>NC_080380.1:131480114-132080114 GCF_014773155.1 Arachis stenosperma
TTGCTTCTTTCTGGCGTTGAACGCCAGGAAGTCCTTTGTCACTGGGCGTTTTTCTGAACGCCCAGGACGCTGTCAATCTGGCGTTAAACGCCCAGAAGGTGCTTCTTTCTGGCGTTCAACGCCCAGAAGATGCTCCTTTCTGGCGTTTAACGCCCAGATGGCTACCCTTACTGGCGTTGAACGCCCAGTGGGTGCTTCTTTTGGGCGTTCAACGCCCAAAATGTTTTTTACTGGCTTTTTCACGCCAGTGAGCTTCCAAATTCCTTCGTAACTCTGTAAATTCAAGCAATTACTGTTTTACCTTTTGAAGATACTTTGACATATGTCTGTAAAAATTTTAACAAAAACAAATAAAATTAAATTTTGTGAATGGCTGGGTTGCCTCCCAGCAAGCGCTTCTTTATTGTCATTAGCTGGACTATTACTGAGCTCTTAATCAAGCCTCAGTTTTGAGCATTCTTGCTCAAAATTGCCTTCAAGATAATGTTTGACTCTCTGTCCATTAACAATGAACTTTTTTTTAGAATCATTATCCTGAAGCTCTACGTATCCATATGGTGACACGCTTGTGATCACATATGGACCTCTCCACCGGGACTTCAATTTCCCGGGGAATAATTTGAGCCTAGAATTAAATAGCAGAACTTTCTGCCCTGGCTCAAAGACTCTGGATGACAATTTCTTATCATGCCATCTTTTTGCTTTCTCTTTGTATATTTTTGCATTCTCGAAAGCATTGAGTCTAAATTCCTCTAGCTCATTTAACTGGAGCAATCGTTTTTCTCCAGCTAACTTGGCATCAAGGTTCAGGAATCTGGTTGCCCAGTAGGCCTTATGTTCCAGTTCCACTGGCAAGTGACATACCTTTCCATACACAAGTTGGTATGGAGAGGTCCCTATAGGGGTCTTGAATGCTGTTCTGTATGCCCACAGAGCATCATCCAAGCTTTTTGCCCAATCCCTTCTACGGTTAATTACAGTCCGTTCCAGGATTCTTTTGAGTTCTCTATTTGAGACTTCAGCTTGCCCGTTAGTCTGTGGGTGATATGGAGTGGCCACCCTGTGGCTAACTCCATAACGAACCAAAGCAGAATAGAGCTGTTTATTACAGAAATGAGTGCCCCCATCACTGATTAGTACTCTAGGGGTGCCAAATCTGCTGAAGATGTGTTTCTGGAGGAATTTTAACACTGTCTTAGTGTCATTAGTGGGTGTAGCAATAGCTTCCACCCATTTGGATACATAATCCACTGCCACCAGAATATAAGTGTTTGAGTGTGATGGTGGGAAAGGTCCCATGAAGTCAATACCCCATACATCAAACAACTCAATCTCTAAGATCCCTTGTTGAGGCATGGCATAACTGTGAGGTAGATTGCCAAATCTTTGGCAACTGTCACAATTAAGCACAAACACTCGGGAATCTTTATAGAAAGTAGGCCAGTAGAACCCACATTGGAGGACTCTGGTGGCTGTTCGCTCACTTCCAAAATGTCCTCCATACTGTGATCCATGGCAGTGCCATAGGATCTTCTATGCTTCTTCTTTAGGCACACATCTACGGATTACTCCGTCTGCACATCTCTTAAAGAGATATGGTTCATCCCAAAAATAGTACTTTGCATCTGTGATCAACTTCTTTGATTGCTGCCTGCTGTACTCTTTGGGTATGAATCTCACGGCCTTGTAGTTTGCAATGTCTGCAAACCATGGCACTTCCTGGATGGCAAAGAGTTATTCATCCGGAAAGATTTCAGAGATCTCAGTAGGAGGGAGGGATGCCCCTTCTACTGGTTCTATCCGGGATAGGTGATCTGCCACTTGGTTTTCTGTCCCTTTTCTGTCTCTTATTTCTATATCAAACTCTTGCAAAAGCAACACCCATCTGATGAGTCTGGGTTTTGAATCCTGCTTTGTGAGTAGATATTTAAGAGCATCATGATCAGTGTACACAATCACTTTTGATCCTACTAAATACGATCTGAACTTGTCAATGGCGTAGACAACTGCAAGCAGCTCTTTTTCTGTGGTTGTGTAATTCTTCTGTGCATCATTTAAAACACGACTGGCATAGTAAATGACGTGCAGAAGTTTGTCATGCCTTTGTCCCAACACTGCACCAATGGCATGATCACTGGCATCACACATTAATTCAAATGGTAATGTCCAATCTGGTGCAGAAATGACTGGTGCTGTGACCAGCTTAGCTTTCAGGGTCTCAAACGCCTGCAGACACTCCTTATCAAAGATAAATGGTGTGTTAGCAGCTAGCAGATTACTTAGAGGTTTGGTGATTTTTGAGAAATCCTTTATAAACCTCCTATAGAATCCTGCATGCCCCAGGAAGCTTCTGATTGCCTTAACATTGGCAGGTGTTGGTAATTTTTCAATTACCTCTACCTTAGCTTGATCCACCTCTATTCCCCTATTCGAGATTTTGTGCCCAAGGACAATTCCTTCGATCACCATAAAGTGACATTTCTCCCAGTTTAAAACTAGGTTGGTCTCTTGGCATCTCTTTAGAACAAGTGCTAGATGGTCAAGACAGGAGCTGAATGAGTCTCCAAATACTGAAAAGTCATCCATGAAGACTTCCAGAAATTTTTCCACCATATCAGAGAAAATTGAGAGCATGCATCTTTGAAAGGTTGCAGGTGCATTGCACAAGCCAAATGGCATCCTTCTGTATGCAAATACTCCGGATGGACATGTGAATGCCGTTTTCCCTTGATCTTTTGGATCTACTACAATTTGATTATAACCTGAATATCCATCCAGGAAGCAGTAGTATTCATGACCTGCTAGTCTTTCTAGCATCTGGTCTATGAATGGTAAAGGAAAATGATCCTTTCTGGTGGCTGTATTGAGCCTTCTATAATCAATACACATACGCCACCCTGTAACTGTTCTTGTAGGAACCAGTTCATTTTTTTCATTATGAACCACTGTCATGCCTCCCTTCTTAGGGACGACTTGGACAGGGCTTACCCAGGGGCTGTCAGAAATAGGATAAATAATCCCAGCCTCTAGTAATTTAGTGACCTCCTTCTGCACCACTTCCTTCATGGTTGGATTCAGCCGCCTTTGTGGTTGGACCACTGGCTTGGCGTCACCTTCCAATAGGATCTTGTGCATGCATCTGGCTGGGCTAATACCCTTAAGATCACTGATGGACCACCCGAGAGCTGTCTTGTGTGTCCTTAGCACTTGAATTAGTGCTTCCTCTTCCTGTGGCTCTAAGGTAGAGCTTATGATTACAGGAAAGGTATCACCTTCTCCCAGAAATGCATATTTCAGGGATGGTGGTAATGGTTTGAGCTCAGGTTTTGGAGGTTTCTCCTCTTCTTGAGGGATTTTCAGAGGTTCTATTATTCTCTCTGATTCCTCCAAATCAGGCTGAACATCTTTAAAGATGTTCTCTAGCTCTGATTCGAGACTCTCAGCCATATTGACCTCTCTTACCAGAGAGTCAATGATATCAACACTCATGCAGTCATTTGGGGTGTCTGGATGTTGCATAGCTTTGACAACATTCAACTTGAACTCCTCCTCATTGACTCTCAGGGTTACTTCCCCTTTTTGGACGTCAATGAGGGTTCGGCCAGTTACTAGGAAAGGTCTTCCTAGAATGAGAGTTGCACTCTTGTGCTCTTCCATTTCCAGTACCACAAAGTCAGTTGGAAAGGCAAATGGCCCGACCTTGACAATCATGTCTTCAATCACGCCTGATGGGTATTTAATGGAGCCATCAGCAAGTTGAAGACATATTCGGGTTGGTTTGACTTCTTCAGTCAAACCAAGCTTTGTGATAATAGATGCAGGTATTAGGTTGATACTTGCCCCAAGATCACATAGAGCTTGCTTGGTACAATTACCCTCTAATGTGCATGGTATCATAAAGCTCCCGGGATCTTTAAGCTTCTCAGGTAAGCTTTTCAGAATGACTGCACTGCATTCTTCAGTGAGGTAAACTTTTTCAGTTTCCCTCCAATCCTTCTTATGACTTAAGATCTCTTTCATGAACTTAGCATAAGAGGGTATTGGTAGCGCGAAATTGTGAACAATACTTTTCACAACTCTCATAATCCCTGGTCATGAACTCCAAAAACTTGGTGGTTCAATTCCATGGCATTACACAACTTCGCACAACTAACCAGCAAGTGCACTGGGTCGTCCAAGTAATACCTTACGTGAGTAAGGGTCGATCCCACGGAGATTGTTAGCATTGAAGCAAGCTATGGTCATCTTGTAAGTCTTAGTCAGGCAAACTCAAATATATATGATGATGAACGAAAATAATATAAAAGATAAAGATAGTGATACTTATGTATATCATTGGTGTAAGAGCTTCAGACAAGTGTATGAAGATGCCTTCCCTTCCGTCTCTCTGCTTTCCTACTGCCTTCATCCAATCCTTCTTACTCCTTTCCATGGCAAGCTCGTGTAGGGTTTCACTGTTGTCAGCAGCTACCTCCCATCCGCGCAGTGAAAGCTAATGCACGCACTCTGTCACAGTACTGCCAATCACCGGTTTGGTTCCCTCCCCTACCGGAATAGAATCCCTCTTTTGCGTCTGTCACTAACGCCCAGTAGGTTACAGGTTTGAAGCACGTCACAGTCATTTCATCATTGAATCCTACTCAGAATACCACAGACAAGGTTAGACCTTCCGGATTCTCTTGAATGCTGCCATCAAGTCCTGCCTATACCACGAAGACTCTGATCTCACGGAATGGTTGGCTCGTTTGTCAGGCGAGCACTCGGTTGTCAGGCGATCAACCATGCATCGTGCAATCGGGAATCCAAGAGATATTCACTAAGCCTCAGATGCTTGTAGAACAAGAATGGTTGTCAGTCACCTTGTTCATGAGTGAGAATGGTGATGGGCGTCAATCATCACCTTCATCATGTTGAAGAACAAGTGATATCTTGGATAAAGAACAAGCGGAATTGAATGGAAGAACAATAGTAATTGCATTAATACTCGAGGTACAGCAGAGCTCCACACCTTAATCTATGGTGTGTAGAAACTCCACCGTTGAAAATACATAAGAACAAGGTCTAGGCATGGCCGAATGGCCAGCCTCCAAAGGTCTAAGATAGCATAAAATAAAGATAGCTACCCAAAAGTCTCCCTAAATACAATAGTAAAAGGTCCTACTTATAGAAAACTAGTACATAGATGAGTAAATGACATAAAAATCCACTTCCGGGCCCACTTGGTGTGTGCTTGGGCTGAGCAATGAAGCTTTTTTCGTGTAGAGACTCTTCTTGGAGTTAAACGCCAGCTTTAGTGCCAGTTTGGGCGTTTAACTCCCAATTAGGTGCCAGTTCTGGCGTTTAACGCTGGAATTTCTTGAGGTGACTTTGAACGCCGGTTTGGGCCATCAAATCTTGGGCAAAGTATGGACTATTATATATTGCTGGAAAGCCCAGGATGTCTACTTTCCAATGCCGTTGAGAGCGCGCCAATTGGGCTTCTGTAGCTCCAGAAAATCCACTTCGAGTGCAGGGAGGTCAGAATCCAACAGCATCTGCAGTCCTTTTGAGTCTCTGGATCAGATTTTTGCTCAGGTCCCTCAATTTCAGCCAGAAAATACCTGAAATCACAGAAAAACGCACAAACTCATAGTAAAGTCCAGAAAAGTGAATTTTAACTAAAAACTAATAAAAATACTAAAACTAACTAGATCATACTAAAAATATACTAAAAATAATGCCAAAAAGCATACAAATTATCCGCTCATCACAACACCAAACTTAAATTGTTGCTTGTCCCCAAGCAACTGAAGATCAAATAAGATAAAAAGAAGAGAATATGCAATGAACTCCAAAAAAATCTGTGAAGATCAGTATTAATTAGATGAGCGGGGCTTTTATCTTTTTGCCTCTGAATAGTTTTGGCATCTCACTCTATCCCTTGTAATTCAGAATGATTGGCTTCTTTAGGAACTCAGAATCCAGATAGTGTTAATGATTCTCCTAGTAAAGTATGATGATTCTTGAACATAGCTATTTCTTGAGTCTTGGCCGTGACCCAAAGCACTCTGTCTTCCAGTATTACCACCGGATACATACATGCCACAGACACATAATTGGGTGAACCTTTTCAGATTGTGACTCAGCTTTGCTAAAGTCCCCAATTAGAGGTGTCCAGGGTTCTTAAGCACACTCTTATTTGCCTTGGATCACAACTTTATTTCTTTTTTTTTCTTTCTCTTTTTTTTTCGGTTTTTTTTTTCGTTTGCTTTTTCTCTTTTTTTTTTCTGCTTTTTCTTGCTTCAAGAATCATTTTTAATGATTTTTCAGATCCTCAGTAACATGTCTCCTTTTTCATCATTCTTTCAAGAGCCAACATTCATGAACCACAAGTTCAAAAGACATATGCACTGTTCAAGCATACATTCAGAGAACAAAAGTGTTGCCACCACATCAAAATAATTAAACTATTATAAAATTCAGAATTCATGCAATTCTTTCCTTTATCAATTAAGCACGTTTTTATTCAAGAAAGGTGATGGATTCATAGGACATTCATAACTTTAAGGCATAGACACTAAGACACTAATGATCACAAGACACAAACATGGATAAACATAAAGCATAAAAATCGAAAAACAGAAGAATAAAGAACAAGGAAATCAAGGAATGGGTCCACCTTAGTGATGGCGGCTCTTTCTTGCTCTTGAAGATCCTATGGAGTGCTTGAGCTCCTCAATGTCTCTTCCTTGTCTTTGTTGCTCCTCCCTCATGATTCTTTGGTCTTCTCTAATTTCATGGAGGAGAATGGAGTGTTCTTGATGCTCCACCCTTAGTTGTCCCATGTTGGAACTCAACTCTCCTAGGGAGGTGTTTAATTGCTCCCAATAATTTTGTGGAGGAAAGTGCATCCCTTGAGAAATCTCAGGGATCTCATGGTGAGAGGGGTCTCTTGTGTACTCCATCCTTTTCTTGGTGATGGGCTTGTCCTCATCAATGGGAGTATCTCCCTCTATGTCAACTCCAACTGAATAACAGAGGTGACAGATGAGATGAGGAAAGGCTAACCTTGCCAAAGTGGAGGTCTTGTCCGCCACCTTGTAGAGTTCTTGGGCTATAACCTTATGAACTTCTATTTCTTCTCCAATCATGATGCTATGGATCATGATGGCCCGGTCTATGGTAACTTCGGACCGGTTGCTAGTGGGAATGATTGAGCGTTGAATGAACTCCAACCATCCTCTAGCCATGGGTTTGAGGTCATGCCTTCTCAATTGAACTGGCTTGCCTCTTGAATCTCTCTTCCATTGTGCGCCCTCTTCACATATGACTGTGAGGACTTGGTCCAACCTTTGATCAAAGTTGACCCTTCTTGTGTAAGGATGCTCATCTCCTTGCATCATAGGCAAGTTGAACGCCACCCTCACACTTTCCGGACTAAAATCCAAGTATTTCCCCCGAACCATAGTGAGATAATTCTTTGGATTCGGGTTCACACTTTGGTCATGGTTCTTGGTGATCCATGCATTGGCATAGAACTCTTGAACCATCAAGATTCCGACTTGTTGAATGGGGTTGGTGAGTACTTCCCAACCTCTTCTTCGGATCTCATGGCGGATCTCCGGATATTCACCCTTTTTGAGTGAAAAGGGGACTTCGGGGATCACCTTCTTCAAGGCCACAACTTCATAGAAGTGGTCTTGATGCACCCTTGAGAGGAATCTATCCATCTCCCATGACTCGGAGGTGGAAGCTTTTGCCTTCCCTTTCCTCTTTCTAGAGGTTTCTCCGGCCTTGGATGCCATAAATGGTTATGGAAAAATGAAAAAGAAACGCTTTTACCACACCAAACTTAAAATGTTTGCTCGTCCTCGAGCAAAAGAAGAAAGAAGAGAGTAGAAGAAGAAGAAATGAGGAAGAGGGGGAAGGTGGTGTGTTCGGCCAAGAAGGGAAAGAAGGGGTGTTTAGGTTGTGTGAAAATGAAGGGTTGAAGAAGGGTATATATAGGAGAGAGGGGGAGTAATGGTTCGGCCATTATGGGTGATTTTGGGAGGAAAAGTGGTTTGAATTTGAAGGGTGAGGTTGGTGGGGATTTATGAAGGATGGATGTGAGTGGTGAAGAGAAAGATGGGATTTGATAGGTGAAGGGTTTTTGGGGAAGAGGTATTGAGGTGATTGGTGAATGGGGGAAGAAGAGAGAGAGTGATGGTGGGGTCCTGTGGGGTCCACAGATCCTGTGGTGTCAAGGAAAAGTCATCCCTGCACCAAGTGTTGCTCAAAATCACGTTTTGAGCTATTTCTGGCGTTAAACGCCAGGCTGGTGCCCATTCCTGGCGTTTAACGCCAGGTTGTTGCCCTTTACTGGCGTTTAACGCCAGTCTGGTGCCCCTTTCTGGCGTTAAACGCCCAGAATGGTGCCAGACTGGGCGTTAAACGCCCAACAGCTAGCATTACTGGCGTTTGAACGCCAGCTTCTTCTCCTCCAGGGTGTGCTATTTTTCTTCCTGTTTTTCATTTTGTTTTTGCTTTTTTCATTGTTTTTGTGACTTCTTATGATCATCAACCTACAAAAAGATAAAATAACAAAAGAAAATAGTTAGCTATAAAACATTGGGTTGCCTCCCAACAAGCGCTTCTTTAATGTCATTAGCTTGACAGAGGACTCTCATGGAGCCTCAGAAATACTCAGAACCGTGTTGGAACCTCCCAACACCAAACTTAGAGTTTGGTTGTGGCCTCCCACACCAAACTTAGAGTTTGACTGTGGGGGCTCTGCTTGGCTCTGTTTTGAGAGAAGCTCTTCATGCTTCCTCTCCATGATGATAGAGGGATGTCCTTGGCCTTAAACACCAAGGATTTTTCATTCACTTGAATGATTAACTCTCCTCTATCAACATCAATCACAGCCTTTGCTGTGGCTAGGAAGGGTCTGCCAAGGATGATGGATTCATCCATGCACTTCCCAGTCTCTAGGACTATGAAATCAGTAGGGATGTAATGGTCTTCAATCTTCACCAAAACATTCTACAAGTCCATAAGCTTGTTTTCTTGAATTGTCTGCCATCTCTAATGAGATTCTTGCAGCTTGCACCTCAAAGATCCCTAATTTCTCCATTACAGAGAGGGGCATGAGGTTTACACTTGACCCTAAGTCACACAAGGCCTTCTTGAAGGTCATGGTGCCTATGGTACAAGGTATAGAAAACTTCCCAGGATCTTGCCTCTTTAGAGGCGGTTTCTGCCTAGACAAGTCATCCAGTTCTTTGGTGAGCAAAGGTGGTTCTTCCTCCCAAGTCTCATTTCCAAATAACTTGTCATTTAGCTTCATGATTGCTCTAAGGTATTTAGCAACTTGCTCTTCAGTGACATACTCATCCTCTTCAGAGGAAGAATACTCATCAGAGCTCATGAATGGCAGAAGTAAGTCCAATGGAATCTCTATGGTCTCATTTTGAGCCTCAGATTCCCATGGTTCTCATTGAGGAACTCAGAGGATTGGTACACGCCCACTGAGGTCTTCCTCAGTGGCGTCCTCCTCCTCTCTTTCCTCTCCATTCGGCCATGTCTATGGCTTTGCACTCTCCTTTTGGATTTTCTTCTGTATTACTTGGAAGAGTACTAGGAGGGAGTTCAGTAATTTTCTTGCTCAGCTGTCCCACTTGTCCTTCCAAATTTCTGATGGAGGACCTTGTTTCATTCATGAAACTTTGAGTGGTCTTATTAGATCAGAGACCATTGTTGCTAAGTCAGAAGTATTCTGCTTAGAACTCTCTGTCTGTTGCTGAGAAGATGATGGAAAAGGCTTGCTATTGCTAAACCTGTTTCTTCCACCATTATTGTTATTGAAACCTTGTTGAGGTCTCTCTTGATTCTTCCATGAGAAATTTGGGTGATTTCTCCATGAAGAATTATAGGTGTTTCCATAGGGTTCTCCTAGGTAATTCACCTCTTCCATTGAAGGGTTCTCAGGATCATAAGCTTCTTCCTCAGATGAAGCATCCTTAGTACTGTTTGGTGCATTTTGCACTCCAGACAGACTTTGAGAAATCAAATTGACTTGTTGAGTCAATATCTTGTTCTGAGCCAGTATGGCATTCAGAGCGTCAATCTCAAGAACTCCTTTCTTCTGACTAGTCCCATTGTTCACAGGATTCCTTTCAGAAGTGTACATGAATTGGTTATTTGCAACCATTTCAATCAATTCTTGAGCTTCTGCAGGCGTCTTCTTCAGATGAAGAGATCCTCCAGCAGAGCTATCCAAAGACATCTTGGATAGTTCAGAGAGACCATCATAGAAAATACCTATGATGCTCCATTCAGAAAGCATGTCTGAAGGACATCTTCTGATTAATTGTTTGTATCTTTCCCAAGCTTCATAGAGGGATTCTCCATCTTCTGTCTGAAGGTTTGAACTTCCACTCTAAGCTTACTCCATCTTTGTGGTGGAAAGAACTTGCCAAGAAGGCATTGACTAGCTTTTCCCAAGAGTCCAGGCTTTCTTTAGGTTGAGAATCCAACCATATTCTAGCTCTGTCTCTTACAGCAAAAGGGAATAGCATCAGTCTGTAGACCTCAGGGTTAACCCCATTAGTCTTGACTGTGTCACAGATTTGCAAGAATTCAGCTAAGAACTGATGAGGATCTTCATTGGAAGTCCATGGAACTTGCAATTCTGTTGCATTAGAGAAACTAATTGAGGCTTAAGCTCAAAGTTGTTTGCTCCAATGGCAGGGATAGAGATGCTTCTCCCATAAAAATCAGGAGTAGGTGCAGTGAAGTCACCCAGCACCTTCCTTGCATTGTTGGCATTGTTGTTGTTTTCGGCTGCCATGTGTTCTTCTTCCTTGAAGAATTCGGTCAGGTCCTCTAAAGAGAGTTGTGCTTTAGCTTCTCTTAGCTTTCTCTTCAAGGTCCTTTCAGGTTCAGGATCAGCTTCAACAAGAATGCCTTTGTCTCTGCTCCTGCTCATATGAAAGAGGAGAGAAAAAGAAAATGTGGAATCCTCTATGTCACAGTATAGAGATTCCTTGAAGTGTCAGAGGAAAAGAGAAATAGTAAGAAGAAGGAGAAGAAGAATTCGAACTTTATTAGTTAGAGTTCGAATTGTGCATTAAGAAGGAGTAGTACTCCATAAATAGAAGGATGTGGGAAGGAGGGAAGAGAATTTTCGAAAATTCAATTAAAAGATTTTGAAACATTTTGAAAATTTGATTGATAATTTTCGAAAATCAAAAGTGAAAAAGAAATCAAGTGATTTTGAAAAGATTTGAATTTAGAAATTAAAAAGATTTGATTGAAAACTATTTTAAAAAAATGTGATTAAAAAGATTTGATTGAAAAGTTATGGTTTTAAAAAGATGTGATTGAGAAGATATGATTTGAAAACAATTTTAAAGGATATGATTTGAAAACAATTTGAAAAGATGTGATTTAAAAAAATTGATGACTTGCCTAACAAGAAAAGATATGATTCAAACATAAAACCTTCCTTAATAGAAAAGGCAAAAAATGTTCAATCAAATCATTAATGTTAGTAAGTATCTTGAAAAAGGAAAGAAATTGATTTGAAAACATTTGATTGAAAAGATATGATTTGAAAAAGATTTGGTTTTGAAAAACTTTGAAAACTTGAAAAAAGATTGATTTGAAAACAAATTCTCCCCTAGCACATCCTGGCGTTAAACGCCCAGAATGGTATACATTCTGGGTTTAACGCCCAAAATGCTACCTTTTTGGGCGTTAAACGCCCAAACCAGGTACCCTGGCTGGCGTTTAAACGCCAGTCTGCCTTCTTCACTGGGCATTTTGAATGCTCAGCTTTTTCTGTATAATTCCTCTGCAGTATGTTCTGAATCTTCAATTCTTTGTATTATTGACTTGAAAAGACACAAATTAAAAATATTTTTGGATTTTTTTAATAATCAAAATGCAACAAGAATCAAATAACAATGCATGCAAGACACCAAACTTAGCAGTTTGTGTACTACTGACACTATATGAGACACATAAATACTCAAGCCAAAAGAATTCAAAGATCAGAGTAAGAGATCATCAAGAATTACTTGAAAATCCTTAAGACACATGAATGAATGCATGTAATTGACACCAAACTTAAGATGAGACACTAGACTTAAGCAAGAAACAGCAAATATTTTTTTGGTTTTTATGATTTTGTAATTTTTTTTGTGTTTTCTTTTCGAAAATTAAGTGGAAAAAGGTATCAAAATTCTTAATGAGAATTCCAGGAATCAGTGCAATGCTAGTCTAAGACTCCGGTCCAGGAATTAGACATGGCTTCACAGCCAGCCAAGCTTTCAAAGAAAGCTTCGGTCCAAAACACTAGACATGACCAAAGGTCAGCCAAGCCTTAGCAGATCACTGCTCCAAAAGCAAAATTGATGAAAATCAACAAGCTCTTGTGGTGATAAGTTGAAACCTCGGTCCAATCAGATTAGACATGGCTTCTCAGCCAGCCAGATTTCAACAAATCATCATGAAACTCTAGAATTCATCTTCAAGAATTTCGAAAAAAAATAAATACCTAATCTAAGCAACAAGATGAACCGTCAGTTGTCCAAACTAGAACAATCCCAGGCATTGTTACCAAAAGCTTGCTCAAAACTTGAACAATCCCCGGCAACGGCGCCAAAAACTTGGTAGCGCGAAATTGTGAACAATACTTTTCACAACTCTCATAATCCCTGGTCATGAACTCCAAAAACTTGGTGGTTCAATTCCATGGCATTACACAACTTCGCACAACTAACCAGCAAGTGCACTGGGTCGTCCAAGTAATACCTTACGTGAGTAAGGGTCGATCCCACGGAGATTGTTAGCATTGAAGCAAGCTATGGTCATCTTGTAAGTCTTAGTCAGGCAAACTCAAATATATATGATGATGAACGAAAATAATATAAAAGATAAAGATAGTGATACTTATGTATATCATTGGTGTAAGAGCTTCAGACAAGTGTATGAAGATGCCTTCCCTTCCGTCTCTCTGCTTTCCTACTGCCTTCATCCAATCCTTCTTACTCCTTTCCATGGCAAGCTCGTGTAGGGTTTCACTGTTGTCAGCAGCTACCTCCCATCCGCGCAGTGAAAGCTAATGCACGCACTCTGTCACAGTACTGCCAATCACCGGTTTGGTTCCCTCCCCTACGGAATAGAATCCCTCTTTGCGTCTGTCACTAACGCCCAGTAGGTTACAGGTTTGAAGCACGTCACAGTCATTCAATCATTGAATCCTACTCAGAATACCACAGACAAGGTTAGACCTTCCGAATTCTCTTGAATGCTGCCATCAAGTCCTGCCTATACCACGAAGACTCTGATCTCACGGAATGGTTGGCTCGTTTGTCAGGCGAGCACTCGGTTGTCAGGCGATCAACCATGCATCGTGCAATCGGGAATCCAAGAGATATTCACTAAGCCTCAGATGCTTGTAGAACAAGAATGGTTGTCAGTCACCTTGTTCATGAGTGAGAATGGTGATGGGCGTCAATCATCACCTTCATCATGTTGAAGAACAAGTGATATCTTGGATAAAGAAACAAGCGGAATTGAATGGAAGAACAATAGTAATTGCATTAATACTCGAGGTACAGCAGAGCTCCACACCTTAATCTATGGTGTGTAGAAACTCCACCGTTGAAAATACATAAGAACAAGGTCTAGGCATGGCCGAGCCTCCAAAGGTCTAAGATAGCATAAAATAAAGATAGCTACCCAAAAGTTCCCTAAATACAATAGTAAAAGGTCCTACTTATAGAAAACTAGTACATAGATGAGTAAATGACATAAAAATCCACTTCCGGGCCCACTTGGTGTGTGCTTGGGCTGAGCAATGAAGCTTTTTTCATGTAGAGACTCTTCTTGGAGTTAAACGCCAGCTTTAGTGCCAGTTTGGGCGTTTAACTCCCAATTAGGTGCCAGTTCCGGCGTTTAACGCTGGAATTTCTTGAGGTGACTTTGAACGCCGGTTTGGGCCATCAAATCTTGGGCAAAGTATGGACTATTATATATTGCTGGAAAGCCCAGGATGTCTACTTTCCAATGCCGTTGAGAGCGCGCCAATTGGGCTTCTGTAGCTCCAGAAAATCCACTTCGAGTGCAGGGAGGTCAGAATCCAACAGCATCTGCAGTCCTTTTGAGTCTCTGGATCAGATTTTTGCTCAGGTCCCTCAATTTCAGCCAGAAAATACCTGAAATCACAGAAAAACGCACAAACTCATAGTAAAGTCCAGAAAAGTGAATTTTAACTAAAAACTAATAAAAATATACTAAAAACTAACTAGATCATACTAAAAATATACTAAAAATAATGCCAAAAAGCATACAAATTATCCGCTCATCAGGTATTTGCTCAAGTGCTTCTGCAAATGGAATCTTTATTTCAAGAGTCCTGAGATAGTCTGTAAAGCGGGCAAATTGCTTATCCTGTTCCACTTGGCGGAGTTTTTAAGGATAAGGCATTTTGGCTTTATATTCCTCAACCTTAGTTGCTGCAGGTTTATTACCTACAGAAGTGGGTTGGGAAGCCTTTTTAGAAGGGTTGTTATCAGCACTTGTATGTGACTGATCCCCCACTGGTATTTGAATGCCAGGGGTAGAAGCTGGAGTGGCGTTAGACGCCAGCTCCTTGCCTGTTTCTGGCATCTGAACGCCAGAACTGCACTCCCTTTGGGCGTTCAACGCCGGATTCATGCTTGTATCTGGCGTTGAACGCCAGGAATGAGCATGGTCTGGGCGTTCAGCGCCAGCATTATTCCTCTCTGGGCTCTGATTGTCCTCAGAGGGATTTGAGTAGCCATTTGTTCATTTCTTGGCTTCCTGCTGCTTTGAAGTGAGGTATTTAATGTTTTCCCACTTCTTAACTATATTGCTTGGCATTCTTCTATTTTTTGTTTTGACAATTGCTTTTCTGTTTGCTTTAGCTGTACTTCCATATTCCTGTTAGCCATTCTTGTTTCTTGTAGTATTTCCTTGAATTTGGCTAGCTGCTGAGTTAGAAAATCCAGCTGCTGATTGAATTCATTAGCCTGATCTACAGGACTGAGTTCAGCAGTTGCTGTTTTAGCTTCTTCTTTCATGGAAGATTCACAGCTTAGGTACAGATGCTGATTTCTGGCAACTGTATCAATAAGCTCTTGAGCTTCTTCAATTGTTTTTCTCATATGTATAGATCCACCAGCTGAGTGGTCTAGAGAAATCTGAGCTTTTTCTGTAAGCCCATAGTAGAAGATGTCTAATTGGACCTACTCTGAAAATATTTCAGAGGGGCATTTTCTCAGCATCTCTCTGTATCTCTCCCAAGCATCATAAAGATATTCATTATCTCCTTGTTTGAAGCCTTGGATGCTCAGCCTTAGCTGTGTCATCCATTTTGGAGGAAAATAGTGATTCAGGAATTTTTCTAACAGCTGTTTCCATGTCCTTATGCTGTTCTTAGGTTGGTTATTTAACCACCTCTTAGCTTGATCTTTTACAGCAAATGGAAACAGTAATAATCTGTAGACATCCTGATCTACTTCTTTATCATGTACTGTGTCAGCAATTTGTAAAAATTATGCCAGAAACTCTGTAGGTTCTTCATGTGGAAGACCGGAATACTGGCAGCTTTGCTGCACCATGATAATGAGCTAAGGATTCAACTCAAAGCTACTAACTCCAATGGAGGGTATACATATACTACTCCCATATGAAGCAGTAGTGGGGTTAGCATATGACCCCAGAGTCCTTCTGGACTGTTCCTTTCCACTTAGTTCCATGATGGAGCAAGGGAGATGGTATGTATGTTGATATTTTTTTATTTTATTAAAAATAAAAAAAATTTATTTTCGAAATAATAATATAAAATAAAATAAAAACGAAATAAAAAAAATAAAGAAGTTGAAAATGTTTTGTGAAGATTTTCGAAAAATTTGAGGAAAAAGAGAAAGTGGTTAAGATATTTTTGAAAAAGATAATAAAATATATAAAATTTTTTTAAACTTAAAAAGATAAGAATTGAAAAATTTTGAAATTGAAATCTGAATTTTTATATAAAAATTTCGAAAATATAGTTTAAAATTAGTTAGAAAAGATATTTTTTTTTGAATATTGAATTTTATGATGAAAGAGAAAAACACACAAAAGACACAAGACTTAAAATTTTTAGATCTAATGCTCCTTATTTTCGAAAATTTTGGAGGAAAAACACCAAGGAACACCAAACTTAAAAATTTTAAGATCAAAACACAAGAAAGACTCAAGAACACCTTGAAGATTCACAAGAACACCAAGAACAAAAGAAAGAACATCAAACTTAAAATTTTTAGAAAACCAAGATAAATTTTCGAAAATTAAAGAAAGATCAACAAGAAAACACCAAACTTAAAGTTTGGCACAAGATTCAATCAAAGAAAAATTATTTTTGAAAAAGATTTTAAAAGGAAGATACTCAATTACCAAGAACACAGACCAACGCTCTAGCCAACTGAGTTATAAATTTAATGTGTTTTTAAAGATGTATTATATTTATAGATAAAAATAAAATTTTTTTTGAAAACTAATATTTTGAAAGAGAAAAAAATTACAAGAAAAACAAGAAAAGACACAAAACAAGAAAAACTCAAGATCAAACAAGAAAAATAAATAAGAACAACTTGAAGATCAATGAAGAACAAAGAACACAAATTCGAAAAGTTAAAGAAAAATATAAAATATGCAATTGACACCAAACTTAGAACAAGACACTAAACTCACGAAAAATTAACAATTAATTAAGAAAAATAATATTTTTGAAAAGAAATTTTTGAAAAAAAACTATCCTATCAGGATTTAATGACTCTATAACAATAAAAATAAATTATTCCTAATCTAAGAAATAAAATAAACCTTTAGTTGTTCAAACTCGAACAATCCCCGGCAACGGCGCCAAAAACTTGGTGCACGAAATTGCAATCACACTTTTGCAATCCGCACAACTAACCAGCAAGTGCACTGGGTCGTCCAAGTAATACCTTACGTGAGTAAGGGTCGATCCCACGGAGATTATTGAGTTGAAGCAAGCTATGTTTATTTTATTAATCTTAGTTAGGATGCCAGTAAGGTTATTTGGATTTTAACTGTAAAAAGTAAAAGTGTTTGGAATAAATACTTGTTATTCTACTTGTGGGGAATATGTTAGGATTTTTGGAGATGTTTTGCCCTCTGAATCCCTGCAACATAATGCTTACTCACTTTCATAAATGCAAGGCTCCTTCCATGGCAAGCTGTATATAGGGAATCACCATTGTCAGTGGCTACCTCCCATCCTCTCAGTGAAAATGGTCCAAATGCTCTGTCACAGCACGGCTAATCAGCTGTTGGTTCTCGATCATGTTGGAATAGGATCCATTGATCCTTTTGCGTTTGTCATCATGCCCAGCAATCGCGAGTTTGAAGCTCGTCACAGCCATTCAATCCTTGAATCCTACTCGGAATACCACAGACAAGGTTTAGACTTTCCGGATCCTCAAGAGTGGCCGCCATCAGTTCTAGCTTATACCACGAAGATTCTGATTAAGGAAGCTAAGAGATACTCATCCAATCTGATGTAGAACGGAGGTGTTTGTCAGGCACACGTTCATGAATTGAGGAAGGTGATGAGTGTCACGGATCATCACCTTCTCCATAATTAAGCGCGAATGAATATCTTAGATAGGAACACGCATGTTTGAAAGGAGAAACAGAAACAATTGCATTAATTCATCGAGACGCTGCAGAGCTCCTCACCCCCAACAATGGAGTTTAGAGACTCATGCCGTCAAAGAGTATGTGATTCAGATCTAAAAATGTCATGAGGTACAAAGTAATCCTCTAAAAGTTGTTTTAAATAGTAAACTAGTAGCCTAGGTTAACAGAAAATAAGTAAACTAAGATAATTGGTGCAGAAATCCACTTCTGGGGCCCACTTGGTGTGTACTGGGGCTGAGACTAAAGCTTCTCACGTGCTTGGGCTATTTCTGGAGTTGAATGCCAGGTTGTAACGTGTTTTGGGCGCTGAACTCCAACTTGTAACCTGTTTCTGGCGCTGGACGCCAGACAACAGCATGAAACTGGCGTTGAACGCCAGTTTACGTCATTTATCTTCACGCAAAGTATGGACTATTATATATTTCTGGAAAGCCCTGGATGTCTACTTTCCAGCACAATTGAGAGCGCGCCAATTGGACTCTTGTAGCTCCAGAAAATCCATTCCGAGTGCAGGGAGGTCAGGATCCAACAGCATCAGCAGTCCTTTTTCAGCCTAAGTCAGATTTTTGCTCAGCTCCCTCAATTTCAGCCAGAAAATACCTGAAATCATAGAAAAATACACAAACTCATAGTAAAGTCCAGAAATATAATTTTTGCCTAAAAACTAATAATATTCTACTAAAAACTAATTAAAACATACTAAAATCTACATGAAATTACCCCCAAAAAGCGTATAAAATATCCGCTCATCAGTTGCCCCAAGAATTCTTTGAAGTCTTTGAAGGCTTGTTCACATTCCGCTGTCCATTCGAAGTTCTTTCCCTTCTTTAAGGTAGCGTAGAAAGGGAGGGATCTTATTGCTGATCCTGCTAGGAATCTGGACAAGGCTGCCAACCTCCCATTGAGCTGTTGTACCTCTTTGACGCAGGTTGGGCTCTTCATGTTGAGTATGGCCTGGAATTTATCTGGATTTGCCTCGATTCCCCTTTGTGTGAGCATAAATCCTAAAAATTTACCTGCTTCCACTGCGAAGGTGCATTTAGCCGGGTTGAGTCGCATGCCGTACTTCCTTATGGTATCGAATACTTGAATCAAATCGGTTAGCAATGTCTCCTCGCTTTGTGTCTTTATCAACATGTCATCCACGTAGACCTCCATGATTTTTCCGATGGGGTCTGAGAAGACTTTATTCATTAGCCTTTGATAAGTGGCTCCTGCGTTTTTCAGGCCGAAAGGCATCACGATGTAGCAATAATTTGCGTTAGGTGTAAGAAACGAGGTCTTTTCTTGGTCTGGCGGATACATTGGTATCTGGTTGTACCCCGAGTATGCGTCCATGAATGAGAGATACTTGTATCCTGATGAAGCATCTACTAGAGCGTCGATGCTTGGGAGTGGGTAAGGATCTTTTAGGTAGGCTTTGTTGAGGTCGGTGTAGTCGGTGCACATTTGGTGCACGAATTTGTGATTCGCACAACTAACCAGCAAGTGCACTGGGTCGTCCAAGTAATACCTTACGTGAGTAAGGGTCGATCCCACGGAGATTATTGGCTTGAAGCAATCAATATTTATTTTATTTGTCTTAGTCAGGATACCAATAGGATTCTTTAGCCTCGTATTTTAATAAAGAAAAAGGGCATAAAATAAATAGTTATTACTTGAACAATAGAGTTATTTGTTTATAAAGGACTGTGGAATATGTTGGAGTTTTGGAGATGCTTTGTCCTTTGACTTCAACTCTTCCTTGAAATCCTTCAACACACGCAAGGCTCCTTCCATGGCAAGCTCTATGTAGGGTGTCACCGTTGTCAATGGCTACCTCCCATCCTCTCAGTGAAAACGTTCCTATGCTCTGTCACAGCACGGCTAATCATCTGTCGGTTCTCAATCAGGTTGGAATAGAATCCATTGATTCTTTTGCGTCTGTCACTAACGCCCAGCCCTCAGGAGTTTGAAGTACGTCACAGTCATTCAATCCCGGAATCCTACTCGGAATACCACAGACAAGGTTTAGACTTTCCGGATTCTCATGCATGCCGCCATCCATCTGGCTTATACCACGAAGATTCTGATTAGGAATCTAAGAGATACTCATTCAGTCTGATGTAGAACGGAGGTAGTTGTCAGGCACACGTTCATGGATTGAGGAAGGTGATGAGTGTCACGGGTCATCACCTTCTTCACAATTAAGCGCGAATAAACATCTTAGATAAGAACAAGCGTGTTTGAATGGAAAACAAAGGAATTGTATTAAATCATCGAGACGCTGCAGAGCTCCTCACCCCCAACAATGGAGTTTAGAAACTCATGCCGTCAAAAGTATGTAATTCAGATCTGAAAATGTCATGAGGTACAAGAAATGTCTGTAAAAGTTGTTTAAATAGTAAACTAGTAACCTAGGTTTACAGAAAATGAATAAACTAAGATAATTGGTGCAGAAATCCACTTCTGGGGCCCACTTGGTGTGTGTTGGGGCTGAGATTAAAGCTATCCACGAGTAGAGGCCTTTCTTGGCGTTAAACTCCAGGTCCTGACGTGTTTTGGGCGTTCAACTCCGGATCATGACGTTTTTCTGGCGTTTAACTCCAGACAGCAGCGTGTACTTGGCGTTCAACGCCAAGTTATGTCGTCTATCTTCGCGCAAAGTATGGACTATTATATATTGCTGGAAAGCCCTGGATGTCTACTTTCCAACGCCGTTGAGAGCGCGCCAATTGAACTCCTGTAGCTCCAGAAAATCCATTTCGAGTGCAGGGAGGTCAGGATCCAACAGCATCAGCAGTCCTTTTTCAGCCTAAGTCAGATTTTTGCTCAGCTCCCTCAATTTCAGCCAGAAAATACCTGAAATCACAGAAAAATACACACACTCATAGTAAAGTCCAGAAATATGATTTTTGCCTAAAAACTAATAATATTTAACTAAAAACTAATTAAAACATTCTAAAATCTACATGAAATTACCCCCAAAAAGCGTATAAAATATCCGCTCATCACAACACCAAACTTAAACTGTTGCTTGTCCTCAAGCAACTAGATAAATAAAATAGGTTCTAACAGAAATTAAGAAGTAATAATATTTTAGAGTTTTAAATGAAGCTCATATTCTTATTAGATGAGCGGGGCTTATAGCTTTTTGTTTCTGAACAGTTTTGGCATCCCCCTGTATCTTTAAATTTTCAGAATGATTGGCATCCTTAGGAACTCAGAATTCAGATAGTATTATTGACTCTCCTAGTGTAGTATGTTGATTCTTGAACACAGTTATTTTATGAGTCTTGGCCGTGGCCCTAAGCACTTTGTTTTCCAGTATTACCACCAGATACATAAATGCCACAGACACATAACTGGGTGAACCTTTTCAGATTGTGACTTAGCTTTGCTAAAGTCCCCAATTAGTGGTGTCCAGAGCTCTTAAGCACACTCTTTTGCTTTGGATCACGACTTTAACCACTCAGTCTCAAGCTTGTAACTTGGACCTGCATGCCACAAGCATATGGTTAGGGACAGCTTGGTTTAGCCGCTTAGGCCTGGATTTTATTTCCTTGGGCCCTCCTATCCATTGATGCTCAAAGCCTTGGATCCCTTTTTTACTCTTGGCTAGTGCTCATGGCTTGTTTTTTTTTTTTTGACTGCTTTTTCTTGCTTCAAGAATCAATTTCATGATTTTTCAGATCATCAATAATATTTTTCGTGTTCCTCATCCTTTCAGGAGCCAATATTCATCAAATTCAAAGTACAATTTATGCACTGTTCAAGCATTCATTCAGAGAACAAAAAGTATTGCCACCACATATAATTAATTATAGTCTTTATTACTAAGAACTCATAAATATAAATCACTTCTTTATTCTAAAAAGAAATCTACTACTTTATTCATGCCTGATGATGATGAGAAAAATAAATTATAGCTTAATTGGAAATAAAATCAAAATAGACATACTAATTACTACTAAATATCTTCTAAGGTGAATTTTTCTAAAATAAAAACATTATCACTAAGTTAAAGCAGGAAAAGAAAAGGAAAAAAAAAATTGGAACTCAGCAACCTGTTGTTTTGGGGAGTAGGTGCTCCTCTAATATGTGTGGTGCTTTTTCATGGATTAATCCTTTGGCACTTCAGCTCCCTTAGATCACGCCCTTGCTCCTCCTGTTCCTTGAGCAGTTTGCAAATCATGCTACTTTGATTATTCTGTTCTTCCTTTATTTGATCCATAGCTTCTTGCAATTTGGAGATAGAAGCTTCAAGATGTTCCCAATATTCGAATTGGGGAAGTTCTGGGAGGGCTTCTTGTGCTCTCCTCTTGGTTGGATCATCTTGTTGCTGTTGTCTGACCATTGATGTTCCAGTAATGGGCTTTTCAATTAGGATATATTCAGTTATTCCCATCTTTACTCCAGCATCTTTGCAGAGCATAGAGATTAAGCTTGGATAGGCCAATCTGGCGTCCTTAGAGTTCCTGTTTGCTACTTTGTATAGCTCACATGAGATCAGCTGATGGACTTCTACCTCTTTTCCCAACATGATGCAGTGAATCATGACAGCTCTTTTGATGGTTACTTCAGAACGGTTGCTGGTGGGCAATATGGAGCGCCCAATGAAATCCAGCCAGCCTCTGGCTACTGGTTTTAGATCTTCCCTTTTTAGTTGAACTGGGACTCCAGTCGTGCTGGTGGTCCACTTGGCTCCAGGGATGCATACATCCTCCAGAATCTTGTCCAGTCCTTTATTGACCCTCATCATTCTCCTATTAAAGGAGTCTGGGTCATCCTTCAGTTGAGGAAGCTTGAATATCTCCCTGATCTTGTCAGAATTAGTATGAATGATCTTTCCTCTAACTAAGGTCTGATGGTCAAAGAGAGCAGCTCCAATTAGTCTTTGCCTGTCTGTCTTCCATAGATTAGCATAGAACTCCTGAACCATGTTCCTTCCCACTTTTGTTTCAGGATTGGCCAGAATTTCCCAATGCTTGTTTCTGATTTGCTCTTGGATCTCCGGATATTCATCTTCTTTCAGATCAAATCTGACTTCCGGGATCACTGATCTGTGACTCATTATCTTGTAGTAATGGTCTGCATGTTCTTTAGTTAAGAACTTCCCTTGATTCCAAAGTGGCTTTGGAGTGCTTTCTTTCTTGCCCTTTTGGGTGAGTTGCTTTCCTCTAGGGGCCATGAATTTGATGATCACGGATAACCACACCAAACTTAGAGCTTTGCTTGTCCTCAAGCAATAGAGAAGAAAGAAGAGGGATAGGAGGAGAGCAATTGTGGGATGGTGATGATGAGGAAGGCACCGAATACAAGATATAGGGAGGGGGGTGGAAAATTTTCGAAAATTAAGAAAGATATAAGATAGAAGATATGATTTTAAAAGATATGATCAGAAAAAGATATAATTTAAAAGAGGAAAAAGATATGAATCATAATTTAAAAGATAAAATTGAAATTTAATTTTGAAAATAATTAAGTTTTGAAAACAAATTTGAAAAGATGGTGGGTTGGATTGGAAAGCCATTTGTTTTTTTGGGTTAAGATATATCTAAAACATTTGCAACATTGGATTTTAGAAATTAGAATAAAAACTTTTGGAATTGAAGGTGATAATTTAAAATATGTTTATGCAAGAAATCATGAATTGAAACATAAAAATTTTGAAAAATTATGAAGAAAAACAAATTGTACCTCCTCCCATCATCCTGGCGTTGAACGCCCACATGGTGCATGTTTTGGGCGTTCAACGCCCACATGTTGCTTCTCCTGGGCGTTCAACGCCCATCTGGTGCTTCTTTCTGGCGTTGAACGCCAGAAAGTCCTTCGTCACTGGGCGTTTTTCTGAACGCCCAGGATGCTAGCAGATTGGCGTTAAACGCCCAGAAGGTGCATCTTTCTGGCGTTTAACGCCCAGAAGATGCTCCTTTCTGGCGTTTAACGCCCACATAGCTACCCTTACTGGCGTTAAACGCCCAGTGGGAGCTTCTTTTGGGCGTTTAACGCCCAAAGTATTTCTTACTGGCTTTTTCACGCCAGTGAGCTTCCAAATTTCCCTGTAACTTTGTGACTTCAACCATTTGCTATTTCACCTTTGAAGATACTTGAACTTAAACCTGTAAAGAAAGAAAATTTATTTAATTAGTAAATAACTTAGGAAATGGCTGGGTTGCCTCCCAGCAAGCGCTTCTTTAATGTCATTAGCTGGACTTTTACTGAGTTTTAATTGAGTCTCAGTCTTGAGCATTCTTGCTCGAAATTTCCTTCAAGATAGTGTTTAACTCTTTGTCCATTAACGATGAACTTTTTGTTAGAGTCACTATCCTGAAGTTCTATGTATCCATATGGTGATACGCTTGTAATTACATATGGACCTCTCCACCGGGATTTTAATTTCCCAGGGAATAATTTGAGCCTTGAATTAAATAACAAAACTTTCTGTCCTGGCTCAAAGACTCTGGATGACAATTTCTTATCATGCCATCTTTTTGCTTTCTCTTTGTAAATTTTTGCATTTTCGAAAGCATTGAGTCTAAATTCCTCTAGCTCATTTAACTGGAGTAATCGTCTTTCTCCAGCTAACTTGGCATCCAGGTTCAGGAATCTGGTTGCCCAGTAGGCTTTGTGTTCCAGTTCCACTGGCAAGTGGCACGCCTTTCCATACACAAGCTGATATGGAGAGGTCCCTATAGGGGTCTTAAATGCTGTTCTGTATGCCCACAGAGCATCATCCAAGCTTCTTGCCCAATCCTTTCTACGGTTAATTACAGTCCGTTCCAGGATTCTTTTGAGTTCTCTATTTGAGACTTCAGCTTGCCCATTAGTTTGTGGATGATATGGAGTAGCCACCCTGTGGTTAACTCCATAACGTACCAGAGCAGAGTAAAGCTGTTTATTGCAGAAATGAGTGCCCCCATCACTGATTAGCACTCTAGGGATACCAAATCTGCTGAAGATGTGTTTCTGGAGGAATTTTAACACTGTCTTAGTGTCATTGGTGGGTGTTGCAATAGCCTCCACCCATTTGGATACATAATCCACTGCCACCAGAATATAATTGTTTGAGTATGATGGTGGGAAGGGTCCCATGAAGTCAATACCCCATACATCAAACAACTCAATCTCCAAGATTCCTTGTTGAGGCATGGCATAACTGTGAGGTAAGTTGCCTGATCTTTGGCAACTGTCACAATTAAGCACAAATGCTCTGGAATCTTTATAGAGAGTGGGCCAGTAGAAGCCACTTTGGAGGACCCTTGTGGCTGTTCGCTCACTTCCAAAATGTCCTCCATACTATGATCCATGGCAGTGCCATAAAATCTTTTGCGCTTCTTCCTTAGGCACACATCTTCGGATTACTCCGTCTGCACATCTCTTGAAGAGATATGGTTCATCCCAAAGATAGTACTTTGCATCTGTGATTAATTTCTTTGATTGCACCCTACTGTACTCTTTGGGTATGAATCTCACTGCCTTGTAGTTTGCAATGTCTGCAAACCATGGTACTTCCTGGATGGCAAAGAGTTGCTCATCCGGAAAAGTTTCAGAGATCTTAGTGAGAGGGAGGGACGCCCCTTCCACTGGTTCTATTCGGGACAGGTGATCTGCTACTTGATTCTCTGTCCCTTTTCTGTCTCTTATTTCTATATCAAACTCTTGCAGAAGCAACACCCATCTGATGAGTCTGGGTTTTGAATCCTGCTTTATGAGTAAGTATTTAAGAGCAGCATGATCAGTGTACACAATCACTTTTGATCCTACTAAATAGGATCTGAATTTGTCAATGGCGTAAACCACTGCAAGTAGCTCTTTTTCTGTGGTTGTGTAATTCTTCTGTGCATCATTTAGAACACGGCTAGCATAGTAAATGACGTGCAGAAGCTTGTCATGCCTTTGTCCCAATACTGCACCAATGGCATGGTCACTGGCATCACACATTAATTCAAATGGTAATGTCCAGTCTGGTGCAGAGATGATTAGTGCTGAGACCAATTTAGCTTTCAGGGTCTCAAATGCCTGCAAACACTCTTTATCAAAGATAAATGGCGTGTCAGCAGCTAGCAGGTTGCTCAGAGGTTTGGCGATTTTTGAAAAATCCTTTATAAACCTCCTATAGAATCCTGCATGCCCCAGAAAGCTTCTGATTGCCTTAACATTAGCAGGTGGTGGCAATTTTTCAATTACTTCTACCTTAGCTTGGTCCACCTCTATTCCCTTGTTCGAAATTTTGTGCCCAAGGACAATTCCTTCAGTCACCATAAAGTGACATTTTTCCCAGTTTAAAACCAGGTTAGTCTCTTGGCATCTTTTCAGAACAAGTGCTAAATGGTTAAGGCAGGAGCTGAATGAGTCTCCAAATACTGAAAAGTCATCCATGAAGACTTCCAGAAATTTTTCCACCATATCAGAGAAAATGGAGAGCATGCACCTCTGAAAGGTTGCAGGTGCATTGCACAGGCCAAATGGCATCCTTCTGTATGCAAATACTCCAGATGGGCATGTGAATGCCGTTTTCTCCTGATCCTGGGGATCTACTGCAATTTGATTATAACCTGAATATCCATCCAGGAAGCAGTAGTATTCATGACCTGCTAGTCTTTCTAGCATCTGGTCTATGAATGGTAAAGGAAAATGATCCTTTCTGGTGGCTGTATTGAGCCTTCTATAATCAATGCACATACGCCACCCTGTAACTGTTCTTGTAGGAACCAGTTCATTTTTTTCATTATGAACCACTGTCATGCCTCCTTTCTTTGGGACAACTTGGACAGGGCTCACCCAGGGGCTGTCAGAAATAGGATAAATAATCCCAGCCTCTAGTAATTTAGTGACCTCTTTCTGCACCACTTCTTTCATAGCTGGATTCAGCCGCCTTTGTGGTTGAACCACTGGCTTGGCGTCATCCTCCAGCAAGATTTTGTGCATGCATCTGGCTGGGCTAATGCCCTTAAGATCACTAATGGACCACCCAAGAGCTGTCTTGTGCGTCCTTAGCACTTGAATTAGTGCTTCCTCTTCCTGTGGCTCTAAGGTAGAGCTTATAATTACAGGAAAGGTATCACCTTCTCCCAGAAATGCATATTTTAGGGATGGTGGTAATGGTTTGAGTTCGGGTTTTGGAGGTTTCTCCTCTTCTTGAGGGATTTTCAGAGGTTCTATTATCTTCTCTGACTCCTCCAAATCAGGCTGAACATCTTTAAAGATGTCCTCTAGCTCTGATTCCAAACTCTCAGCCATATTGACCTCTCTTACTAGAGAATCAATAATATCAACACTCATGCAGTCATTTGGGGTGTCTGGATGTTGCATTGCTTTGACAACATTCAACTTGAACTCCTCCTCATTGACTCTCAAGGTTACTTCCCCTTTTTGGACATCAATGAGGGTTCGGCCAGTTGCTAGGAAAGGTCTTCCTAGAATGAGAGTTGCACTCTTGTGCTCCTCCATTTCCAGCACCACAAAGTCAGTAGGAAAGGCGAATGGCCCAACCTTGACAATCATGTCTTCAATCACGCCTGATGGGTACTTAATGGAGCCATCAGCAAGTTGAAGACATATCCTGGTTGGTTTAATTTCTTCAGTTAAACCAAGCTTTCTGATGGTAGATGCAGGTATTAGGTTGATACTTGCCCCAAGATCACATAAAGCTTGCTTGGTACAATTACCCTCTAATGTGCATGGTATCATAAAGCTCCCAGGATCTTTAAGCTTCTCAGGTAAGCTTTTCAGAATGACTGCACTGCATTCTTCAGTGAGGTAGACTTTTTCAGTTTCCCTCCAATCCTTCTTATGACTTAAGATTTCTTTCATGAACTTAGCATAAGAAGGTATTTGCTCAAGTGCTTCTGCAAACGGAATCTTTATTTCAAGAGTCCTGAGATAGTCAGCAAAGCGGGCAAATTGCTTATCCTGTTCCGCTTGGCGGAGTTTTTGAGGATAAGGCATTTTGGCTTTGTATTCCTCAACCTTAGTTGCTGCAGGTTTATTACCTACAGAAGTGGGTTGGGAAGCCTTTTTAGGAAGGTCAGCACTTGTATGTGACTGATTCCCCACTGGCATTTGAATGCCAGTGGTGGGAGCTGGAGTGGCGTTAGACGCCACCTCCTTGTTTGTCACTGGCGTTTGAACGCCAGAACCATGCTCCCTTTGGGCGTTCAACGCTGGATTCATGCTTGTTTCTGGCGTTGAACGCCAGGAATGAGCATGGTCTGGGCGTTCAGCGCCAGCTTTGTTCTTCTCTGGGCTCTGATTGTCCTCAGAGGGATTTTGAGTATCCTCTTGTTCATTTCTTGGTTTCCTGCTGCTTTGAAGTGAGGTATTTAATGTTTTCCCACTTCTTAATTGAACTGCTTGGCATTCTTCTGTTATTTGTTTTGACAGTTGCTTTTCTGTCTGCTTTAATTGCACTTCCATGTTCCTGTTAGCCATTCTTGTTTCCTGTAATATTTCCTTGAATTCGGCTAGTTGCTGAGTTAGAAAATCTAATTGCTGATTGAATTCATTAGCCTGATCCACTGGACTGAGTTCTGCAGTTACTGTTTTAGCTTCTTCTTTCATAGAGGATTCACTGCTTAGGTACAGATGCTGATTTCTGGCAACTATATCAATAAGCTCTTGAGCTTCTTCAATTGTTTTTCTCATATGTATAGATCCACCAGCTGAGTGGTCTAGAGAAATCTGAGCTTTTTCTGTAAGCCCATAGTAGAAGATGTCTAATTGCACCCATTCTGAAAACATTTCAGAGGGGCATTTTCTTAGCATCTCTCTGTATCTCTCCCAAGCATCATAAAGGGATTCATTATCTCCTTGTTTGAAGCCTTGGATGTTTAGCCTTAGCTGTGTCATCCGTTTGGGAGGGAAATAGTGATTCAGGAATTTTTCTGACAGCTGTTTCCATGTTTTTATGCTGTTCTTAGGCTGGTTATTTAACCACCTCTTAGCTTGATCTTTTACAGCAAATGGAAACAGTAATAGTCTGTAGACATCCTGATCTACTTCCTTATCATGTACTGTATCAGCAATTTGCAGGAATTGTGCCAAAAACTCTGTAGGTTCTTCATGTGGAAGACCAGAATACTGGCAGTTTTGCTGCACCATGATAATGAGCTGAGGATTCAGCTCAAAGCTACTAACTCCAATGGAGGGTATACAGATACTGCTCCCATATGAAGCAGTAGTGGGGTTAGCATATGACCCCAAAGTCCTCTTGGACTGTTCATTCCCACTTGCTTCCATACTGGATCACAAGGGATAATTTATATGTTGATATTATTTATTTTATAAAAATTAATTTTTATAAAATAAAATAAAAATGAAATAAATAAAAGAAAGTGGAAATTTTTTTTTGAAATTGAAAATTGAATTTTTATAAAAGATTTTCGAAAAAAAATAGTTCAAAATTAGTTAGAAAAATAAAAATTTTTTGAATTTTGAATTTTATGATGAAAGAGAAAAACACACAAAAGACACAAGACTTAAAATTTTTAGATCTAATGCTCCTTATTTTCGAAAATTTTTGGAGGGAAAACACCAAGGAACACCAAACTTAAAAATTTTAAGATCAAGACACAAGAAAAACTCAAGAACACCTTGAAGATTCACTAGAACACCAAGAACACAAGGAAGAACACCAAACTTAAAATTTTTAGAAACTTTAATAAAGTTTTCGAAAAATTATGAAAATATTAACAAGAAAACACCAAACTTAAAGTTTGGCACAAGATTAAATCAAAGAAGAATTATTTTTGAAAAAGGTTCCAAAGGGTATAACCAATTATCAAGAACAACTTGAAAATCAAGGAAGAACCAAGAACACTAACACGAAAATTTCAAAGAAAATATAAAATATGCAATTAACACCAAATTTAGAATAAAACACTAAACTCACGAAAAATTAACAATTAATTAAGAAAAATAATATTTTTTTTTTGAAAAGAAATTTTTGAAAAGAAACTATCCTATCAAAATTTAATGACTCTATAACAACAAAAATAAATTATTCCTAATCTAAGAAATAAAATAAGCCTTCAATTGTCCAAACTCAATAATCCCCGGCAACGGCGCCAAAAACTTGGTGCACGAATTTGTGATTCGCACAACTAACCAGCAAGTGCACTGGGTCGTCCAAGTAATACCTTACGTGAGTAAGGGTCGATCCCACGGAGATTATTGGCTTGAAGCAATCAATATTTATTTTATTTGTCTTAGTCAGGATACCAATAGGATTCTTTAGCCTCGTATTTTAATAAAGAAAAAGGGCATAAAATAAATAGTTATTACTTGAACAATAGAGTTATTTGTTTATAAAGGACTGTGGAATATGTTGGAGTTTTGGAGATGCTTTGTCCTTTGACTTCAACTCTTCCTTGAAATCCTTCAACACATGCAAGGCTCCTTCCATGGCAAGCTCTATGTAGGGTGTCACCGTTGTCAATGGCTACCTCCCATCCTCTCAGTGAAAACGTTCCTATGCTCTGTCACAGCACGGCTAATCATCTGTCGGTTCTCAATCAGGTTGGAATAGAATCCATTGATTCTTTTGCGTCTGTCACTAACGCCCAGCCCTCAGGAGTTTGAAGCACGTCACAGTCATTCAATCCCGGAATCCTACTCGGAATACCACAGACAAGGTTTAGACTTTCCGGATTCTCATGCATGCCGCCATCCATCTGGCTTATACCACGAAGATTCTGATTAGGAATCTAAGAGATACTCATTCAGTCTGATGTAGAACGGAGGTGGTTGTCAGGCACACGTTCATGGATTGAGGAAGGTGATGAGTGTCACGGGTCATCACCTTCTTCACAATTAAGCGCGAATAAACATCTTAGATAAGAACAAGCGTGTTTGAATGGAAAACAAAGGAATTGTATTAAATCATCGAGACGCTGCAGAGCTCCTCACCCCCAACAATGGAGTTTAGAGACTCATGCCGTCAAAAGTATGTAATTCAGATCTGAAAATGTCATGAGGTACAAGAAATGTCTGTAAAAGTTGTTTAAATAGTAAACTAGTAACCTAGGTTTACAGAAAATGAATAAACTAAGATAATTGGTGCAGAAATCCACTTCTGGGGCCCACTTGGTGTGTGTTGGGGCTGAGATTAAAGCTATCCACGAGTAGAGGCCTTTCTTGGCGTTAAACTCCAGGTCCTGACGTGTTTTGGGCGTTCAACTCCGGATCATGACGTTTTTCTGGCGTTTAACTCCAGACAGCAGCGTGTACTTGACGTTCAACGCCAAGTTACGTCGTCTATCTTCGCGCAAAGTATGAACTATTATATATTGCTGGAAAGCCCTGGATGTCTACTTTCCAACGCCGTTGAGAGCGCGCCAATTGGACTTCTGTAGCTCCAGAAAATCCATTTCGAGTGCAGGGAGGTCAGGATCCAACAGCATCAGCAGTCCTTTTTCAGCCTAAGTCAGATTTTTGCTCAGCTCCCTCAATTTCAGCCAGAAAATACCTGAAATCACAGAAAAATACACACATTCATAGTAAAGTCCAGAAATATGATTTTTGCCTAAAAACTAATAATATTTAACTAAAAACTAATTAAAACATTCTAAAATCTACATGAAATTACCCCCAAAAAGCGTATAAAATATCCGCTCATCAACATTCGCCACTTCCCATTTGATTTTTTCACCAAAACTACGTTTGCTAGCCATAGTGGGTATTTGACTTTCCTTATAAATCCTGCCTCTAGTAGTGCTTGTACTTGTTCTTCTACAGCCTGAGATCGCTCTGGCCCAAGTTTTCTTCGTCTTTGTTGTATCGGTCGGGATCCCGGGTAGACTGCCAACTTGTGGCTCATTAGTTCGGGATCTATGCCCGACATGTCGGCAGCTTTCCATGCGAAGAGATCAACATTATCTCGCAGAAACTGTATCAATGATTCTTTTGCGTCTCCTTTCAGGATCGTGCCAATATTAGTTGTTTTTATCCGAGGTGTCTCCAATCTAGACTCTTTCTACTTCTCCTTCGGGTTGTGGTCGGAGCTCTTCTCGTCTCTGAGCTCCACCGAGTTTGATTGTGTGGAACTCTCTTGCTTCGCCTCGGAGGTTTAGACTTTCGTTGTAACAGCGACGCGCCATCTTTTGATCTGCTTTTATTGTAGCTATCCCTTCTGCAGTTGGAAATTTCATACATAGATGCGGAGTTGAAACTATTGCGCCGAGCTGATTTAACGTTGTCTGACCTATCAGGGCATTGTAGGCTGAGCTTACGTCGACCACGATGTAGTCTATCTTGAGTGTTTTAGATTGGTTCCCCTTCTCGAAGGTTGTATGCAGCGACACGTATCCCAGTGGTTGAACTGGGGCATCTCCCAGTCTGAACAGGCTATTTGGGTATGCTCTTAGCTCTTTCTCTTCTAGGCCGAGTTTGTTGAAGGCAGTTTTGAATAAGATGTCGGCAGAGCTTCCCTGGTCGATTAGTGTACGGTGGAGGTTGGCGTTTGCTAATATGATCGTAATGACCATGGGGTCGTCGTGTCCCGAGATGATATCAGATGCATCTTCCTTGGTAAACGTGATTGCCGGGATGTCTGGTGTCTCCTTCTGTCCTTCGACATGGTATACCTCTTTGAGGTGTCGCTTGCGGGATGATTTGGAGATTTCTCCCCCGACAAATCCGCCGTGTATCACGTGGACGTGTCTTTCTGGTGTGCGAGGCGATCGTTCAGATCGTCCGACATCCTCATCCCTCCTTCTTTTCTTTAGTTCTTCGTCCCGGTTGGCCAAGAACCGATCTAGCTTTCCTTCTCGTACTAATTTTTCTATGACATTTTTCAAGTCGAAATATTCGTTGGTGGAATGCCCTCGAAGTCGGTGATATTCACAGTACTCATTCCGATTTCCCCCTCCTCTTTTGCCTTTAAGTGGCCGAGCTGGAGGGATTTTTTCCGTATGACAGACTTCTTTGTAAACATCTACCAAGGATACCCTAAGAGGGGTGTAGTTGTGATATTTTTTTATTTTCTCTCCGGAGCGATCTTCCTTTTTCTTGGGTTCTTTATCTCGGTAGGCAAAACCGGACCTTGAGGCTTCGCCAAGTCGAGAATTTTCTTCCATGTTAATGTACTTCTGCGCTCATTCTTGTACTTCATCCAGGGATGTCGGGTATCTTTTTTATATAGATTGGCTGAATGGTCCTTCTCGCAGGCCATTTATGAGGCCCATGATGGCAGCTTCTGTCGGTAGATTTTGTATGCCCATGCATGTTTTGTTGAATCTCTCCATGTAGTTACGAAGACTTTCTCGATCTCCTTGCTTGATCCCGAGTAGACTGGGTGCGTGTTTGGCTTTGTCCTTTTATACGGAGAATCGGGCCAGGAACTTTTTGGCCAAGTCGTCGAAACTCGAGATGGATTTTGGAGGTAGGTTGTCAAACCATTTAATGGCTGTCTTGGTGAGAGTTGTTGGAAAGGCTTTGCAGCGAACTGCATCTGAGGCATCAGTGAGGTACATTCTACTTCTGAAGTTGCTGAGATGGTGGTTGGGGTCCGAGGTGCCGTCATACAGTGTCATATCCGGAAGTTTGAAATCTCTTGGGATTTTGGTCTTCATAATTTCTCTGGTGAATGGATCTCGATCTTTCTGAGAGCTATCTTCTGTGGATGGTCGAGTAGCTTTAGTTTTGAGATCAGCTTCAAGTTTTATAAGCTTGTCTTCTAATTCTCGGCGCCGCCTTATCTCCCGACGTAGATCTTCTTCTTTTTCACGTTGATGTTGAGCTTCTTTCTCAAGTTGCTCCAATCGATTTTGAAGCGCTTTTATTGCTCCCGGATTTGATGGATTTTTATCTCCGTTGGGTTCCGGCGTATCTTTGAGTATAGTATCCACATTTTTATGCGGCGTTCTATCTTCCAATCCTGAGTCGTGGTCATTGTCATGGTCATCCGCCATGTTGATGGGATGACTTCCAGGTTCCCCGGCAACGACGCCAATGTTCCGAGGGTTACCTGAAACTGTAGATCGATCTCAAATGAGATCTTTGGTGTTGGTCGGAGCCGACGTGTCCGGTAGATATACGGCGGTCGGAGCTGGTGTGTCCGACTTGTTGGACTTGGTGGTGGTGCTGATCCTTCGTCCCCGGAGGGTGGGGGGTACCTGCAAGGGACTCCGATGCTTAAGTTAGCAAGGGTATGAAGCAAGTATTGAGTAGAATCAGAGTATGAGTTATACCTGGGTGCTCCAGTGTATTTATAATGGTGAGATGTGGCCTCCTGCGGATAAGATAAGTTAGTTATCTTATCTTATCTTTATCTTTAAGTGAGGTCATCTTTGAGGGAACCGCCTTTATCTCTATGGGCTTAGGCTGCCCTTGGATTTGGGACGTGTTCCTCTATTTGGGCCCTTTGTTTGGGCATTCCTGTGACTTTGGCCGAGCTCTTTGAGAAGAGGTCGGGTTATCCTAACCTGAAGAGGTCGGTCGCTTTGTCTGTAGAACATCCCGGGTCGGACAGCTCGACCCAGGGTATGAACACATAGTAAGCAAAAGAAATAAATGGTAATTGCTTTTATGAATTGCGAACACAGCTGCTTTCATGATAAATTCAATACACACACAAAAAGTAAAACTATTTAACAAACATAAACAGTATTAGAAAGGGAGGGAAGGGAGGAAAAAGAAAAAAAGAGAAAAGCTAATTAGAAGGAAAATTATTAATTTTATTGTTTGATTTAAGAGAAAAATTGATATAACTATTAGACAAAATGAAGAGTTAGCAATACCAAATATTGATGAGATTCTTGGTGATTTTTGTGGTGCTGAATATTTCTCTAAAATTGATTTACGTTTTGGCTATCATCATATTAGAGTTAATGAGGGGACATCCCAAAGACAACTTTTCGTACACATCTCAGGCATTATGAATTTGTGGTGATGCCCTTCGAGCTAACAAATGCTCCTTCCATATTCCAAGCCACCATAAATAGAGTATTCCGCCTCTACCTCCGAAAGTTTGTGGTAGTATTTTTCGATGACATACTTGTTTATAGCTGGTCCAAAAAAGAACACCTTCGGCACTTGAGGACAGCTTTAGCCATGTTACAGCAACATTGTTTCATTGGTAAACTGTCCAAGTATGTTTTTTGCCAATGTTAAGTTGAGTATATAAGCCATGTGATGAGCAGCGAAGGAGTGCAAGTTGATGCTTCAAAGATTACAGACATCGTTGAATGGCCAAAGCCAACCAATTTGAAACAGCTGAGAGGTTTTCTCAGACTTACTAGTTATTATCACCGCTTTGTGGCGAGATATGCACACCTCGCTGCCTCATTGACTGATTTGCTCAAATTGAACAATTTTCATTGGGATCATTCAGTTGACCTTGCTTTTGAGAAACTCAAAGCCCCGTTGACTCATACTCCTGTGTCGGCACTCCTTGATTTTTCTAAACTGTTTGTAGTAGAAACAGATGCATCTAGTAATGGAATAGGAGCAGTGTTGTCTCAAAATGGCCATCCCATGCATTGCATATTTCAGCAAGAAGCTTAGTGGGCGACTTTCGGTGGCTTTGGTGTATGCTAGAGAGCTTTATGCTATCACCCGAGCTATAGCAAAGTGGAGACATTACTTATTGAGCCACCATTTCTGCATCAAAATGGATCACCAAGGCCTCTATGAGCTAATAACTCAGGTGGTGTTGACCAATGATCAACAGTACTATCTCACCAAATTATTGGGTTTGACTTTGAGGTAGTATAACAGTCGGGAGTTTCTAACAGGGCAGTAGATGCACTGTCTCGAAAAGGTGAAGAAACTGTTCTAGCATGTTTCCAAGCTTTTTTCACTATTCAATCTTCTTTAATACCCTCCTTATTGAGAGCCACAATGGAGGACCCAAAGGCTAAGTGATGCGAGAGCATCTTTCCTATCTTTTTCTAGTGAATTTGCATTTAATTTGTTGAGTTTAATCAAGAATTAATTATCTTTTAGCCACTATGGATGTTACTTTGAGTCATGTGCAATTCTGTTTATTTTAGGTAGCATTTGGCTGGATTTGATGGAGTTTCCGCAGAAAAAGAGAAGAAGGCGAATGATGCTGTTAACCCTGACCTCTCTGCATTCAAACCTGAATAACTCAAGCTACAGAGATTCAATGGACATGATTTGAGTGGCATTGGAAAGCTAACTTCCAGAGCTTTCCAACGATATATAATAGTTCACACTTCTTATTCATGCTCTTGGTCAAGTTGTCCGACCCAGGATATTCTACAGACAAAGCGACCGACCTCTTCAGGTAGGGACAACCCGACCTCTTCTCAAAGAGCTCGGCCAAGTCACCAGGAAAGCCCAAAGAAGGGCCCTAACAGAGGACTGCGCACCAAAGCCCAAGGCAGTCCAAACCTACAGGGAGAAGGGCGGTTCCCGTGAAGATAAGATTACCTCACCCAAAAAGATAAAGATAAGATAAGATAACTAACTTATCTTATCTAAAAAGGTCACTCCACGCTACTATAAATACACTGGAGCACTCAGGTATAACTCATACTCTAATTCTATTCAATACCTGCTTAATACCCTTGCTAACTTAAGCATCGGAGTCCTTTGCAGGTACCCCCCACCCTCCGGGGACGAAGGATCAGCACCACCACCAAGTCTAACAAGTCGGACACAACAGCTCCGACCAGCACAGAAGATCTCGTCCGAGATCGACCTACAGTTTCAGGTAACCCTCAAAACATTGGCGCTATTGCCGGGGAACCTGGAAGTCATCCCATCACCATGGCGGATGACCAAGACAACGACCACGACTCAGATCTAGAGGATAGAACACCGCACAAAAACGCGGACACTACACCAAAGGATACTGTTCCAAGGGTTACCTGAAACTATAGGTCGATCTCGGACGAGATCTTCTGTGCTGGTCGGAGCTGTTGTGTTCGACTTGATGATGGTGGCTGGAGCCGCCGTGTCCGACTTGTTGGACTTGGTGATGGTGCTGATCCTTCGTCCCCGGAGGGTGGGGGGTACCTGCAAGGGACTCCGATGCTTAAGTTAGCAAAGGTATTAAGCAGGTATTGAGTAGAATCAGAGTATGAGTTATACCTGGGTGCTCCAGTGTATTTATAATGGTGAGGAGTGACCTCTCTGGAGATAAGATAGTTATCTTATCTTTGAGTGAAGTCATCTTATCTTTAGGGGAACCGCCTTTATCTTTCTGGACTTTGGCTGCCTTTAGATTGGGCTGTGTTCCTTCGTTTTGGGCCTGCTTTGGGCTCTTTTGGCGATTTGGCCGAGCTCTTTGAGAAGAGGTCGGATAGTCTGACCTGAAGAGGTCAATCGGCTTGTCGCTAAACATCCCGGATCGGACAGCTTGACCCAGGGTATGAACAGTGCCCCTGCTTGAGTTCGATCTTTCCATGAGATCGTGCTTTTCAGAGCTTCGATCTTTTTGGAAGTCGTGCTCAAGCATCCTGACTTTGGTCGATCTTTGAGTAGTTTCTCCTTGTGCGAGTCTGGTATTGCCCCTTTTACTTTGTTGAGGGGACTTTTCAGCCTTCTTCTAACTTGTTTGTCTTCGCTGTTCAGGCTTTTTAGTCATAATCCAACAACTTTTTAGGTAGTGTTCCGATGGAGAACCTTTTTGCAATTTATTTGGATGACTTTTTAGCGCCGTTTTGATTTGTGCCTTTGCCTTTTAAGTAGTGTCTTTTTTCAAGACTTCGTACCTTTTAGCAAAGCATTCCTGGCCTTCCTCTGGCCGTTTGCGAGATGTCTTTGTCCCTTTTTGTGGATCTTTGTAGAGTGTCGGTACTTTGTTGTCCGACCTCTTTTGATCACTTCTGATTTTGTCCCCTTTCTGCTTGGTCGAGGTGGTCCTTGAGGCTAACTTGTCTGTCGACTTTTTAGTGTTCTCGTAGAACACTTTTTAGTCAATCTGAACAATTTTGATAGCCTTGTCGTGGAGTTGTGGCTTTTTGGGCGGAGCTATGTCTGTTTTTAGCGCACGTTTTTTGTCGGTCCGACTTCTCTTGTCGATCCTTCTTTAGCTTTTGTTGGTCCGATTTTTCTTGTCGGTCCAAGCTGTAGCTTTTGTTGGTCTGACTTCTTCTTGTCGGTCCAAGCTGTAGCTTTTGTTGGTCCGACTTCTTCTTGTCGGTCCCTTCTAAGTTATTTCTAGTAATCTTCTTTTTTGGACCTTTGTCGGGTCTCTTTCAGGGTTTACTTTTTATAACTTTTTGTAGCTTTGGCATGGGCCGAATTCTTCCTGTCGGTCCCTTCTAAGTTATTTCTAGTAATCCTCTTTTTTGGACCTTTGTCGGGTCTCTTTCAGAGATTACTTTTTATAACTTTTTGTCGCTTTATCATGTCGGATCCTGTCGAGTTACTTGGTAATCCTCTTTCTTGGACCTTGTTCAGGTCTCTTTCAGGGATTACCTTCTGTAACTTTATATCATGGGCCGACTTCATCATGTCGGGCCCTGTCGAGTTACTTGGTAATTCTCTTTCTTGGACCTTGTTCAGGTCTCTTTAAGGGATTACCTTTTGTAACTTTGTCGTAGGAGTCCGACCTCATCATGTCGGGCTCTTCTAAGTTATAGTAATCCTCTTTTATAGGGTTGGCTAGACCTCTTTCCAGGGCTTTACTGATAACTTTTAGTCGACGCGACTGGTTCGACTTTTTATGTCGGTCAGCCTTTAAGTTACTTTATAGCAATCCATTTTATTAGGACCTCGTCAGGTCCTTTCTATGGATCACTTTCTATAACTTCTTGCATTATTCTGTGTTCATCTTTGCCGATTTGTAGATGGTGGTTTCTGTCCCGATTTGATCGTCCTTTAGGTGAATCGCGTTTTCACCTTTGTCGGACAATCATTCTTATCGAGATCGTACAGTAAATCTGTTCTTCACTTTCTGTCGATCTGTTGCTTTATAATCGGACGATGAATGCTTCAGATTAATGCGTCTTGATTGAGCAGTGAATTTGATTTTCACTTTGTCGATCTTTGTCGAAATCAAACGATGAATTCGGTTTTTATCGTGGTCGGGCGGTGAAGTTAGTTTTCACCTTGCCGACCTGTCGCTTTGAAATCGGACGATGAATTTGGTTTTCATCTTGCCGACTTTGTCGTGATCGGGCGGTGAATTCAGTTTTCATCTTACCTACCTTTGTTGTGATCGGGCGGTGAATTTGGTTTTCACCTTGCCGACCTGTCGTAATCGGACGTCTTGGTAGGAAACTTTTTAGGGAATCTGCGAACTTTTAAACAATAAAATGAAGATATGAATAAGAGTGTGTACATGTTAGTGCTTACCCTTCTAGGTCGGGCAATCTTTTAGATCTCGGCCTGGCGCCTTTTGCAGGCATGCCATGACCTTGGTAGCTCTCGCCCTCGAGGTCGGACACTTTGTGGTCACCTTTCTCCAGTACATCCGGGACTTGGCAGGGTCCTTTCCAATTAGCTGCTAGTTTTTCCTCTCCCGGTCGACTTGTTCCGATATCATTTCGGATTGGGATGAGGTCATTATTGGCAAAACTTCTCTGCACTACCTTTCGTTTGTACCTTAAGGCCATGCGACGTTTTAACACTTTTTCCCTGATCCGAGCTCTTTCTCGGACTTCTGGGAGTAGGTCGAGCTCTTCCCTTTGGATTTGGGAGTTGACCTCTTTATTGTAGAGGATCATTCTGGGGGATCCTTCTTCGATCTCTACTGGGATCATTGCCTTCACTCCACGAGTCAATCAGAAGGGTGATTCCCCCGTGGTGAAGTGTGGAGTTGTCCGATATGCCCATAGAACTTGTGGGAGCTCTTCAACCCAAGCTCCCTTTTTTATCTTCAGAACTTTGGTTCTTTCTACAAAAAGTTTGCGTATTCGCCTTTGAGGAGAAAGTGTGCTTTGCTTAGGATTTGGTTGTTGTTCCTGTTTCTTTTCATCGTTGCCTGACTCCTTTTGTACAAAAGTTTTAGCTTTTGTTTTGACCTTTTGTTTGAGAGGTGTTCGGACTGTTTGGGTATAGATGGTCGGCTTCTCTTCACTGTGTTCTTGCCCTGTTGTTGCCTCCAAAGGGTGCCCCTGGACTTTCGTGTGAGTCCTGGGGTTTCTCTTTTACTGCTGTATCTGATATCTGATGTTTTGCTGTTATTGTCTGAGTTGTTTCCTTATTTGTCCGAGTTGTTTGGTAATAACTCCATGGTTGACCTATGTCTTCTTGAAAAAATATTGCTGAGATGTCTACTAAGATCTCGGACGACATGTCTGATTGACTGGATTCCATAGTTTTAATGCGTATTACTGTGGCTGACCCTGAGTACTGTGTGTGACTTAGGATGTTTCGTAGAATTTGTAGGGATAGAGATGAGGAGAAGAATTATGAGTTGGTATCGCCGAACCCTGAGGAGAGGGTTTGTTTTCCTTCCTTGTTGTGGTCTTGTAATGTAGCCTGGATGAGGCTTCTGTTATTGCCCCCTGGTTTGGTGTTGGCTAGTTTCGAAAATGCATCAGCTCGGGCATTCTACACCCGAGGTATGTGTCGGACTTCATATTCCCCGAATTGTCTGAGCTGTTGGTGCTGGCTGATTTTGAAAGTGCATCAGCTTGGGCATTCTGCTTCCGAGGTATGTGTCGGACTTCATATTCCCCGAAATGTCCGAGCTGTTTTCTGCTTTTGTCCAAGGTCCTCCGAATTGTCCGAGCTGTTCTCTGATTTTGTCCAGGGTCCCCCGAATTACCCGGGGTATTTTTTCATGGTGGGATCCTCAGCTTTCTCTTTGTAAGGTGACTACTTGTGAATCACTGGACATGGTAAGCTCCTACCTTCTTAGCTCGCCTTAAACCAGCCAGTAGTGCCTCGTATTCAACTTGGTCATTTAGCTTGATTTGGCTTCCCTGATCGCTTTCTATAATTACGCCTGTACCGCTCCCGGTTTTGTTTGAAGAGTCGTCCATGTAGAGTTTCCATTTTGTAGGAGTTTCCGGGATGTCAGTGTACTCTGTAATGAAGTCGGCCAAATACTGTGATTTGATGGCTGTCCGAGCTTCATGTCGAAGATCGAATTCAGATAACTCAATTTGCCACTGTAGGATTCTTTCAGCTAAGTCTGTTTTCTGTAGGATGCCTTTTATGGGCTGGTTGGTCCGAACTCTAATAGTGTGAGCTTGAAAATATGGGCGGAGTTGTCGAGAAGAGAGTATGAGGGCGTAGGTAAACTTTTTTATCTTTTGATAGTTTAGTTCGGCCCCTTGTAAAGCCTTGATGATGAAGTAGACGGGTTGTTGCCCACTTTTTTCCTCTTTAACTAGTGATGAGGCTATTGCCCGAATTCTCACTACGAGGTATAATATGAGCTTTTCACTTTCCCCTGGTCGGGTAAGAATGGGTGGTTGCCCCAAGAATTTTTGAAATCTCAGAAGGCTTGTTTGCACCCCGTTGTCCTGTTCAAACCTCTCTCCCTTCCTTAATATCCCTCTTTGAGGTGTCTTTTACGAGATGATTTAGAGATCCTTCCTTCTGTGAATCCTCCATGAACATGTTTCTCAGGGGTGTGAGGTGGACGTTCAACTCGTCCGACCTCTTTGGTGCGAGACGTTCGACTTGTCTGACCTCTTTGGTGTGAGGTGGACCTTCAACTCGTCCGACTTCTTTGGTGTGAGGTGGACTTTCAACGCGTCCGACCTCTTTGGTGTGAGGTGGACCTTCAACGCGTCCGACCTCTTTGGTGTGAGGTGGACCTTCAATGCGTCCGACCTCTTTGGTGTGAGATGGACCTTCAACTTTGTCCGACCTCTTTGGTGTGAGGTAGACCTTCAACTCGTCCGACCTCTTTGGTTTTTGATTGGGCGAGTTGATGGGATCTTCTCAGTGTTGCATATTTCTCGGTAGACATCCACAAGAGACACCCGAAGGGGTGTAATTGTGGTATTTTCTAGGCTTCTCTCCATGTTGATCTTCTTTTTTCTTGGACTCTTTATCCTTATCCCAGGAGGAGTAGGAATGTTCGGTTTTTGAGATCTCTCCTAGACGAGAGTTTTCCTCCATGTTGATGTACTTCTCGTCTCATTCTTGCACCTCATTTAGAGATGTGGGATGTTTCTTTGATATGGAGTGACTAAAAGGTCCCTCTCGTAGGCCATTGATGAGACCCATAATGGCTGCTTCAGTTGGCAGACTTTGTATGTCCAGACATGCTTTGTTGAATATTTTCATGCAGTTGCGAAGGCTCTCCCGATCTCCTTGCTTGATCCCTAATAGGCTCGGTGCGTGTTTGGCTTTGTTCTTCTGGATGGAGAATAACAGAGTGCATCTGAGGCCTCCGTGAGCCACATCCTGCTTCTGAAATTGCTAAGATGATGGCTTGGATCTGATGTGCCATCGTACGGAGTCATGTCTGGAGCTTAGAGGTCCTTTGGGACCTTTAGCTTTCATAATCTCTTTGGTGAATGGATCTTGGTCCTTGCAGGAGCTATCCTCATGAGAGGATCGATTAGCTTTGGCCTTGAGATCGGCTTCGAGTTTTTGGAGTTTGTCCTCCAATTCCCGGCGTCGCCTTATTTCTCTTTGCAGGTGTCCTTCTCTGCCTCTCGTTGATGTAGGGCTTCTTTTTCCAGTTGTTTTAAGCGGTCTTGAAGCGCCTCCATAGCTCCCGCGTTTGGAGAATTCTTTTCGTTGTTGAGTTGAGGAGTATCCTTTGGTGTAGTGTCCACATTTTTGTACGGCATTCTATCCTCTAGATCTGAATCGTGGTCGTTGTCATGGTCGTCCGCCATGGTGATGGAATGACTTCCAGGTTCCCCGGCAACGGTGCCAATGTTCCGAAGGTTACCTGAAACTGTAGGTCGATCTCGGACGAGATCTTCTGTGCTGGTCGGAGCTGTTGTGTCCGACTTGATGATGGTGGCTGGAGCCGCCGTGTCCGACTTGTTGGACTTGGTGATGGTGCTGATCCTTCGTCCCCGGAGGGTGGGAGTACCTACAAGGGACTCCGATGCTTAAGTTAGCAAGGGTATTAAGCAGGTATTGAGTAGAATCAGAGTATGAGTTATACCTGGGTGCTCTAGTGTATTTATAATGGTGAGGAGTGACCTCTCTGGAGATAAGATAGTTATCTTATCTTATCTTATCTTATCTTTGAGTGAAGTCATCTTATCTTTAGGGGAACCGCCTTTATCTTTCTGGGCTTTGGCTGCCTTTAGATTGGGATGTGTTCCTTCGTTTTGGGCCTGCTTTGGGCTCTTTTGGCGATTTGGCCGAGCTCTTTGAGAAGAGGTCGGATAGTCTGACCTGAAGAGGTCGGTCGGCTTATCGCTAAACATCCCGGATCGGACAGCTTGACCCAGGGTATAAACAGATACTCCTCAACTCAACAACGAAAAGAAATCTCCAAACACAGGAGCCATGGAAGCGTTTCAAGACCGTTTAAAACAACTTGAAAAAGAAGACCTACATCAACGAGAGGCTGAGAAAGACCTACAAAAGGAAATAAGGCGACACTGGGAATTGGAGGACAAACTCGTAAAACTTGAAGCTGATCTCAAGACCAAAGCCAACCGATCCCCTCATGAGGACAGCTCCCGCAAGGAACAAGATCCATTCACTAAGGAGATCATGAAGACCAAAATCCCAAAAGACTTTAAACTCCCAGATATGACTTTGTACGACGGCACTACAGATCCCAGCCATCATCTCAGCAATTTCAGAAGTAGAATGTACCTCACCGATGCCTCAGATGCAGTTCGTTGCAAAGCCTTTCCGACTACTTTAACAAAAACGGCAATAAGATGGTTCGACAATTTACTTCCTAGGTCCATCTCGAGTTTCGACGACTTGGCCAAAAAGTTTCTGGCCAGATTCTCCATCCATAAAGACAAGGCTAAGCACGCCCCAAGTCTATTAGGAATCAGGCAAGGAGAACGGGAAAGTCTTCGCAACTACATGGAAAGATTCAACAAAACATGCCTGGATATACAGAGCCTACCAACAGAGGCCGCCATTATGGGCCTCATCAATGGCTTACGAGAGGGACCTTTTAGCCAATCTATATCGAAAAAATACCCCGCATCTCTAAACGAAGTGCAAGAATGAGCGGAGAACTATATCAACATGGAGGAAAACTCTCAGCTAGGAGAGACCTCAAAATTCGGATTCACCTCCCGGGATAAGGACAAAGAGTCCAAAAAAAAGGAAGATCGACATGGAGAAAAAATTAAAAAATACCACAATTACACCCCTTTTCGGGTGTCCCTTGTGGATGTCTACAAAGAAGTTTGCCACATTGAAAAAATACCTCCAGCTCGACCACTCAAAGGCAAAAAATGAGGAGGAAATCGGGGCGAATATTGTGAGTATCATCGCATCCGTGGGCATTCCACCAATGAATTTTTTGACTTAAAAAATGTCATAGAAAAGCTAGTAAGAGAGGGGAAGCTAGATCGGTATCTAGCCAGTCGGGACGATGAGCAAAGAAAAAGAAGAAGGGAAGAAGATATCGGACAAACCGAGCGGTCACCTCGCACACCAGAAAGACACATCCACATGATACACAGCGGATTTGCGAGAGGAGGAGTCTCCAAATCATCCCGCAAAAGATATCTTAAAGAAGTATATCATGTCGAAGGAAAAGAGGAAGCACCCAACATTCCTGCGGTTACCTTCACCAAAGAAGACGCAACCGGCATAATCTCAGGACACGACAATCCCATGGTCATCACTGTTATACTGACGAATGCAAACCTCCACCACACACTGATGGACCAAGGGAGCTCCGCCAACATTTTGTTCAAAACGGCCTTCGACAAGCTCGGCTTGGAAGAAAAAGAACTCAGAGCATATCCGAATAGCCTGTTTAGTCTAGGAGACACCCCGGTTCAACCACTTGGATACATCTCGCTGCACACAACCTTCGAAAAAGGAAACAAATCAAGAACACTCAAGATAGATTACATCGTGGTCGACGTAGGTTCAGCCTATAACGCCTTAATAAGCCAGACAACATTAAATCAGCTTGGCGCAATAGTCTCGACTCCACATCTATGCATGAAATTTCCAACTGCAGAAGGGATAGCTACAATAAAAGTAGACCAGAAGACGGTGCGCCGCTGTTACCATGAAAATCTAAACCTCAGAGGCAGAGGAGAAGAATTCCTCACAATCGAGATCGGTGGAGTGCAGAGGCAGGAAGAACTCCGCCTACAACCCGAAGGTGAAATAGAAAAAGTCCAGATCGGGAACACCCCGGACCAAACAACCAATATCGGTACAATCCTAAAAAAAGACATAAAAGAATCACTCATACAGTTCTTGCAAAACAACGTCGATCTCTTTGCATGGAAGGCCGCAGACATGCCAGGCATAGACCCCAAACTAATGTGCCACAAACTATCAGTCTACCCAGGATCTCGGCCAGTACAACAGAGGCATAGAAAGCTCAGACCAGAATGCTCCCAAGCTGTGGAAGAGCAGGTACAAGCTCTACTAGAGGCAGGGTTCATAAGAGAAGTCAATTACCCGCTATGGCTGGCTAATGTCGTCTTGGTGAAAAAGTCAAATGGGAAGTGGCGAATGTGCACCAACTACGCTGACCTCAACAAAGCCTGTCCAAAAGATCCTTACCCACTCCCAAGTATCGATGCTCTAGTGGATGCCTCCTCCGGATATAAATACCTCTCGTTTATGGACGCATACTCCGGATACAATCAGATCCCAATATATCCACCGGACCAAGAAAAAATTTCATTCTTAACCCCAAAAGCAAACTACTGCTACGTTGTCATGCCTTTCAGTCTTTAAAATGCAGGAGCTACTTATCAGAGATTGATGAATAAGGTCTTTTCAGATCACATCGGAAAAATCATGGAAGTCTATGTAGACGACATGCTAATAAAAACACAAAATGAAGAGATGCTATTGTCTAATCTGACCCAAGTATTCGACACTATAAGACGGCATGGCATGCAACTCAATCCCGCAAAATGCACCTTCACAGTAGAGGCTGGCAAATTCTTAGGTTTTATACTCACACAGAGAGGAATCAAAGCAAACCTAGATAAATGTTGGGCCATACTCGATATAAAGAGTCCGACTTGTGTCAAAGAGGTACAACAACTGAACAGGAGATTGGCAGCCTTGTCCAGATTTCTAGCCGGATCGGCAATAAGATCCCTTCCCTTCTACGCCACTCTAAGGAAGGGAAAAAGGTTTGAATGGACAACGGAGTGTGAGTAAGCCTTACAAGATTTCAAAAGATTCCTGGGACAGCCACCTATCCTAGCTCGGCCACGGGAAGAAGAACCACTCATATTGTACCTCGCGGTAGGAAGTCAGGCAATAGCCTCAGCACTAGTTCGAGAAGATGACAGGGGGCAACAACCCGTGTACTTCATCAGTAAAGCATTACAAGGATCCGAGCTGAACTACCAAAAAATAGAAAAGTTTGCCTATGCTCTCATACTAACATCTCGTCGACTTCGTTCATACTTCCAAGCCCACACCATTAGGGTTCGGACCAACCAGCCCATAAAAGGGATCTTACAGAAAACAGACCTGGTGGGTAGAATCTTGCAATGGGCAGTTGAGTTGTTCGAATTTGATCTTCAATACGAAGCCCGGATAGCCATCAAATAACAATACTTGGCCGACTTCATTGCAGAGTTTACAGACACACCAAAAATCCGCACAGAATGGAATCTCTACGTGGACGGTTCCTCAAATAAAACTGGAAGCGGTGCGGGTGTGATAATTGAAAGCAACTAAGGAACCCAAATCGAACTCTCCCTCAAATTCGGGTTCCCTGCCTCAAACAACCAAGCGGAATATGAGGCACTGCTAGCTGGTTTAAAGCTGGCTAGGGAGGTTGGAGCTCAAAAGCTTATCATCTTCAGCGACTCACAGGTAGTCACTTCGTAAATAGCAGGAAGCTATCAAGCCAAAGACCCCACCATGAAAAAGTACTTGGACAAAACCAAGGAACAGCTCAGACAACTTGGAGAATATGAGATCCGTCACATACCCCGAGAACATAATGCCCGAGCTAACGCAGTCTCAAAACTAGCCAGCACCAAACCAAGGGGCAACAATAGAAGCCTCATCCAAGAAATTCTACAAAATTCATCAATCTCGAAAGAAGAAAAAGTTCTGACCATAATAGGTCAGAATCAAGGATGGATGACTCCCATAATTAACTACCTCAAAACAGAAGCACTCCCCACAGAAGAAAATGAGGCAAAGAGGTTAAAACGGGAGGCACAATACTACATTATCATAAACAATACTCTATACAAAAGAGGGATTTCAATACCATTATTAAAATGCGTACCGACTTCTAATACAAAGGAAGTCCTAGAAGAAGTACACAGTGGCATTTGTGGCAATCACCTAGGAGCACATGCACTTACCAAAAAAGTACTTCGCGCAGGGTTTTATTGGCCAATTCTACAAAAGGAAGCCACAGAGTTTGTAAAGACATGTCCATCATGTTAGAAACATGCCAACTTTCACATCACCCCACCAGAGGAGCTCATCAGCGTAACCTCACCTTGGCCATTCGCAAAATGGGGACTCGACCTTCTCGGACCCTTCCCTCAGGGATCGGGACAAGTCAAATTCCTCATAGTGGGGATAGACTATTTCACAAAGTGGATCGAGGCAGAACCTCTAGCTAATGCCACTGCTCAAAGAAGTAAAAAATTCCTATATAGGAACATTGTCACGAGGTTCGAGGTTCCATACTTTATCACCACAGACAATGGTACCCAGTTCACAGATGCAGGCTTCAGAAAGCTAGCGGCCGACTTGAATATAAAACAATAGTTCACTTTCGTAGAACATCCCCAAGACAATGGACAAGCCAAAGTTGCCAACAAAATCATACTGGCTAGACTGAAACGGAGATTACAGGATGCAAAGGGAGCCTGGGCCGAGGAGCTCCCACAAGTCCTATGGGCATATCGAATAATGCCATATTCCACCACAAAGGAATCACTCTTCCATTTAGCGTACGGAATGGAGGCAATGATCCCAGTAGAGATTAAAGAAAGGTCGCCTAGAGTAATTCACTATAGTGAAGAAGCCAACTCCCAACTTCAAATGGAAGAACTCGACCTATTTCCAGAAGTCCAAGAAAGAGCTCGGATTAGGGAAAAAGCATTAAAACGATGAATGGCTGTGAGATACAATCAAAAGGTAGTACAGCGAGTTTTTGCTGAAAATGACCTCATCCTAATCCGAAACGATATCGGAACAACTTGACCTGGAGAAAGAAAGCTGGCAGCAAACTGGAAAGGACCCTACCGAGTCATTGAATTACTTGGAAAGGGCTACTACAGACTGACCGAACTCGACGGTCGAGAGCTTCCTAGGTCATGGCATGCCTGCAACCTAAGAAGGTACTATAGTTAGGGGTGATAAAGGATTTTAGGATAAGGCGCACTCTTTTTCCTGAAAATGTTTTTTAATGAGGCGCCAACCTAAGACCTATAAATCGCCCAACTTAGAGGATTAACCTTCCGCATGTATATATTTGCATTTTCTTTTGAATAAAATCTGTTTAGATCTTCTACAAATGCTCAAGCCGCATTAGTTTGAAATATTCATCGTCCGATTATAAAGCTACAGATCGGTAGAAAGTGAAAATCAAATTCACTGCACGATCACGATAAAGACCAAAAATAAAAACCAAATTCATTAAAAGGTCGACCAAATGAGGGTTAAACCCAATCTCTACAAAATCGGCAAAGATGAAAACAGAATAATGCAAGAAGTTATAGAAAGTGATCCATAGAAAGGACCTGACGAGGTCCTAATAAAATGGATTGCTATAAAATAACTTAAAAGACTGGCCGACATAAAGAAGTCAGACCAGTCGCAATAGCTGAAGTTATAAGTAAATCCCTGGAAAGAGGTCTGGCCAACCCTATAAAAGAGGATTACTATAACTTAGAAGGGCCCGACGTGACGAAGTCGGCCCAAAACATAAGAGTTATAAAAGTAATCCCTGAAAGAGACCTGAACAAGGTCCAAGAAAGAGGATTACAGAAATAACTTAGAAGAAACCGACGTCACGAAGTCGGCCTCCCACAAACAAGTTATAAAAGTAATCCCTGAAAGAGACCTGAATAAGGTCCAAGAAAGAAGATTACAGAAATAACTTAGAAGAAACCAACTTCATAAAGTCAGCCTCCCACAAACAAGTTATAAAAGTAATCCCTGAAAAAGACCTGAACAAGGTCCAAGAAAGAGGATTACAGAAATAACTTCGAAGAAACCGACGTCACGAAGTCGGCCTCCCACAAACAAGTTATAAAAGTAATCCCTGAAAGAGACCTGACCAAGGTCCAAGAAAGAGGATTACAAAAATAACTTAAAAGAAACTGACGTCACAAAGTCGGCTTCCCACAAACAAGTTATAAAAGTAATCCCTGAAAGAGACCTGACAAAGGTCCAAGAAAGAGGATCACTAAAAATAACTTGGGAAAAATTAAACGCGACGAAGTCGGCCTCTCAAAAACCTTAACCTTATAAAAGGTAAATCCTAACAAAGACCTTACCAAGGCCCAAACGGAAAGGATTACTAGAAATGACTACAGCCTAAAGAGAGAAGGTCGACATACAAGTTGGACCCAACCTCAAAGAACCAAAGCCACAAGTACGAAATACAAAGGCAATCCGAAGAGGTCGACAAAGCTCCAAAACTCCCGAAAGAACCTGAAAAGGTACTAGGCAAGTGCGGACAAGCATATTGTGAAAAAAAGCACAAGATCTAATAATAACAAACTCATGAGGCTACCAAGGTCAGCCCCAAAAGCTTGGAAACTACTTTGTTTTTGCAAAATAAATTTGCTAAACAAGCAACTAAAGTAGCAGAAAGTCAGAACTACTAGTCACAAAATATTAAAAGTTCAAAAGCCCACAAGTCAGGCTGACTACACAAAACATCAAGAATAATCATTGAGGAACCAAAGACTTCCCAGCAGCATCAACACGAGGTGAAGGAGGACGAGTCTGGAGAGGCACCGCATCCACCGTTCTGTCATCCTGATTCAAGATCTGGCAATCAGGTTCTGACTCAAGATGACCAACCTCGGCTGAAGGAGGTAAAGAGGTCGGCGCGACAGAGGTCTTTGTGGCAAGCATTGAAGGAGGGACGACATCATCATCATCAAGGTCATCAGGAACGATTTTACCATCTCTCACAATGTTGTCTAAACTGAAGAGAGTAAGGTCGAGCTCGGGTGCAAGAATTTGAACTTACTCCTTCAGGTTCTCATAAGCAGCATTTACACTACCTACAAGGTGACCTTGAAGCTCAGCATAATCAGCTCGAGCATACTCTAAATCATCCCTGAAACGCATCATCTCTCTATAGGTCGTGACATAGCTATCCTTGTGCTTCAATGTCGTATCCTCAGCCAATCTCACAGAAGCTGCCAAGGCAAGAGAGCTAGCCTTTTCGCCCTCCAACTCCTTCTCCAGCTTGGTCACTTTTTTCTCAAGTTACTCTTTCAGACTCTTTATCCGATCAAACTCCGCTTTAGCCTCCTCCATAAAAGCTTTCGTAGCATGAATAGGAAGATCTTGGGCAGTCCGATATAAAGCCGTACCCATATGTGCCATCTTGACACTGCTCCGAGTAATGAACTCCAAATGGCGAAGAAGAGAAACATCGTCAGTGGGCATGGTCCATAAGGACCGATCTGCTGGTCCACAAACTCGACGGCATCAAAATCAGGAGCATCAAGGTTAAAAGGCTCCGCAGTTTTTTGCTTTTTTGGAGGAGGAGTGCCGGTGGAAAAAGAGGTAGCAGTGGAAGTCTGTGAAGGATCAGCCAAACGAACCCGAGGAGTAGGGATCATCCTCCTTGGTCCAGGAGAGCTCGGGACAGACGGCTTCGACAAAACCTGGGAGGACCCTTCTCCGACCACTTTGCCCGGGACGTTCTGAGCCGCGGTAGCCTTTCTCGCCTTCTTAAAGGCCTTCAGCGAGTCATTGTTCTTCGACATCTCTGAAAAATAAAAAAAATACAGCAACTTACAAGCCAGAAAAGAAGGTAGAAAATAAAACAAATGGAGACACAGTTTATAATACCCAGCACGATACAGATCAAGGATGGATCCCCCAAAAATCTCTTGGTCTCAAGATGGGGAGGTTCCCCCGAAATATCCTCCAAAACAGCAACAAAAGCCTGCTCAACCTCGTCTAACATTTCCCAGGTATACCTAGATACCACTACATTCCTCTGCCATTCTAAAGGGAAATGAGGCTCGCCATTCTCATCCAAAAAGAAAGGACGAGCTCCTTCAATAGCTCGGATCTTGAAAAAGTAATTCTTAAAATCTCGGAAAGACTCATCATACATGAAAAAAACCTTATGTCCCTAGGCCGACCTAAAAGAAATCCAAGAAGCTTTCTTTTTGGTAGTTCCAGGCTTAGTCAACACAAACAGACACAGGAAAAGAGTTAAAGAGGGCGTAACACCAAATTCATGACAAACCAGCTGAAAAATCTTAATAAAGTCCCAAGAATTCAGATGAAGCTGAGATAGGGCTACATTACAAGACCACAACAGGTCGGTCTCGAAGGAAGTAAAGGGAAGGGTAATGTTCATCTGGCTAAAAAAAAAATCATATGCATAAAAGAAGGGACGCTCCCCCTGGATCGGAACAGGAAAGCAGACCCTGTCATCAGAGTCGGGTGCCACCAACTCATAGTTACATCCTTGATTCTCACTATTACATATTTGATAATGTTTCCTAAGCTCCACACAGAATTCCGAGTTAGCTAGAGATACACATAGCAACACAAGGGAGTCCAACCAGTCGGTCATCCCCTCAGGAACCTTAGAAGACGCCTTGACAATATTTTTGCAAGAAGACATGGCCAACTAATCCTACAAACAAAGAAAAAGAAATGGATTACTAACCCAAAAACAAACTCGGGCAATATGGAAGCAACTCGGACAACGCAACCTCAAGCACACAAACAGTAAAAGGAAGACCCCAAGCCGCACACCGAGGTCCAGGGGCATCCTTTGGAGGCAATGACAGAGTAAAGTCTCAGAAAAAATCTACAAAAGCTAAACATCCCAATGAAACCCTCAGCAGAGAAAATAACCCTCTCCCAAACAAGCAACGTCCCGAGAAGAAAACGACGAAAATCAAAGAAAAAACATCGTCTCTATCAAAGAAAAATGATCAACAGAACAAAAGTCATCAAAAAGAGCAACCTCTTTCAAAAACAACAGTTCAGAAAGTAGCGACAACACACAAAGCCCTAAAGGAGCCAAACCAGGAAAATTCACTGAAAAGCATACATAAGGTCAAAAGGAAACCAGAAAACATGCATCACAGTAATAAACCAAGCATGATAATATGAAAAGGTTCAAGCTTTCCAACATACAGGAAAAATCAAAAACTTCACCAAAGAATCAAAGCAGCAGAAATAGACGACAAAAGAGAAAGCAAAACCAACCTGAAGAAAGGAGAAAGAGCTCTGAAGAAGAATGGAAGCCGAAGCAAAGAAATCCTCCCTGAGAGCAAAGCGCAAGACACAGCGTCGAAAAACAAAAAAGACAAACTCCGGGTGAAACAGAAGAACGAAGAAAAGAGAGAAGTTACAGGGAAGAGGAAAAACTGTTTCTGTGTGTAAAATTCAAAAATAAAAGCCAAAAGAAATGGAGCATCAAAAACCAATTAATGAGGGCATTAAAACCCTCGCGCATTCCCAAGGCTAGGACGCTAAATACAAATGTGCGCACTTTCAGAGGAAACGAAAGAAGAAACGTTTCGCATTCAAGAACTCTACAAAGATAAAATCAACAAAATGCTCGAATTCGGCTTTGCCCGAGAAGGATCAAAGTCCCAAAAACTAAGACTCGACCTCCAAACAAAAGACCGAGCTCAAGCAGGGGCACTGTTCATACCCTAGGTCAAGCTGTCTGACCCGGGATATTCTACAGACAAAGCGACCGACCTCTTCAGGTCAGGACAACCCGACCTCTTCTCAAAGAGCTCGGCCAAGTCACCAGAAAAGCCCAAAGAAGGGCCCTAACAGAGGACCGCGCACCAAAGCCCAAGGCAGTCCAAGCCTACAGGGAGAAGGGCGGTTCCCGTGAAGATAAGATGACCTCACCCAAAAAGATAAAGATAAGATAAGATAACTAACTTATCTTATCTAAAAAGGTCACTCCACGCTACTATAAATACACTGGAGCACCCAGGTATAACTCATACTCTGATTCTACTCAATACCTGCTTAATACCCTTGCTAACTTAAGCATCGGAGTCCCTAGCAGGTACCCCCCACCCTCCGGGGACGAAGGATCAGCACCACCACCAAGTCCAACAAGTCAAACACAACAGCTCTGACCAGCACAGAAGATCTCGTCCGATATCGACCTACAGTTTCAGGTAACCCTCGAAACACTTCTCTCCCACCAATTCGGCCAAGGCTGCGCCTAACTTGAGATTTCTCAAGTTAGGCGTAAGGCACAATAATAACACGCAACATTGGTCTGAATTCTTCAAGTTAGGCACAGCTTTCCTTAAGTAAGGCGCAGCACTCAAGCACTCCATGCCACTCCTTGCTGCCCACCTCAAGTAAGGCGCAGCTCTCCTCAAGTTAGGCGCTAACCATGATTAAAAGGAAGTGGCCCCCACGTTTACAAGGCTCGCACGGATTATTTAATTAATTATGATTTAAACTTTAATTTCTATTTTAAAATAGGAAAAGATATTATTTTAGTTTTAGAAAATAGATTTTAAATTAATTAGGATTAGATATAAAAGAGAAAAGAAACTTCTCTTCTGTAATTATTCCACCTCATTCCAAATTTACAGTTTACCAGAATCCTAGTTTTCACTCTATTCCATGAGCAACTAAGCCTCCACTGTTAAGGTTAGGAGCTCTGTCTATTGTATGGATTGATTCTATTATTTTTCTATTTTAATTCATGTACTGATTTATAATTCAAGAATTGTTTTCGTTCTTTATTTTATAAAATTGGGTGGAACAGAAGTATGACCCTCTTTCTAATTGAGTTCTTATATAACTTGGAAAAACTCTTTACTTGAACAACAGCTTGAAAACATATTCTCCTAAATTTCTAATTATTTGGATTTAATGGGATACGTGCCATATAATCCTCTTGTATTTGGGTAATTAGGATTTATGTGGCATATAACTAGAATTTAACTTCATCCTCTAATTGGAATTAATTGACCAAGGAATTGGCGGTTGATGAGAGTTAGAGGAGACTAAAAAGGTCTAAGGAATTAGGGTTTAGTCACATATAGTTTGCCATAAATTAAATCTTGCATGATTAAAATAGTTAGTAAGAAAAGTGAATCCGAAAAATAGATATCTCTGAAGCCTTAACTGTTTTCTCCATATATTATTCACAACTTGTTTACTGCTTGCTTTATTAATTTTTTGAATTTATTGTTTGATGCAATTGAGACCCAAACGCTCTGTTCTGTTTGTCTAACTAAGTAATTTAGTCAACCATTGTTGCTTAGTTCATCAATCCTCGTGGGATCGACCCTCATTCACTTGAGATACTACTTGGTACGACCCGGTACACTTGCCGATTAGTTTGTGGGTTATAAATTCTGCACCACTAAACTATTGGTTGAATAGTATAGTCAAGGGGAATTATCTCTAGACTTTTTTTTAAAGATGGCTTATTGGTATCGTGGAAAAATTTGGGTGCCAGATTTTGAGGGCCTACGTGAACAGCTGCTACAAGAGTTTCACACTACTCCTATGGCAGGATACCATGGCGAGCTTAAGACATGTAAAGCTCTTGGTGAGTTGTTCTTTTGGCCCGGCCTGCGCAGAAGCATTCACAAATTCATTCAAGAGTGTGATATTTTCCAAACAACCAAATACATGATTTCTAAATAACAGAGACGTCTTCAACCTTTACCTGTTCCTGGTGGACCATGGATGGAAGTCTCTATGGATTTTATTGTTCAATTACCCAAGTCAGCTGGCTACTATGCAATTTTAGTGGTGGTAGATCGATTTAGAAAGACTACTCATTTTGAACCATTGCATGTAGGATTTACAGCAAGTATGGTGGCGAAAATTTTCATTGGATCGGTGGTCAAACTCCATGGTTTTCCCTCTTCCATCATTTTAAATCGAGGCCTCCTGTTCCTTATCTGATTTTGGCACAATCTATTTGAATTCAGTAGCACCCAACTCCATTATAGCACGGCATACCACCCACAGAGTGATGGCCAAACCGAGGTGACAAATCGTTCTTTGGAGGAGTACTTTCGTGCCTTTTCACACTTCCAACCTCAACAGTAGGCAATATTTCTTTCGTGGGCAGAGTTCTGCCATAATAGCTCCTTTCATTTGGCTATCCAAATGACGCCGCATGAAGCCCTCCATGGTTTCCCGATGAATCTGCCACCAGGGTACATGTCGGGTGCCACGCTAGTACTCGAAGTTGATATGTTCTTGCGTACGCGAGAAATCTTGAATGATGAGCTTGCCTACTACTTGCACCAAGCAAGAAATCGCATGAAGAAACAAGCAGACAAAAATTGGAGAGATAAGGAATTCCATACGGGTGATTGGGTGTTACTGAAACTCAGGCCCTACCGGTAGCTTTCTCTCTTTCGCCTGGAACAACCTAAGCTGGGTCGACGTTATTTTGGGCCCTATCAGATAGCAAGCAGAATAGGAAAGGCTGCTTATCATCTTTCCATGCAAGAGGAAAGCACAATCCACCCTATGTTTCACATTTCCATGCTCAAAGAATTCCATGGAACTTGCACTATTGAAGCTCCTATTCTAACGGCAACACCTGCTATGTTCCAGCCAACACCCACAGCAATAGTTGGACGATGCTTAGTTGACAGAGACGGTGTGCACGTGGAACAGGTTCTAGTAGATTGGGAAGGTTTACCCAGGGATGAGACAACTTAGGTAGATCTTGATGAGTTGCTGAGGGTGTTCTCTGATCTCAACCTTAAGGACAAGGTTGTTCTGAAGAAGGGTGATGTAATGGATCAAAGATAAAATTTTAATTGATTAGGATTATCAAAATATTTATTACGATTAATGGAAGATCTAATTCGTTATTATTTTTGTTCTTGATTATTAATAAACATGATAGATGAATGATAAAATAAAAATTTATAAAATAAAAATAAATTTTATAATTAAATAATATATAAAGGATTAATTTGTAATTAAAATTAAATAAGGATTATTTAGCAGTTATTAAAAAACTTAAAAAACATGTTTTGTTATGGACCATCGAATCTTGTGCCATGAATTTATGTCAAGTTATTCCCAAACTTCAAAGTTAATAGTTTACTGTCTGATTCGATCTTGAGAACCTTGATTGAAACAGATAGGCAGAATTTTCAACTAGTGTGTTCGAAATAAATACAAAATATATTAATAATTCGATCTAGTACAATTTTATTTTATAGGGATAAGTACTGTTTGATTCTTAAAATTTGGTATTAAAATCAAAATTATTTCTAATTTTTTCGTTCAAAATAGTCTTCAACATTATTTTTAGTATTGAAATCATATTTTTAAACACAATAATTTTTAAATGACAGAAATATCCCTTTGTTTTGTTTTAATTGCATCACATCGACGACCACACTATTACTTCCCTCTCCATGGTCACCACCACCAACAATACCATACTTCAAATCTTTTATATTCAATAATAACAACAAATAACTTCTCCTTCAAATTCAACAACAACAAAAGCAACAAAAAAAGTAAGATAGAAAGCGCGTGATCCATTCCTCAGCAAAGAAGAATCGAAAAAGCTTCTTGCTAGTCATTCACTAGTAGCAGCAGCTGTGTGGTAGTGGTAACAGTAAATGTGGATGGACGGCTGAAGGATAACACATCATAGCAGTAATGGCACTGCACAGAAAAGCTACGGCAACAAAAAACAACATAGAAGCAAAAATTTCACGCATTGAAGCCTAAATTTTGCTTTCCTTTTCAAATTTCAATTTTCATTCAGTTGTAGAATTCAAGAGAAAAGGACAATATCCTTTTCAATTTGACTTCATCTAGTTGTTCTTGTGATTTCTTTTTTCATCCATCTTCAACCTATTTTTCTTGTTCCTGTAAAATTTTATCATTTTTTGGTCTTTATTGTGTGCGACTTTTTGTAACCTTGAAATGTTTGTTCCGAAAGAGTTGAACTGTTGGATTTCACTTTTGATCATGGGTGACTGTGCATTTTTTAATTTTAGAATATTGTATATGTAATCAGTTGTTAGGTGTTATTTGAAACCATTATTTACTTTTGTGAAAGTATAGAGGGGCCAACACACCCACCAGTCAACTTAAATAATTTTTTTAAAAATTAATTTTAAAATTAGATTTTGAACAAATAGGAATAATCAAATTTTGAATAATTAGAATTAGGCAATGTAACCTTCTCTAAACACAGGATTCTTGATGAGCGGATATTTTATACGCTTTTTGGTATTGTTTTCATATAGTTTTTAGCATGTTTCATTCACTTTTTGTTATGTTTCTATTAAGTTTTTTTCAAAAATCACATTTCTGGACTTCACTATGAGTTTGTGTGTTTTTCTATAATTTAAGATATTTTCTAACTGAAATTGAGGGACTTGAGCAAAAATATGATTCAGAGGCTGAGAAAGGACTGCAGATGCTGTTGGATTCTGACCCTCCTGCACTCGAAGTGGATTTTCTGAAGCTACAGAAGCCCCATTGGCGCGCCCTTAATTGCTTTAGAAAGTAGACATCTTGGGCTTTCCAACAATGTATAATAGTCCATACTTTGCTCGATATTTGATGGCCCAAACTGGCGTTAAACACCAGCCAGAAACCCTTTTTTGGCGTAAAACGCCAGAATTGGCACCAAAACTGGAGTAAAACGCCCAAACTGGCATTTAACTCCAAGGATGGCCTATGCACATGAAAGCTTCAATGCTCATTCCAAACAATCACCAAATGGACTCCGAAAGTGGATTTCTGCACTATCTGCACTTAGTTACTCATTTTCTATAAACCTAGGTTACTAGTTTAGTATAAAAACTACTTTTAGAGATTCATTTAGAAACTTATGATATTTTTTACATTTCATATTGTATCTTCTACGGCATGAGTCTCTAAACCCCATAGGTGGGGGTGAGGAGCTCTACTGTGTTTCAATGGATTAATGCAATTACTATTGTTTTCTATTCAATCACACTTGATTCTATTCTAAGATACTCACTCGTACTTCAAAATAGAGAATATGATGATCCGTGACACTCATCATTATCCACAACCTTATGAACGTATGCCTAACAACCACTCCCATTCTATCTGAGCTCAACTTAGTCATTGGGCAATAGCTTGAGTGCGTATCTCTTGGGTCTCTGATCCACGAACCGAGTCTGTGAGATTAGAACCTCGTGGTAGAGGCTAGAACCAATCGGCAGCATTTCTGAGATCCGAAAAGTCTAAATCTTGTCTGTGGTATTCCGAGTAGGACCTGGAAGGGGATGACTGTGAGGAGCTTCAAACTCATGAATGTTGGTATAGAATTTCCTCAAATTAGATCTTGTTGCAAGTATAGTTCTACACCAACAAACAATCCTCCCAATAAAAAATTTTGAGTTATCACAAGAAACAAACCCCAAATAAGAAAAAACCGGAGTATTTAAACTCCGGGTCATCTCACGATGAGTTACAATGAAGTGTATGTGTATTGGCTATGAGGGGTATGGGGGGATTTTTTGATTGATATGGGCAAGAATTTAAATGGCGAGAAAAGTAAATCAAACAAGTAACTAAAGAAGACAATTAATAAAGAATGAGACATTCATGGCAATGGATTGAGATCATAGGCTTTCTATCCTAGTCATGCATGATTAATTCATCTTATTTAGTCAACTCCAACAAATAGGGAGAAAGTCAAACAAGATAATCAATCATATCACAAATATAAACATGAATTTATCTCATTACGTCATCTCCAACATTGGAAGAAGGTATCATATTATCTTCCATGAGATAAAGTCTAATGAGACTAGCTAATCTCAATCCAAAAGTCCTAACCAACTTACTAATTAAATTAGCAAAAGATTAGCGTCAATGGAAACAATACTAGCTAACAATTCTAGATCACCAACATACGTTGGGTTTTCATGACTCAAGATTGCCCAATTACTCTTGCCAAGTTAAGAATGCTCAAAATCTACTCTAACATCCTTTCAAGCATTTGATCAAACACTTGGAAGGTATACAAGAAAAGCATAGTAAAAGTGCAAGAAATAATAAAATCTATCACTACTATTTGCAAGGAAAGGTAAATCACAACTCAAATCAACAATTAAAAGAACATGGATCATAAATTGCATTGAATTGAAAATAAAAGAACAAAAAATGCATCAACAACAAAGTAAGCAATTACAAGAATGAGATACAAAATTAAAGAGAGAAAGAGTAGAGGAACAAGAAATTATAAAGAAAAAGTAAATCAAAGCATGAATTAAACCTAGATCTAAGAAATTCTAATCCTAATTCTAGAGAGAAGAGGGAGCTTTTCTCTCTAGAAAACTAACTAAAGGCTCATGTTGGCTAAACTAATTGCTCCCCCTTGCTTGGACTTCAATTCTGCATGAAATACACTCAGAAACAAGTTGAAATTGGGCCTGGGCTGCTCAGAAATCGCCCCCAGCGATTTGCCTTTAAGTGGGCCAAGTAAGAGTATCGGCACGTGCGCACCATGTGTGCATGCGCGTCGATTGGCAAATCCCCATCCGCGCGGAAGCGGCATGTACGCATGCGTGTCCTTGTGGAAAACCACTTTTGCGCGTGCGCGCCTTGTACGCGTGCGCGTTCATTGGTGCACTCCAAATCTTTGTTTCTTCATGCATTCTCCTCTTTGCATGCTTTTCTCCTCATTTCTTCCATCCAATACTTGCCTTATGGACCTGAAAATACTCAACAAACACATCAAGGCATCGAATGGAATTAAAGTGAATTAAAATCACCAATTTAAGGCCTAAAAAGCATTTTTTTACATTTAAGCACAATTCAAAGGAGAATTACGAAACCATGCTATTTCATTGAATAAATGTGGGAAAAGGTTAATAAATCCCCCAAAATAAGCACAAAATAAACCACGAAATCGGGGTTTATCAAATCTCCCCACACTTAAACTAAGCATGTCCTCATGCTAAAATCAAGAAAGAAGCAAAGGGTATCAACATTTATTCAATGTAAACTAACTACATGCAACCTATCTATATGCAATCTATCTAAATGAATGCAATTGCTTAGTCAAAATAGGTTAACTTCCAAAAATATACATACAAGTACTAGGGCTAAAACAATAGCAGTCAAATCAAACCCACAATTGAATTGAATCATTTGAAAGAGTTCACCAACTTGCATGAAAAGATGATCATGGGTGGAAACACGTAATTGAGCGATTGAACCATCACCGGATGTGTATCCGCTCTAGGCACTCAAGTATATAGGATTGATTCACTCAATTCTTCCCTAATCATGCTTTCCAAGATTTGTTCCTCATCTAACAATCAACAATTACTTTATGCATGCATACAAATATCATGAGGGCTTTTTCCATAGGTTGTAATGGGGCTAGGGTCAAGGTAGGATGCATATGGTCAAGTGAGCTAGAAATTTGAATCTTTGATTAACTTAAACTTCCCACCTAACCTATGACAACCTATACAATTCTAAACAAACCTAACTACCCATTCTTCACTTTTTCACACACTCATGCATTCCTTTTTGATCACCACACATATGCATTGATTATTATTGAACTTCACTTTGGGGCATTTTGTCCCCTTTTTATTGCAATTCTTTTTCTTTCTTTTTCTATTTTCTTTTTCTTTTTTTTTCTTTTTTTTTTCAAACTGAAATATATACAAGAACATCAATGCATATGGTTTACGAATGATTAATACATGAGTATGTACCTAATTCCCAAGATTTTTCAATAAAAACATAAACACACTTTTATCTCTACCCAATGTACCCAACTCTCCCAAAATCAAATAATGAACACTCTCACTAGCCTAAACTAATCAAAGATCCAAATTAAGGACATTTATTGTTTTCCACTTAGGCTTGTAATGTGCTAACATTAAGAACAAATGGGTTAAGCATAGGCTCAAATTGGTTATTAATGGAAGATAAAAGGTAGGCTTATTTGGGTACGTGAGCTATTTGAACAATGGCCTCAATCATATAAATGCATGTATACACAAAGTAATGGACATATAGAATCAAACAAATCAAAGATTACAATCATAGATAGAGAATAATGCACATAAAAATGAAAATAAGTGGTTATATATGATGTAACCACACAATTAGGCTCAAATCTCACATACTTGTGTTCTTAGCTCAAAAACATGATCCACAATTGTATAATTCAAGCAAGTTCTAGAAAAAAAAAATTTTCAATTGGGGTGCCCTATAGATAAAATCCTTGGAAAATATCATGATTTTGACTAAGCTTAATATATACATATGCAAAATAAGAAAATGCAACTAGGAATCCTAAAATGAAATGCAAAAGTGTTGGGATTAGAAACTTGTCACCCAAAAATGTCGAGCGGTCGGACGACCTCCCCACACTTAAAAGTTTGCACCATCCTCGGTGCACTCAAAGATGAGCAAAGGGATATGGCGACTTTCCGAGTTGCTACCTTCAGCTGGTAGGTCAACCAGTGCTGCGTGTTCTTCCTTCCGCTTCCATTTTTTTTTTTGCTTGTGGTACATCAATCATGAAAAACAAAATAAACACCGTAAGATGATAAAATACAAAAGCAAGGAAGCGTGAATTGTTGGAATGAGGTAAGAACCACTAGAATTGAGTGAGTGAATTAGTGTGACATTAATGAAAAATAAGTGTGTGAGTTCTAAAATTGCGCGCGGTTTAGAATACACACACATTAGTATAAAAATTCATGTCACAATTACATAAAAGAGAACATGCACTTCACTCCTTCTAGTGTGCTTGAGATACTTTAAAAGACTTGTAGGCTAAAACAACCCAACAAGTGGTGAAGAAGCATAAAAGCATTCAAGCAAAAATCAAGCGATTGTGAAATTGGATAATGCATGAACATTGATTGATGTGTAGGTAGACTTAGTGAACAAAATGGTATATGAAACTCACACAACAATCAATGACACATATTGGAGTTGTTGCAACACCTAGGCGACATAGAGGTGGAACACATGGGTGCTATGGAACATAGGAAAAAAGATATAGAAGTCAAAAATCAATCACATAGCAAGCATGGTCCATAAAGCTTAGAAAGCTCAAAAATATGTCACTAGGTAAGCTTTCGATCCAATTTCACAATTTCAGAAATCTCAATGCATGAAATAGGTGATGATCAATTAGAACAAGCATCCTAAAAAAAATGCATTGATAATGTACAATTGCCTAACAATAGATGACGAATGCATGGTGGCCAAAACATGCAATTCAAAAGAGTTAAGAAGCTTAAAGGCAATTTAACAGGTACTTGGTGTTCACAGATGTTAAGCATGGAAGGCTCTAAACCAAGTAACCAAATACAACCTCAACAAGGAAATCCAATAATGACAATTAACAACAATGATGTTAAACTAACATCCTATCAGTAATAAGCAGCAGTAAATAGTAAACAAGATTAGTAATTCAACACTTATAATGGAAAACAAAATTAAACTAACTAACTAACTAAAAGAAGTGGTTTTATATGATGCTTGGTAGTGTTGGATGATGTTTGAAGGGTGGAAAGAAAAGAAGAGAAGAGAGAGAAGAAGGAAAGAAATGGAAAGAAGAGAAGAAAAGAAGATGGTTGAAACAGGGTAATCCACGCGTGCACGCCATGTACGCGTAAGCGTGGATTGATGAAATGGCAGTGACGCGTACGCGCAGCTGACGCATACGCGTGCATGAAAAAGCAGAGAGTCGGCACGTATGCGCAAGGTGCGTGTGCGCGTACCTTGGGGCACAAAGTTGGCACACTTTAGGCACAACTCTCGGGTGAATGTATGGAGGGGTGGAAAAATTCAATCCACGCGTATGCGTACATGGCGCGTTCGCGTGGATGGCTGAAAACACTTGGGCACGCGTACGCGTAAAGTGCACGTGCGCGTGGATGGTGCTCTGTTTTTCAAAATTTTTCTATGTTTTTGCACCAACCCAAGAGTTCCAAACCTCCAAACAGCTACCAAAACATCATAAAACCTTATTTAACCTACTAGGCTCCCAAACAAACTTAACAAATCAATCAAAACATGAAATTAAATCTAAATTACCAATATTTACAAAGAAGAAAAGGGAAAGATGTTACCATGGTGGGTTGTCTCCCACCTAGCACTTTTGTTTATTGTCCTTAAGTTGGACTTTTGGGGAGCTCTTCATCAAGGTGGCTTGTGCTTGAATCCATCTTTGAACATCCACCAATGCTTGGACTTCCATTGTGCTTCATCATTCAAAGTTAATAACTCCAATCTTTGATGGAGTTCTTCACAAACCATAGGCTCCCAAAGTTGATCTTCCTTGTGCGATCCGGGATCCCACACTTTGTTTTCACACCCGTCCTTGAGTTGATCATGGTGATTTCCTCCGGGTGGCAAGAGAGATGAATTCTCATAGGAGCACCAATCTATTCTCCTAGACCCATCCAATTGAGCACTAGTCCAACCCTTGCTCTTTGATTTTGAGCTTCCAACCATAATGAGCCTAGACTTACAATGCCAACCACTAAACATCCTCCTCTTACGCTTAATTCCACAAAGCGCCCAAAGTTGGCCATCCGTCTCAAGCAAACCATATTCAAATGGGATAATAAAGCTAAGAACTAGAAGTTTTACCCATTCAAATGGAGGATTGGATGACAACCTAGGTGGAGGAGTTCCCAACGGTCTTGACAATGCATGCTCCACTCCCGTCCATCTTCTTCTAGAGGCTTCCACCACTTGGTAAGGTTCTTCAAGCTTTAACTCTTGCCAAACTTCCTCAAGTTCACATTCTCCTTCACCAAATTCTTCTAGCTCTTCCCCATCACTCAAATCATAAATAGGAGGTTGAGTGAAATCTACCTCTTCATCAATTCCAAGTAGAGTGGGGAAGGGTTCTCCAAGCTCAAAAGGATCACATGTTGACTCGGAATCGTCATAAATAGGAGGACCTATTTCTTGGGACACTTCTTCCACTTCTTCAATCTCATTGTGCCTTGGAGGTTGTGCACTCTCCTCCTCAACGTCAACTTCAAACTCCATGGAAGAAGGCTCTTCACTTTGGGATTCCTCTATGTACTCAACATGTCCTAAGGTTCCAACCACTACTTCCTTTGGTACAATCATTTCTACCTTCTCCTCTTGTTGCGCTTCTTGCTTCAACTCCCCTTCTTTACCTTGGAGCTTCAAGTCCATTCCCTCGCTAAACTCCTTGGTTGCTTCTCTACATTCCACAATGGAAGTGCCTTGATCGCATAGGCTTAGGCGGGATGAGACTATGTTGCTAATGGCTTCTACCATGATAGCCATTTTTGCTCTTAACTCCTCAAGTTTCCTTTCATCCTCCTCGTGTTGCCTTAAGATATGAGATTCAAGATCCCTTAATTCTAGCATAAAGGCTTCATCGGGGGGTGATGGTGGAAGAGAGGGTTCATTGTTTGAGGGAAAGGTATTATAGTCGGAAGGTGGTTCTTCTTGGTAGGGTTGTGGTGGTTCAATATTCTCCATTCTTTCCATTTGTTGTACAAAACACTCCATGGTTGCTTGAAATTGATCCAATGTCTCCTTGAAACGATCCCTTGACTCTTGTTCTTCTTGGATATCATGAGTAGGATCATATGACTCTTGGATTGAAGGGCATGAATATTCTTCCATAGGAGGTTGTGGTGGAAAGTGGTATTCATCTTGTGGTTGGAAATTTTCATACATTGAAGGTGGTTCATCTTGGTAATAATATGGAGGCGGTGGCTCTTGAAAATGTTGACGTTGGAATGGTGGTGGCTCTATGTGTGGTTCATATGGCTCATATGATTGTTGGTAGGATGGATATGGATTAGGGTCATATGAAGGTGGTTGGTGAAAGGTGGCTTGTGAGTATGGTTGATGGCTATGTTGAGGATATGGCTCATAGGTGTATGGTGGTGGTTCTTGGAAGTCACAAGGGGATTCACCATAACCATTGGATTGGTATGCATTAGGATGAGAGTTATACCCATAAGAATCCGGAGGTTGTTGTTGCCAAGAAGGTTGATTAATCCCTTGAGGCTCCTCCCATCTTTGATTGTTCCATCCTTGATGCATATTGTCATTATAGTTCACATTCCCTACAACATAGTTTGAACCAAACTCATAGCCAAAGTGATGAGAATTCATAGTAACAAGAGAAAACAAAAACAAAACTAGTAAGAACTAATAAAAACTAACTCCTAAAACAAGCAAAAACTAACAAAGAAGCATATTAACATATATACAATAGCCAATAACATAACACCATTACAACTCCCCGGCAACGGCGCCATTTTGATTTAAGAAAATTGTCGTGTCGGTATAGAATTTCCTCAAATTAGATCTCGTTGCAAGTATAGTTCTACACCAACAAACAATCCTCCCAATAAAAAATTTTGAGTTGTCACATGGAACAAACCCCAAATAAGAAATAACCGAAGTATTTAGACTCCGGGTCGTCTCACGAGGAGTTACAATGAAGTGTATGCGTATTGGCTTTGAGGGGTATAGGGGGATTTTTTGATTGATATGGGCAAGAATTTAAATGGCGAGAAAAGTAAATCAAACAAGTAACTAAAGAAGACAATTAATAAAGAATGAGACATTCATGGCAATGGATTGAGATCATAGGCTTTCTATCCTAGTCATGCATGATTAATTTATCTTATTTAGTCAACTCCAACAAATAGGGAGAAAGTCAAACAAGATAATCAATCATGTCACAAATATAAACATGAATTTATCTCATTACGTCATCTCCAACATTGGAAGAAGGTATCATATTATCTTCCATGAGAGAAAGTCTAATGAGACTAGCTAATCTCAATCCAAAAGTCCTAACCAACTTACTAATTAAATTAGCAAAAGATTAGCGTCAATGGAAACAATACTAGCTAACAATTCTAGATCACCAACATATGTTGGGTTTTCATGACTCAAGATTGCCCAATTACTCTTTCCAAGCCAAGAATGCTCAAAATCTACTCTAACATCCTTTCAAGCATTTGATCAAACATTTGGAAGGCATACAAAAAAAGCATAGTAAAAGTGCAAGAAATAATAAAATCTACCACTACTATTTGCAAGGAAAAGTAAATCACAACTCAAATCAACAATTAAAAGAACATGGATCATAAACTGCATTGAATTGAAAATAGAAGAACAAAAAATGCATCAACAACAAAGTAAGCAATTACAATAATGAGATACAAAATTAAAGAGAAAAAGAGTAGAGGAACAAGAAACTGTAAAGAAAAAGTAAATCAAAGCATGAATTAAACCTAGATCTAAGAAATTCTAATCCTAATTCTAGAGAGAAGAGGGAGCTTCTCTCTCTAGAAAACTAACTAAAGGCTCATGTTGGCTAAACTAATTGCTCCCCCCTTGCTTTGACTTCAATTCTGCATAAAATACACTCAGAAACAAGTTGGAATTGGGCCTGGGCTGCTCAGAAATCGCCCCCAGCGATTTGCCTTTAAGTGGGCCAAGTAAGAGTATCGGCACGTGCGCACCATGTGTGCATGCGCGTCGATTGGCAAATCCCCATCCGCGCGGAAGCGGCATGTACGCATACGTGTCCTTGTGGAAAACCACTTTTGCGCGTGCGCGCCTTGTACGCGTGCGCGTTCATTGGTGCACTCCAAATCTTTGTTTCTTCATGAATTCTCCTCTTTGCATGCTTTTCTCCTCATTTCTTCCATCCAATACTTGCCTTATGGACCTGAAAGTACTCAACAAACACATCAAGGCATCGAATGGAATTAAAGTGAATTAAAATCACCAATTTAAGGCCTAAAAAGCATGTTTTTATATTTAAGCACAATTCAAAGGAGAATTATGAAACCATGCTATTTCATTGAATAAATGTGGGAAAAGGTTGATAAATCCCCCAAAATAAGCACAAAATAAACCACGAAATCGGGGTTTATCAGCGCAGTGACAGTGTATAAAAGGATAGAGAGATCCTATTCCGACACAAGTGAGAACCAACAGATGATTAGCCGTGCGAAAGCTGTGCTTGGTATTTTTCATCTGAGATGAGAAATCCGACAGTTGATTAGCCGTGCAGAAATCGTACTTGGACCATTTTCACTGAGAGGATCATACAGCCTGCCATGGAAGGAAGCCATGCATGTTTGACAGTAGAAAAGCAGAGATTCAGATGACAAAGCATCTCCGGAACCTCAACCTATTCCTCATTACTGAATCACGAGTATCATTTATTTCATGTTATTTACTTTTCATAAACAAAATCATTTTTATCACTAATCTTCTGACTAAGATTTACAAGATAACTATAGCTTGCTTCAAGCTGGCAATCTCCGTGGGATCGACCCTTACTCACGTAAGGTATTACTTGGACGACCCAGTGCACTTGCTGGTTAGTTATGCGGTGTTGCCGATGTGTGATTGCAATTCCGTGCACCAAGTTTTTGGTGCCGTTGTCGGGGATTGTTTGAGTTTGGATAACTGACGGTTCATCTTATTGCTTAGATTAGGAATAATTTATTTTTGTTGGTATAGAGTTTTCTGTTTGAGTCTAGTTTCATATTTTAAGTTTGGTGTCCTTTGTGTTTTTGTTTTCTTAAAAATTTTCAAAATTTGTTCCTGGTGTTCATCTTGATCTTCAAAGTGTTCTTGGTGTTCATCTTAACATTCAAAGTTTTCTTGTTGTTTCTTTGTTCTGATCTAAAAATTCTAAGTTTGGTGCTGTTCCGAGGGTCACCTGAAACTGTAGGTCGATCTCAGACGAGATCTTCTGTGCTGGTCGGTGCTGTCGTGTCCGACTTGATGATGGTGGCTGGAGTCACCGTGTCCGACTTCTTGGACTTGGTGGTGGTGCTGATCCTTCGTCACCGAAGGGTGGTGGTACCTGCAAGGGACTCCGATGCTTAAGTTAGCAAGGGTATTAAGCAGGTTTTTAGTAGAATCAGAGTATGAGTTATACCTGGGTGCTCCAGTGTATTTATAATGTTGTAGAGTGATCTTTTCCTAGAGATAAGATAGTTATCTTATCTTATCTTTGAGTGAAGTTATCTTATCTTTAAGGGAACCGCCCTTATCGTTCTAGTCTTAGGCTGCCTTTGGACTTGGGTCGTGTTCCTCTATTTGGGGCCTTTTTTGGGGCTCTCCTGGTGATTTGGCCGAGCTCTTTGGGAAGAGGTCGGTCATGGGCCAACCTTAAGAGGTCGGTCATGGGCCAACCTTCCAAGAGGTCGGTCATGGACCAACCTTCTAAGAGATCGGGCAACCCGGTCCTTTATAGCTCGAACCGATGCATGAACAGTGCCACTGCTTGAGTTCGGACCTTTCCGTGAGATTGTGCTTTCAAAGCTTCGATCTCTTTGGGGAAGTCGTGCTCAAGCATCCTGTCTTTGAGTAGTTTCTGCTTGTGCGAGTCTGGTATTGCCCCTTTTAGTTTATTGAGGGGGCTTTTCAGCCTTCTTCCGACTTGTTTGTCTTCACTGTTCGAGCTTTTTAGTCATAATCCAACAACTTTTTAGGTAGTGTTCTGATGGGGAACCTTTTTATAGTTTGTTTGGATAACTTTTTAGCGCCGTTTTGATTTGTTCTCTTGCCTTTTAAGTAGTGTCTTTTTTCAAGACTTCGTACCTTTCAGCAAAGCATTCCTGGCCTTCCTCTGGCCGTTGCAAGATGTATTTGTCCCTTTTGTGGATCTTTGTAGAGTGTTGGTACTTTGTTGTCCGACCTCTTTTTGATCACTTTTGGTTTTGTCCACTTTCTGCTTTGGTCGAGGTGGTCCTTGGAGCTAACTTGTCCGACAACTTTTTAGTGTTCTCGTAGAACACTTTCTAGTCAGTCTGAACAATTTTGATAGCCTTATCGTGGAGTCATGGCTTTTTGGGCAGAGATGTGTCCCTTTTAACGCACGCCTTCTGTTGGTCGACTTTTCTTGTCGGATCTCCTCGAGTTATTTCTCATAATCCATTTTTATTTGGACCTCGTTAGATCTCTTTTTTATGGATTTACTTTTTATAACTCTATCTCTTTAATCGGCTTGGGTCGACTTCTTGATTTCGGTCCCTTCCCAAGTTATTTCTAGTAATCCATTTTATTTGGACCTTGTCAGGTCTCTTTTTATGGATTACTTTTATAACTTTTGTAGCTTTGTTGGGCCGATTTCATCATGTTGGTCCCTTCTAAGTTATTTCTAGTACTCATCTTTCTAGGGCTGGCCAGGCCTCTTTTTAGGGATTACTTTTTATAACTTTTTGTCACTTTGATCTGGTCCGACTTCTTTTATGTCTGTCCATTCTAAGTTATTTCTAGCAATCTATTTTTTGTTTCAGACCTCGTTAGGTCTCTATTTATGGATCGCTTTTTATAACTTCTTGCATTATTCTGTCGCTTTTCATCTTGCCGGTTTTGTAGAAGTCGGGCGGTGAGTTTGGTTCTCACTTGGCCGACTTTGTCAAAATTTGGACGATTAATTCGATTTTTATCGTGGTCGGGCGGTTGGTGCACTAAATTGTGATCATTAATGGTGCCATCAACATGGTACGCTCAATTGCAATCTCAATTCTTCATCACAACTTCGCACAACTAACCAGCAAGTGTACTGGGTCGTCCAAGTAATAAACCTTACGCGAGTAAGGGTCGATCCCACGGAGATTGTTGGTATGAAGCAAGCTATGGTCACCTTGTAAATCTCAGTCAGGCAGACTCAAATGGTTATGGAAGATAATATAAAATATAAGATAAGGATAGAGATACTTATGCAATTCATTGGTGAAAATTTCAGATAAGCGTATGGAGATGCTTTGTTCCTTCCGTCTCTCTGCTTTTCTACTGTCTTCATCCAATCCTTCTTACTCCTTTCCATGGCAAGCTGTATGTTGGGCATCACCTTGTCAGTGGCTACAGTCCCGTCCTCTCAGTGAAAATGTTCAACGCACCCTGTCACGGCACGGCTATTCAGCTGTCGGTTATCGATCATGTCGGAATAGAATCCAATGATTCTTTTGCGTCTGTCACTAACGCCCCACAATCGCGAGTTTGAAGCTCATCACAGTCATTCAATCATTGAATCCTACTGGTGCACGAAATTGCAATCACACTTTTGCAATTCCGCACAATTAACCAGCAAGTGCACTGGGTCGTCCAAATAATACCTTACGTGAGTAAGGGTCGATCCCACGGAGATTGTCGGCTTGAAGCAAGCTATGGTTATCTTGTAACTCTTAGTCAGGAAATCAAGAGTTCTCAGGTTTAATTGTGAAAAGTAGAGGATCATGAAATAAATACTTGTTTTGCAGTAATGGAGAACAGGTTGAGGTTTTGGAGATGCTCTATCTTCTGAATCTCTGCTTTCCTACTGTCTTCTTCTTCATGCACGCAAGGCTTCTTCCATGGCAAGCTGTATGTAGGGTTTCACCGTTGTCAATGGCTACCTCCCATCCTCTCAGTGAAAATGTTCAACGCACCCTGTCAAGGCACGGCTATTCAGCTGTCGGTTCTCGATCATGTCGGAATAGAATCCAGTGATTCTTTTGCGTCTGTCACTAACGCCCCACAATCGCGAGTTTGAAGCTCGTCACAGTCATTCAATCATTGAATCCTACTCAGAATACCACAGACAAGGTTTAGACCTTCCGGATTCTCTTGAATGCCGCCATCAATTCTAGCTTATACCACGAAGATTCTGATTAAGGAATCTAAGAGATATCCACCCAATCTAAGGTAGAACGGAGGTGGTTGTCAGGCACACGTTTATAGATGAGAATGATGATGATTGTCACGGATCATCACATTCATCAAGTTGAGAAACAAGTGATATCTTAGAATAGAAGCAAGCGTGATTGAATGAAAAACAGTAGTAATTGCATTAATCCATCAGGACACAGCAGAGCTCCTCACCCCCAACCATGGGGTTTAGAGACTCATGCCGTAGAAAATACAATGAGAAACGTGTAATGTGTCATGAGGTCGAGATACAATGTCAAAAGATCCTATTTATAATGAACTAGTAACCTAAGGTACACAGAAATGAGTAAATGACGTAAAAATCCACTTCCAGGGTCCACTTGGTGTGTGCTTGGGCTGAGCATTGAAGCTTCCACGTGTAGAGACTCTTCCTGGAGTTAAACGCCAGCTTTTGTGCCAGTTTGGGCGTTTAACTCCAACTTTTATGCCAGTTCCGGCGTTAAACGCCGGGAATTCTGAAGCTGATTTGGAACGCCGGTTTGGGCCATCAAATCTCGGGCAAATTATGGACTATTATACATTGCTGGAAAGCCCAGGATGTCTACTTTCCAACGCAGTTGAGAGCGCGCCAATTGGTCTTCTGTAGCTCCAGAAAATCCACTTCGAGTGCAGGGAGATCAGAATCCAACAGCAACTGTAGTCCTTTTAGCCTCTGAATCAGATTTTTGCTCATATCCCTCAATTTCAGCCAGAAAATACCTGAAATCACAGAAAAACACACAAACTCATAGTAAAGTCCAGAAAAGTGAATTTTAATTAAAAACTAATAAGAATATAGTAAAAACTAACTAAAACATACTAAAAATATACTAAAAACAATACCAAAAAGCGTATAAATTATCCGCTCATCACAACACCAAACTTAAATTGTTGCTTGTCCCCAAGCAACTGAAAATCAAATAAAATAAAAAGAAGAGAATATGCAATGAATTCCAAAAATATCTATGAAGATCAGTATTAATTAGATGAGCGGGGCTTTTAGCTTTTTGCCTTTAAATAGTTTTGGCATCTCACTCTATCCTTTCAAATTCAGAATGATTGGCTTCTATAGGAACTCAGAATCCAGATAGTGTTATTGATTCTCCTAGTTAAGTATGATGATTCTTGAACACAGCTACTTTATGAGTCTTGGCCGTGGCCCAAAGCACTCTGTCTTCCAGTATTACCACCGGATACATACATGCCACAGACACATAACTGGGTGAACCTTTTCAGATTGTGACTCAGCTTTGCTAGAGTCCCCAGTTAGAGGTGTCCAGGGTTCTTAAGCTCACTCTTCTTGCCTTGGATCACAACTTTAACCGCTCAGTCTTAAGTTTTCACTTGATACCTTCACGCCACAAGCACATGGTTAGGGACAGCTTGGTTTAGCCGCTTAGGCCAGGATTTTATTCCTGTGGGCCCTCCTATCCACTGATGCTCAAAGCTTTGGATCCTTTTTATTTTTACCCTTGCCTTTTGGTTTAAAGGGCTATTGGCTTTTTCTGCTTGCTTCTTCTTTCTCTCTTTTTTTTTCTTCGTTTTCTCTTTTTTTTTTGAATTCACTGCTTTTTCTTGCTTCAAGAATCATTTTTATGATTTTTCAGATCCTCAGTGACATGTCTCCTTTTTCATCATTCTTTCAAGAGCCAACAATTTTAACATTCATGAACAACAAATTCAAAAGACATATGCACTGTTCAAGCATACATTCAGAAGTCAAAGTATTGCCACCACATCAAAATAATTAATCTGTTATAAAATTCAAAATTCATGCAATTCTTCTCTTTTTCAATTAAGAACATTTTTCATTTAAGAAAGGTGATGGATTCATAGGACATTCATAACTTTAAGGCATAGACACTAAGACACTAATGATCATGTAATAAGACACAAACATAGATAAACATAAGCATAATTTTCGAAAAAACAGAAAAATAAAGAACAAGGAGATTAAAGAACGGGTCCACCTTAGTGATGGCGACTTGTTCTTCCTCTTGAAGATCTTATGGAGTGCTTGAGCTCCTCAATGTCTCTTCCTTGCCTTTGTTGCTCCTCTCTCATGATTCTTTGATCTTCTCTAATTTTATGGAGGAGGATGGAATGTTCTTGGTGCTCTACCCTTAGTTGTCCCGTGTTGGAACTCAATTCTCTTAGGGAGGTGTTGATTTGCTCCCAATAGTTTTGAGGAGGAAAGTGCATCCCTTGAGACGAATCTTTCCATCTCCCATGACACGGAGGTGGAAGCTTTTGCATTCCCTTTCCTCTTTCTAGAGGTTTCTCCGGCCTTAGGTGCCATAAATGGTTATGAAAAAACAAAAAGCAATGCTTTTGCCACACCAAACTTAGAAGGTTTGCTCGTCCTCGAGCAAAAGAAGAAAGAAGAGAGAGAGTCGTGGGGTAGGTGGGGATCCTGTGGGGTCCACAGATCCTGAGGTGTCAAGGAAAATTCAACCCTGCACCAGGTGGCGAGCAAAAATGCTCTTTATGCCAATTCTGGCGTTAAACGCCGGGCTGGTGCCCATTTCTGGCGTTTAACGCCAACTTCTTGCCCCTTCCTGGCGTTTAACGCCAGTCTGGTGCCCCTTTCTGGCGTTAAACGCCCAGAATGGTGCCAGACTGGGCGTTAAACGCCCATTTGCTGCCTTTACTGGCGTTTAAACGCCAGCAAGTTTTTCCTCCAGGGTGTGCTATTTTTCTTTCTGCTTTTCATTCTGTTTCTGCTTTTTCAATTGATTTTGTGACTTCCCATGATCATCAACCTATAAAAAAACATAAAATAACAAAGGAAAATAGATAAATATAACATTGGGTTACCTCCCAACAAGCGCTTCTTTAATGTCAGTAGCTTGACAGTGGGCTCTCATGGAGCCTCACAGATGTTCAGAGCAATGTTGGAACCTCCCAACACCAAACTTAGAGTTTGAATGTAGGGGTTCAACACCAAACTTAGAAGTTGGTTGTGGTCTCCCAACACCAAACTTAGAGTTTGATTGTGGGGGCTCTGTTTGACTCTGTTTTGAGAGAAGCTTTTCATGCTTCCTCTTCATGGTTACAGAAGGAGAACCTTGAGTCTTATAGTTTGCACTGTCTGTAAGCCACGGAGCTTCCTGAATAGCAAACAATTGCTCATCCGGAAAGGTTTCAGAGATCTCAGTAGGAGGGAGGGATGCTCCTGCTACTGGTTCTATCCGGGATAGGTGATCCGCTACTTGATTCTCTGTCCCTTTTCTGTCTCTTATTTCTATATCAAACTCTTGCAGAAGCAACACCCATCTTATGAGCCTGGGTTTTGAATCCTGCTTTGTGAGTAGATATTTAAGAGCAGCATGGTCAGTGTACATAATCACTTTTGATCCTACTAAATAAGATCTGAACTTGTCAATGGCATAAACCACTGCAAGTAACTCCTTTTCTGTGGTTGTGTAGTTTTTCTGTGCATCATTTAGGATACGGCTGCCATAATAAATGACATGTAGTTGCTTGTTGTGCCTCTGTCCCAATACTGCACCAATGGCATGGTCACTGGCATCACACATTAGTTCAAATGGTAATGTCCAGTCTGGTGCAGAGATGACTGGTGCTGTGACCAGCTTAGCTTTCAGAGTCTCAAACGCTTGCAGACACTCCTTATCAAAGATAAATGGTGTGTCAGTAGCTAGCAGATTACTCAGAGGTTTTGCAATTTTTAAAAAATCCTTTATAAACCTTCTGTAGAATTCTGCATGCCCCAGAAAGCTTCTGATTGCCTTAACATTGGCAGGTGGTGGTAAATTTTCAATTACTTCAACTTTAGCTTGATCCACCTCTATTTCCTTGTTTGAAATTTTATGCCCAAGGACAATCCCTTCAGTCACCATAAAGTGACATTTTTCCCAATTTAGAACTAGGTTGGTCTCTTGGCATCTTTTCAGAACAAGTGCTAAATGGTTAAGGCAGGAGCTGAATGAGTCTCCAAATACTGAGAAGTCATCCATGAAGACTTCCAAAAATTTATCTACCATATCAGAGAAGATAGAAAGCATGCACCTCTGAAAGGTTGCAGGTGCATTGCACAGACCAAAAGGCATCCTTCTGTAGGCAAATACTCCAGAAGGACATGTGAATGCTATTTTCTCTTGGTCCTGAGGATCTACTGTAATCTGGTTGTAACCTGAATAGCCATCCAAAAAGCAGTAGTATTCATGACCTGCTAATCTCTCTAGCATCTGGTCTATGAATGGTAAAGGAAAATGATCCTTTCTGGTGGCTATATTGAGCCTTCTGTAGTCAATACACATGCGCCACCCTGTAACTGTTCTTGTAGGAACCAGTTCATTCTTTTCATTATGAACCACTTGGTGGACGAAATTGTGATCATATGTTCTTTATACTTTGATGAGTTTACTCTTAGGGCACTGTTTATTTTCACAACTCCGTTCAACTAGCCAGCAAGTGTACTGGGTCGTCCAAGTAATAAACCTTACGTGAGTAAGGGTCGAATCCACAGAGATTGTTGGTATGAAGCAAGCTATGGTCACCTTGCAAATCTCAATTAGGGAGATTAAAGGGTAATTGTGATTATTGGAATAAATTATAAAATAAAAAGAAAATACATAATAAAAGGGATAGAATACTTATGCAGATTCATTGGTGGGAATTTCAGATAAGCGGACGGAGATGCTGTAGAGCTCAAGGACGCCTGCTCTCCTACTGCTTCTACTCAATCCTTCTTACTCCTTTCCATGGCAAGCTTTGTATAGGGGTTCACCATCAGCTGTGGCTACTTTCAATCCTCTCAGGAAAATATCCTATGCGGCTGTCACTCGCACAGCTAATCAGTCTGGAGGCATCACCCATGGTTGATGGCTACATCCCATCCTCGCAGTGAAAACTAATGCTCACGCACTCTGTCACAGTACGGCTAATCACTGGTTGGTTCCCGCTCCTACTGGAATAGAATCCCTTGATTCTTTTGCGTCTGTCACTAACGCCCAGCAGGTTGCAAGTTTGAAGCACGTCACAGTCATTCATTACCGGAATCCTACTCGGAATACCACAGACAAGGTTAGACTTTCCGGATTCCCAGGATCCTACTCGGAACACCACAGACAAGGTGAGACTTTCCGGATCCTCATAAATGCCGCCATCTATCTAGCTTATACCACGAAGATTCTGTTGGGGAATCTAAGAGATACACATTCAAGCCTTGTTGCATGTAGAACGGAAGTGGTTGTCAATCACGCACGTTCATAAGTGAGAATAATAATGAGGGTTATCTAACTCATCACCTTCATCATGTTCTTGGGTGCGAATGAATATCTTGGAATAAGAATAAGAGAGATTTGAATAAAAGAAAATAGAACTTCATTAATACTTGAGGTACAGCAGAGCTCCACACCCTTAATCTATGGTGTGCAGAAACTCCACCGTTGAAAATACATAAGCAAAGGGTTCAGGCATGGCCGAATGGCCAGCCCCCAAAACGTGATCAATGATCTCCTAAGATGAAGAATAAATTAAAACTGAGACCAAAGATGTCTAATACAATAGATAAGTGTCCTATATATACTAGACTAGCTACTAGGGTTTACATGAGTAAGTAATTGATGCATAAATCCACTTCCGGGGCCCACTTGGTGTGTGCTTGGGCTGAGCTTGATCTATACACGAGCTGAGGCTTCTCTTGGAGTTGAACTCTGAGTTATGACGTGTTTTGGGCGTTCAACTCTGGATCATGACGTTTTTCTGGCGTTTAACTCCAGACAGCAGCATGAACTTGGCGTTCAACGCCAAGTCACGTCGTCATTATTCGAATAAAGTATGGACTATTATATATTGCTGGAAAGCCCTGGATGTCTACTTTCCAACGCCGTTGAGAGCGCGCCATTTGGAGTTCTGTAGCTCCAGAAAATCCATTTCGAGTGCAGGGAGGTCAGAATCCAACAGCATCAGCAGTCCTTTTGTCAGCCTTTTTCAGAGTTTTGCTCAAATCCCTCAATTTCAGTCAGAATTTACCTGAAATCACAGAAAAACACACAAACTCATAGTAAAGTCCAGAAATGTGAATTTAACATAAAAAATGAAAACATCCCTAAAAGTAGCTTGAACTTACTAAAAACTATCTAAAAACAATGCCAAAAAGCGTATAAATTATCCGCTCATCACAACACCAAACTTAAATTGTTGCTTGTCCCCAAGCAACTGAAAATCAAATAGGATAAAAAGAAGAGAATATACTATAAATTCAGAAATATCAATGAATATTAATTATAATTAAATGAGCGGGACTTGTAGCTTTTTGCTTCTGAACAGTTTTGGCATCTCACTTTTTCCTTTGAAGTTCAGAGTGATTGGCATCTCTAGGAACTTAGAATTTTGGATTGTGTTATTGAATTTCCTAATTTAAGCATGTTGATTCTTGAACACAGCTACTTATGAGTCTTGGCCGTGGCCCTAAGCACTTTATCTTCCAGTATTACCACCAGATACATAAATGCCACAGACACATAACTGGGTGAACCTTTTCAGATTGTGACTTAGCTTTGCTAAAGTCCCCAGTTAGTGGTGTCCAGAGCTCTTAAGCACACTCTTTTTCTTTGGATCACGACTTTAACCATTCAGTCTCAAGCTTTTCACTTGGACCTTCATGACACAAGCACATGGTTAGGGACAGCTTGATTTAGCCGCTTAGGCCTGGATTTAATTTCCTTGGGCCCTCCTATCCATTAATGCTCAAAGCCTTGGATCCTTGCTTTTTGAAATTTTCGCCCCCTTTTTTTTTTTGCTGCTTTTTCTTGCTTCAAGAATCAATTTCATGATGTTTTTCAGATCATCAATAACATTTCTCTTTGTTCATCATTCTTTCAAGAGCCAACAATTTTAACACTCATAAACAACAAGATCAAAAGACATATGCACTGTTCAGTCATTCATTCAGAAAACAAAAAGCATTGTCACCACATCAATATAATTAAATTAAATTCAAGGATAAATTCGAAATTTATGTACTTCTTGTTCTTTTGAATTAAAACATTTTTCTTTTAAGAGAGGTGAAGGATTAATGGAGTTTATTCATAGCTTTAAGGCATGGTTACATACTAATGATCATGAAATAAAGACATAAAACATAGATAAACACAATAATTAAAAACCGAAAACAAAAAGAAATAAAGAACAAGGAATGAATCCACCTGAGTGAGGGTGGCGCCTTCTTGAAGGTCCAATGGTGCTCTTTGAGCTCCTCTATGTCTCTTCCTTGCTTCTGTTGAATGATTCCTAGTAATTTTGGTGTTTCTACCTTTAGTTGCTTCCAATGTTTGTGTGGAGGATAACTTATCCCCTGAGGTATCTCAGGGATCTCTTGATTTGCAGCCACATGTTCTACCACTGAGCTATGACGGCTTATATTTTGTCTTTCCATCTCCCATGACTCAGAGGTGGAAGCTTTTTGTCTTCCCTTTGAGGTTTCTCTGGCTTTAGGTGCCATTAATGGTAATGGAAAAGCAAAAAAGCTATGCTTTTACCACACCAAACTTAAAATATTGCTCGCCCTCGAGCAAGAAAAGAAAGAAGAGAAGAAGAAGAAAAAGAAAATGGAGGAGAGTGAGGGGAGATGGGTTCGGCTATATGGGTGGGATTGGGTGGGAAGGAGAAGTTGAATTGTAAAGGTAGGTGGGGTGTATGGGGAAGAGTGGATGGTGAATGAAAAACAGAAGGGATGACCATGAATGGAGAGAGAGAGGGCGAGGTAGGTGGGGATCCTGTGAGGGCCACAGATCCTGAGGTGAGGATCCTGTGGGGTCCACAGATCCTGAGGTGAAAACAAATACCATTCCTTCACCATATAGGCATGTAAATTGCCTTCATGCATCATTCTGGCGTTCAAACGCCCATTGGTGCATGTTCTGGGCGTTCAACGCCCATGTAATGCATGTTTCTGGCGTTGAACGCCAGTTTCATGCTTGTTCCCGGCGTTCAGCGCCAGATTGTCCTCTTCGTGCACCATCCTGGCGTTCAACGCCAGGTTGTTGCTTGTTTTGGGTGTTCAACGCCAGAATGGTGCTCTGTTCTGGCGTTGAACGCCAGACAGATGCATCTTACTGGCGTTGAACGCCAGTCTGCGCTACCTCCAGGGTGAAAAATTTTTTCTTCTGTTTTTGACTCTGTTTTTAATTTTTTTGATTTTTTTCGTGACTCCTCATGATCATGTACCTAATAAAACACAAAAATAACAAAGAAACAAAATAAAATAATATTAGAGAAATAAAATTGGGTTGCCTCCCAACAAGCGCTTCTTTAATGTCATTAGCTTGACAGTGGCTCTCATGGAGCCACAAGGTGATCAGGTCAATTTAAGTGTGGTTCCAACACCAAACTTAGAGTTTGGATATGGAGTTTGAACACCAAACTTAGAGTTTGGTTGTGGCTTCACAACACCAAACTTAGAGTTTGACTGTGTGGGCTCTTCTTGACCTTGAACTGAGAGAAGCTCTTCATGCTTACTCTCTTTTGTCACAGAGGGATGGCCATGTGCCTTAAACACAAGGTAGTCCCCATTCAATTGAAGGACTAACTCACCTCTGTTGACATCTATCACAGCTCCTGCTGTGGCTAGGAAAGGTCTTCCTAGGATGATGCATTCATCATCTTCCTTCCTAGTGTCTAGGATTACGAAATCAGTAGGGATGTAAAGGCCTTCAGCCTTTACTAGCACGTCCTCTACTATTCCATAAGCTTGTCTTATGGATTTATCTGCCAATTGTAATGAGAACAAGGCAGGTTGTACCTCAATGATCCCCAGCTTCTCCATTACAGAGAGTGGCATAAGATTTATCCCTGACCCAAGATCACACAGAGCTTTTTCAAAGCTCATGGTGCCAATGGTGCAAGGTATTAAGAACTTGCCAGGATCTTGTTTCTTTTGAGGTAGAGTTCTCTGAATCCAAGTATCTAGTTCACTAATGAGCAAGGGAGGTTCACTTTCCCAAGTCTCATTACCAAACAGCTTGGCATTCAGCTTCATGATAGCTCCTAAATATTGAGCAACTTGCTCTCCAGTTACATTTTCATCCTCTTCAGAGGAAGAATAGTCCTCAGAGCTCATGAATGGCAGAAGGAGGTTTAATGGAATCTCTATGGTCTCTAGATGAGCCTCAGATTCCTCTGGATCCTTAATAGGAAACTCCTTCTTGCTTGAGGGACGTCCCAGGAGGTCTTCCTCACTAGGATTTTCGTCCTCCTCCTCCCTTGTGCATTCGGCCATGTTGATCACATCAATGGCCTTGCACTCTCCTTTTGGATTCTCTTCTGTACTGCTTGGGAGAATACTGGGAGGAGTTTCAATGACTTTCTTACTCAGCTGGCCCACTTGTGCCTCCAGATTTCTAATGGAGGATCTTGTTTCATTCATGAAACTGAAAGTGGCCTTTGATAGATCAGAGACTATATTGGCTAAATTAGAAGTGTTTTGTTCAGAATTCTCTGTCTGTTGCTGAGAAGATGATGGATATGGCTTGCTATTGCCTAGCCTATTACGTCCACCATTGTTAAAGCCTTGTTGAGGCTTTTGTTGATCCTTCCATGAGAAATTTGGATGATTTCTCCATGATGAGTTATAGGTGTTTCCATAAGGTTCACCCATGTAATTAACCTCTGCCATGGCAGGGTTCTCAGGATCATAAGCTTCTTCAGAAGCTGCCTCTCTAGTACTGTTGGATGCATGTTGCAATCCATTTAGATTTTGAGAGATCATGTTGACCTGTTGAGTCAACACTTTGTTCTGAGCCAATATGGCATTCAGAGCATCAATTTCAAGAACTCCTTTCTTCTGAGGTATCCCATTGTTCACGAAATTCCTCTCAGAAGTGTACATGAACTGGTTGTTTGCAACCATGTCAATGAGTTCTTGAGCCTCTTCAGGCGTTTTCTTTAGGTGAATAGATCCACCTGCAGAATGGTCCAATGACATTTTCGAAAATTCAGAGAGACTATAATAGAATATATCTAATATGGTCCATTCTGAAAACATGTCAGATGGACATCTTTTGGTCAGCTGCTTGTATCTTTCCCAAGCTTCATAGAGGGATTCACCATCTTTTTGTTTGAAGGTTTGAACATCCACTCTCAGCTTGCTCAGCTTTTGAGGAGGAAAGAATTTATCCAAGAAGGCAGTGACCAGCTTATCCCAGGAATCCAGGCTATCCTTAGGTTGTGAATCCAACCAGATTCTAGCTCTGTCTCTTACAGCAAAAGGGAAAAGCATGAGTCTGTAGACTTCAGGATCAACTCCATTCGTCTTTACAGTCTCACAGATCTGCAAGAACTCAGTTAAAAACTGATAAGGATCTTCAGATGGAAGTCCATAAAACTTGCAGTTTTGTTGCATTAAAGCAACTAGCTGAGGTTTCAGCTCAAAGTTATTGGCTCCAATGGCAGGAATGGAGATGCTTCTTCCATCAAACTTGGACGTTGGCTTTGTGAAGTCACCAAGCATTCTCCTTGCATTATTATTATTATTTTCGGCTGCCATGTCCTTCTCCTGTTCGAAAATTTCTGAAAGGTTGTCTCTGGATTGTTGTAATTTAGCTTCTTTTAATTTTCTCTTCAGAGTCCTTTCAGGTTCTGGATCAATTTCAACAAGAGTGCCTTTATCCCTGTTCCTGCTCATATGAAAGAGAAGAAAACAAGAAAAGAAGAGGAATCCTCTATGTCACAGTATAGAGATTCCTTTATGTTAGTAGAAAAAGAAAGGAGTAGAAGAATGAAGAGGGTTCGGATTTTTGGATGAGAAGAGGTGAAGAGAAGTGTTAGTAATTAGATAATTAAATAGAAGAAGAAAAGAGAAGAGAGATTTCGAGAATAATTTTGAAAAAGGGGTTAGTATTTTCGAAAATTAAAGATAAAATATAATTTAAAATTAAAACATGAAACAATTAGTTAATTAAAAAGAATTTTTGAAAAAGGGGTGAGATATTTTCGAAAATTAGAGAGGGAAAAGTAGTTAGGTGGTTTTGAAAAAGATAAGAAACAAACAAAAAGTTAGTTAGTTGATTGAAAAAGATTTGAAATCAAAATTTAAAAAGATAAGAGGATAAAAAGTTAGATAAGATACTTTGAAATCAAATTTAAAAGAAATTAAAGTTTTTGAAAAAGATAAGATAAAAAGATAAAAAGATTTTTAAGAAAAAGATATTTTGAAAAAGATTTAATTTTTAAAATTACTTAACTAACAAGAAACTACAAGATAAGATTCTAGAATTTAAAGATTGAACCTTTCTTAACAAGAAAGTAACAAACTTCAAATTTTTGAACCAATCACATTAATTGTTGGCTAATTTTTTCGAAAATTTGATATAAAGATAAGAAAAAGATTTTGAAAATATTTTGAAAAAGATTTTTGAAATTTTCGAAAATTATAAAAAAAAATGAAAAAGATATGATTTTTGAAAAAGCTTTTGAAAAGATAAGATTTTTAAAATTGAAATTTTGACTTGACTTGTAAGGAACAACTAATTTTGAAAATTTTTGATCAAGTCAACCCAAAATTTCGAAAATTTGGAGGGAAATAAGGAAAAGATATTTTTGATTTTTAAATTTTTAAAGAAAAACACAAAAATGACCCAAAACATGAAAATTTTGGATCAAGACACAAAATGCATGCAAGAACACTATGAATGTCAAGATGAACACCAAGAACACTATGAAGATCATGATGACATCAAGAACATATTTGAAAATTTTTGATGCAAAGAAAACATGCAAGACACCAAACTTAGAAATCTTTAATGCATGGACTCTAACAACAAAATTGCATATGAAAAACAACAAACAACACAAAAAACATCAAGATCAAACAAGAGGACTTTATCAAGAACAACTTGAAGATCATGAAGAACACTATGAATGCATGGGATTTTCGAAAAAATGCAAGAAAAATTTTTAAAGCATGCAATTGACACCAAACTTAAAATTAACACAAGACTCAAACAAGAAACACAAAATATTATTGATTTTTATTTTCTAATTTTTGGATTTTATTATATTTTCGAAAATAAAGTTTGGGAAAAACGAAAATAAAAAGAAAAGTTTTTGAAAAAGTTTTTGAAAAGAAAATTACCTAATCTGAGCAACAAGATGAACCGTCAGTTGTCCATACTCGAACAATCCCTGGCAACGGCGCCAAAAACTTGGTGGACGAAATTGTGATCATATGTTCTTTATACTTTGATGAGTTTACTCTTAGGGCACTGTTTATTTTCACAACTCCGTTCAACTAGCCAGCAAGTGTACTGGGTCGTCCAAGTAATAAACCTTACGTGAGTAAGGGTCGAATCCACAGAGATTGTTGGTATGAAGCAAGCTATGGTCACCTTGCAAATCTCAGTTAGGGAGATTAAAGGGTAATTGTGATTATTGGAATAAATTATAAAATAAAAGAAAATACATAATAAAGGGATAGAATACTTATGCAATTCATTGGTGGGAATTTCAGATAAGCGGACGGAGATGCTGTAGAGCTCAAGGACGCCTGCTCTCCTACTGCTTCTACTCAATCCTTCTTACTCCTTTCCATGGCAAGCTTTGTATAGGGGTTCACCATCAGCTGTGGCTACTTTCAATCCTCTCGGGAAAATATCCTATGCGGCTGTCACTCGCACAGCTAATCAGTCTGGAGGCATCACCCATGGTTGATGGCTACATCCCATCCTCGCAGTGAAAACTAATGCTCACGCACTCGTCACGTACGGCTAATCACTGGTTGGTTCCCGCTCCTATGGAATAGAATCCCTTGATTCTTTTGCGTCTGTCACTAACGCCCAGCGGTTGCAAGTTTGAAGCACGTCACAGTCATTCATTACCGGAATCCTACTCGGAATACCAGACAAGGTTAGACTTTCCGGATTCCCAGGATCCTACTCGGAACACCACAGACAAGGTGAGACTTTCCGGATCCTCATAAATGCCGCCATCTATCTAGCTTATACCACGAAGATTCTGTTGGGGAATCTAAGAGATACACATTCAAGCCTTGTTGCATGTAGAACGGAAGTGGTTGTCAATCACGCACGTTCATAGTGAGAATAATAATGAGGGTTATCTAACTCATCACCTCATCATGTTCTTGGGTGCGAATGAATATCTGGAATAGAATAAGAGATTTGAATAAAAAAAATAGAACTTCATTAATACTTGAGGTACAGCAGAGCTCCACACCCTTAATCCTATGGTGTGCAGAAACTCCACCGTTGAAAATACATAAGCAAAGGGTTCAGGCATGGCCGAATGGCCAGCCCCAAACGTGATCAATGATCTCCTAAGATGAAGAATAAATTAAAACTGAGACCAAAGATGTCTAATACAATAGATAAGTGTCCTATATATTACTAGACTAGCTACTAGGGTTTACATGAGTAAGTAATTGATGCATAAATCCACTTCCGGGGCCCACTTGGTGTGTGCTTGGGCTGAGCTTGATCTATACACGAGCTGAGGCTTCTCTTGGAGTTGAACTCTGAGTTATGACGGTTTTGGGCGTTCAAACTCTGGATCATGACGTTTTTCTGGCGTTTAACTCCCAGCACAGCATGAACTTTGGCGTTCAACGCCAAGTCACGTCGTCATTCTTCGAATAAAGTATACTTATATATTGCTGGAAAGCCCTGGATGTCTACTTTCCAACGCCGTGAGAGCGCGCCATTGGATTCTGTAGCTCCAGAAAATCCATTTCGAGTGCAGGGAGGTCAGAATCCAACAGCATCAGCAGTCCTTTTGTCAGCCTTTTTCAGAGTTTTGCTCAAATCCCTCAATTTCAGTCAGAATTTACCTGAAATCACAGAAAAACACACAACTCATAGTAAAGTCCAGAAATGTGAATTTAACATAAAAACTAATGAAAACATCCCTAAAAGTAGCTTGAACTTACTAAAAACTATCTAAAAACATGCCAAAAAGCGTATAAATTATCCGCTCATCACAACACCAACTTAAATTGTTGCTTGTCCCCAAGCAACTGAAAATCAAATAGGATAAAAAGAAGAGAATATACTATAATTCAGAATATCAATGAATATTAATTATAATTAATGGCGGGACTTGTAGCTTTTTGCTTCTGAACAGTTTTGGCATCTCACTTTTTCCTTTGAAGTTCAGAGTGATTGGCATCTCTAGGAACTTAGAATTTTGGATTGTGTTATTGAATTTCCTAATTTAAGCATGTTGATTCTTGAACACAGCTACTTATGGAGTCTTGGCCGTGGCCCTAAGCACTTTATCTTCCAGTATTACCACCAGATACATAAATGCCACAGACACATAACTGGTGAACCTTTTCAGATTGTGACTTAGCTTGCTAAGTCCCCAGTGTGGTGTCCAGAGCTCTTAAGCACACTCTTTTTCTTTGGATCACGACTTAACCATTCAGTCTCAGCTTTTCACTTGGACCTTCATGACACAAGCACATGGTTAGGGACAGCTTGATTTAGCCGCTTAGGCCTGGATTTAATTTCCTTGGGCCCTCCTATCCATTAATGCTCAAAGCCTTGGATCCTTGCTTTTTGAAATTTTCGCCCCCTTTTTTTTTTTTTTTTTTTTGCTGCTTTTTTCTTGCTTCAAGAATCATTTCATGATGTTTTCAGATCATCAATAACATTTCTCTTTGTTCATCATTCTTTCAAGCCAACAATTTTTAACACTCATAAACAACAAGATCAAAAGACATGCACTGTTCAGTCATTCATTCAGAAACAAAAAGCATTGTCACCACATCAATATAATTAAATTAAATTCAAGGATAAATTCGAAATTTATGTACTTCTTGTTCTTTTGAATTAAAACATTTTTCTTTTAAGAGAGGTGAAGGATTAATGGAGTTTATTCATAGCTTTAAGGCTGGTTACATACTAATGATCATAAAGACATAAAACATAGATAAACACAATAATTAAAACCGAAAACAAAAAGAAATAAGAACAAGGAATGAATCCACCTGAGTGAGGGTGGCGCCTTCTTGAAGGTCCAATGGTGCTCTTTGAGCTCCTCTAGTCTCTTCCTTGCTTCTGTTGAATGATTCCTAGTAATTTTGGTGTTTCTACCTTTAGTTGCTTCCAATGTTTGTGTGGGGATAACTTATCCCCTGAGTATCTCAGGATCTCTTGATTTGCAGCCACATGTTTACCACTGAGCTATGACGGCTTATATTTTTGTCTTTCCATCTCCCATGACTCAGAGGTGGAAGCTTTTTGTCTTCCCTTTGAGGTTTCTCTCTGGCTTTAGTGCCATTATGGTAATGGAAAAGCAAAAAGCTATGCTTTTACCACACCAAACTTAAAATATTGCTCGCCCTCGAGCAAGAAAAGAAGAGAAGAAGAAGAAAAAGAAATGAGGAGAGTGAGGGGAGATGGGTTCGGCTATATGGGTGGGATTGGGTGGGAAGGAGAAGTTGAATTGTAAAGTAGGTGGGTGTATGGGAAGAGTGGATGGTGAATGAAAAACAGAAGGGATGACCATGAATGGAGAGAGAGAGGGCGAGGTAGGTGGGGATCCTGTGAGGGCCACAGATCCTGAGGTGAGGATCCTGTGGGGTCCACAGATCCTGAGGTGAAAACAAATACCATTCCTTCACCATATAGGCATGTAAATTGCCTTCATGCATCATTCTGGCGTTCAAACCCATTGGTGCATGTTCTGTGCGTTCAACGCCCATGTAATGCTGTTTTCTGGCGTTGAACGCCAGTTTTCATGCTTGTTCCCGGCGTTCAGCGCCAGATTGTCCTCTTCGTGCACCATCCTGCGTTCAACGCCAGGTTGTTGCTTGTTTTTGGGTGTTCAACGCCAGAATGGTGCTCTGTTCTGGCGTTGAACGCCAGACATGCATCTTACTGGCGTTGAACGCCAGTCTGCGCTACCTCCAGGGAAAAATTTTTTCTTCTGTTTTTGACTCTGTTTTTAATTTTTTTTTGATTTTTTTCGTGACTCCTCATGATCATGTACCTAATAAAACACAAAATAACAAGAAACAAAATAAATAATATAGAAATAAATTGGGTTGCCTCCCAACAAGCGCTTCTTTAATGTCATTAGCTTGACAGTGGCTCTCATGGAGCCACAAGGTGATCAGTCAATTTAAGTGTGGTTCCAACACCAAACTTAGAGTTTGGATATGGAGTTTGAACACCAAACTTAGAGTTTGGTTGTGGCTTCACAACACCAACTTAGAGTTTGACTGTGTGGGCTCTTCTTGACCTTGAACTGAGAGAAGCTCTTCATGCTTACTCTCTTTTGTCACAGAGGGATGGCCATGTGCCTTAAACACAAGTAGTCCCCATTCAATTGAAGGACTAACTCACCTCTGTTGACATCTATCACAGCTCCTGCTGTGGCTAGGAAAGGTCTTCCTAGGATGATGCATTCATCATCTTCCTTCCTAGTGTCTAGGATTACGAAATCAGTAGGGATGTAAAGGCCTTCAGCCTTTACTAGCACGTCCTCTACTATTCCATAAGCTTGTCTTATGGATTTATCTGCCAATTGTAATGAGAACAAGGCAGGTTGTACCTCAATGATCCCCAGCTTCTCCATTACAGAGAGTGGCATAAGATTTATCCCTGACCCAAGATCACACAGAGCTTTTTCAAAGCTCATGGTGCCAATGGTGCAAGGTATTAAGAACTTGCCAGGATCTTGTTTTTCTTTTGAGGTAGAGTTCTCTGAATCCAAGTATCTAGTTCACTAATGAGCAAGGGAGGTTCACTTTCCCAATCTCATTACCAACAGCTTGGCATTCAGCTTCATGATAGCTCCTAAATATTGAGCAACTTGCTCTCCAGTTACATTTTCATCCTCTTCAGAGGAAGAATAGTCCTCAGAGCTCATGAATGGCAGAAGGAGGTTTAATGGAATCTCTATGGTCTCTAGATGAGCCTCAGATTCCTCTGGATCCTTAATAGGAAACTCCTTCTTGCTTGAGGGACGTCCCAGGAGGTCTTCCTCACTAGGATTTTCGTCCTCCTCCTCCCTTGTGCATTCGGCCATGTTGATCACATCAATGGCCTTGCACTCTCCTTTTGGATTCTCTTCTGTATTGCTTGGGAGAATATTGGGAGGAGTTTCAATGACTTTCTTACTCAGCTGGCCCACTTGTGCCTCCAGATTTCTAATGGAGGATCTTGTTTCATTCATGAAACTAAAAGTGGCCTTTGACAGATCAGAGACTATATTGGCTAAATTAGAAGTGTTTTGTTCAAAATTCTCTGTCTGTTGCTGAGAAGATGATGGATATGGCTTGCTATTGCCTAGCCTATTACGTCCACCATTGTTAAAGCCTTGTTGAGGCTTTTGTTGATCCTTCCATGAGAAATTTGGATGATTTCTCCATGATGTTATAGGTGTTCCATAAGGTTCACCCATGTAATTACCTCTGCCATGGCAGGGTTCTCAGGATCATAAGCTTCTTCGAAGCTGCTCTCTAGTACTGTTGGATGCATGTTGCATCCATTTAGATTTTGAGAGATCATGTTGACCTGTTGAGTCAACACTTTGTTCTGAGCCAATATGGCATTCAGAGCATCAATTTCAAGAACTCCTTTCTTCTGAGGTATCCCATTGTTCACAAAATTCCTCTCAGAAGTGTACATGAACTGGTTGTTTGCAACCATGTCAATGAGTTCTTGAGCCTCTTCAGGCGTTTTCTTTAGGTGAATAGATCCACCTGCAGAATGGTCCAATGACATTTTCGAAAATTCAGAGAGACCATAATAGAATATATCTAATATGGTCCATTCTGAAAACATGTCAGATGGACATCTTTTGGTCAGCTGCTTGTATCTTTCCCAAGCTTCATAGAGGGATTCACCATCTTTTTGTTTGAAGGTTTGAACATCCACTCTCAGCTTGCTCAGCTTTTGAGGAGAAGAATTTATCCAAGAAGGCAGTGACCAGCTTATCCCAGGAATCCAGGCTATCCTTAGGTTGTGAATCCACCAGATTCTAGCTCTGTCTCTCTCTTACAGCAAAAGGGAAAAGCATGAGTCTGTAGACTTCAGGATCACTCCATTCGTCTTTACAGTCTCACAGATCTGCAAGAACTCAGTTAAAAACTGATAAGGATCTTCAGATGGAAGTCCATAAACTTGCAGTTTTGTTGCATTAAAGCACTAGCTGAGGTTTCAGCTCAAAGTTATTGGCTCCAATGGCAGAATGGAGATGCTTCTTCCCATCAAACTTGGACGTTGGCTTTGTGAAGTCACCAAGCATTCTCCTTGCATTATTATTATTATTTTCGGCTGCCATGTCCTTCTCCTGTTCGTTCGAAAATTTCTGAAAGGTTGTCTCTGGATTGTTGTAATTTAGCTTCTTTTAATTTTCTCTTCAGAGTCCTTTCAGGTTCTGGATCAATTTCAACAGAGTGCCTTTATCCCTGTTCCTGCTCATATGAAAGAGAAGAAACAAGAAAAGAAGAGGAATCCTCTATGTCACAGTATAGAGATTCCTTTATGTTAGTAGAAAAAGAAAGGAGTAGAAGAATGAAGAGGGTTCGGATTTTTGGATGAGAAGAGGTGAAGAGAAGTGTTAGTAATTAGATAATTAAATAGAAGAAGAAAAGAGAAGAGAGATTTCGAGAATAATTTTGAAAAAGGGGTTAGTATTTTCGAAAATTAAAGATAAAATATAATTTAAAATTAAAACATGAAACAATTAGTTAATTAAAAAGAATTTTTGAAAAAGGGGTGAGATATTTTCGAAAATTAGAGAGGGAAAAGTAGTTAGGTGGTTTTGAAAAAGATAAGAAACAAACAAAAAGTTAGTTAGTTGATTGAAAAAGATTTGAAATCAAAATTTAAAAAGATAAGAGGATAAAAAGTTAGATAAGATACTTTGAAATCAAATTTAAAAGAAATTAAAGTTTTTGAAAAAGATAAGATAAAAAGATAAAAAGATTTTTAAGAAAAAGATATTTTGAAAAAGATTTAATTTTTAAAATTACTTAACTAACAAGAAACTACAAGATAAGATTCTAGAATTTAAAGATTGAACCTTTCTTAACAAGAAAGTAACAAACTTCAAATTTTTGAACCAATCACATTAATTGTTGGCTAATTTTTTCGAAAATTTGATATAAAGATAAGAAAAAGATTTTGAAAATATTTTGAAAAAGATTTTTGAAATTTTCGAAAATTATAAAAAAAATGAAAAAGATATTTTTGAAAAAGCTTTTGAAAAGATAAGATTTTTAAAATTGAAATTTTGACTTGACTTGTAAGGAACAACTAATTTTGAAAATTTTTGATCAAGTCAACCCAAAATTTCGAAAATTTGGAGGGAAATAAGGAAAAGATATTTTTTATTTTTAAATTTTTAAAGAAAAACACAAAAATGACCCAAAACATGAAAATTTTGGATCAAGACACAAAATGCATGCAAGAACACTATGAATGTCAAGATGAACACCAAGAACACTATGAAGATCATGATGAACATCAAGAACATAATTTTGAAAAATTTTTGATGCAAAAAAACATGCAGACACCAAACTTAGAAATCTTTAATGCATGGACTCTAACAAACAAAAATTGCATATGAAAAACAACAACAACACAAACAAGAATCATCAAGATCAACAAGAGGACTTTCAAAACAACTTGAAGATCATGAAGAACACTATGAATGCATGGGATTTTCGAAAAAATGCAAGAAAAATTTTTAAAGCATGCAATTGACACCAAACTTAAAATTAACACAAGACTCAAACAAGAAACACAAAATATTATTGATTTTTATGATTTTCTAATTTTTTGGATTTTTATTAATATTTTCGAAAATAAAGTTTGGGAAAAACGAAAAATAAAAAGAAAAGTTTTTGAAAAAGTTTTTGAAAAGAAAATTACCTAATCTGAGCAACAAGATGAACCGTCAGTTGTCCATACTCGAACAATCCCCGGCAACGGCGCCAAAAACTTGGTGGACGAAATTGTGATCATATGTTCTTTATACTTTGATGAGTTTACTCTTAGGGCACTGTTTATTTTCACAACTCCGTTCAACTAGCCAGCAAGTGTACTGGGTCGTCCAAGTAATAAACCTTACGTGAGTAAGGGTCGAATCCACAGAGATTGTTGGTATGAAGCAAGCTATGGTCACCTTGCAAATCTCAGTTAGGGAGATTAAAGGGTAATTGTGATTATTGGAATAAATTATAAATAAAAAGAAAATACATAATAAGGGATAGAATACTTATGCAGATTCATTGGTGGGAATTTCAGATAAGCGGACGGAGATGCTGTAGAGCTCAGGACGCCTGCTCTCCTACTGCTTCTACTCAATCCTTCTTACTCCTTTCCATGGCAAGCTTTGTATAGGGGTTCACCATCAGCTGTGCTAGTTTCAATCCTCTCGGAAATATCCTATGCGGCTGTCACTCGCACAGCTAATCAGTTTGGAGGCATCACCCATGGTTGATGGCTACATCCCATCCTCGCAGTGAAAACTAATGCTCACGCACTCTGTCACAGTACGGCTAATCACTGGTTGGTTCCCGCTCCTACTGGAATAGAATCCCTTGATTCTTTTGCGTCTGTCACTAACGCCCAGCAGGTTGCAAGTTTGAAGCACGTCACAGTCATTCATTACCGGAATCCTACTCGGAATACCACAGACAAGGTTAGACTTTCCGGATTCCCAGGATCCTACTCGGAACACCACAGACAAGGTGAGACTTTCCGGATCCTCATAAATGCCGCCATCTATCTAGCTTATACCACGAAGATTCTGTTGGGGAATCTAAGAGATACACATTCAAGCCTTGTTGCATGTAGAACGGAAGTGGTTGTCAATCACGCACGTTCATAAGTGAGAATAATAATGAGGGTTATCTAACTCATCACCTTCATCATGTTCTTGGGTGCAAATGAATATCTTGGAATAAGAATAAGAGAGATTTGAATAAAAGAAAATAGAACTTCATTAATACTTGAGGTACAGCAGAGCTCCACACCCTTAATCTATGGTGTGCAGAAACTCCACCGTTGAAAATACATAAGCAAAGGGTTCAGGCATGGCCGAATGGCCAGCCCCCAAAACGTGATCATGATCTCCTAAGATGAAGAATAAATTAAAACTGAGACCAAAGATGTCTAATACAATAGATAAGTGTCCTATATATACTAGACTAGCTACTAGGGTTTACATGAGTAAGTAATTGATGCATAAATCCACTTCCGGGGCCCACTTGGTGTGTGCTTGGGCTGAGCTTGATCTATACACGAGCTGAGGCTTCTCTTGGAGTTGAACTCTGAGTTATGACGTGTTTTGGGCGTTCAACTCTGGATCATGACGTTTTTCTGGCGTTTAACTCCAGACAGCAGCATGAACTTGGCGTTCAACGCCAAGTCACGTCGTCATTCTTCGAATAAAGTATGGACTATTATATATTGCTGGAAAGCCCTGGATGTCTACTTTCCAACGCCGTTGAGAGCGCGCCATTTGGAGTTCTGTAGCTCCAGAAAATCCATTTCAAGTGCAGGGAGGTCAGAATCCAACAGCATCAACAGTCCTTTTGTCAGCCTTTTTCAGAGTTTTGCTCAAATCCCTCAATTTTAGTCAGAATTTACCTGAAATCACAGAAAAACACACAAACTCATAGTAAAGTCCAGAAATGTGAATTTAACATAAAAACTAATGAAAACATCCCTAAAAGTAGCTTGAACTTACTAAAAACTATCTAAAAACAATGCCAAAAAGCGTATAAATTATCCGCTCATCACCACTGTCATGCCTCCCTTCTTGGGGACAACGTGGACAGGGCTCACCCAGGGGCTATCTGAAATAGGATAAATAATCCCAGCCTCTAGTAACTTAGTGACCTCTTTCTGCACCACCTCCTTCATGGCTGGATTTAGCCGCCTCTGTGGTTGAACCACTGGCTTAGCATCATCCTCCAATAGGATCTTGTGCATGCATCTTGCTGGGCTAATGCCCTTAAGATCACTTATGGACCACCCAAGAGCTGTCTTGTGCGTCCTTAGCACTTGAATTAGTGCTTCCTCTTCCTGTGGATTTAAAGCAGAGCTTATGATCACTGGAAAAGTGTCACCCTCTCCTAGAAATGCATATTTCAGGGATGGTGGTAGTGGTTTAAGCTCGGGTTTAGGAGGTTTCTCCTCTTCCTGAGTAATTTTCAGAGGTTTTTTTATTTCCTTTAGTTCCTCCAGATCAGGCTGAACATCTTTAAAGATGTCCTCTAGCTCTGATTCGAGACTTTCAGTCATATTGACCTCCTCCACCAAGGAGTCAATAATATCAGCGCTCATGCAGTCATTTGATGTGTCTGGATGCTGCATAGCTTTGACAACATTCAACTTGAACTCATCCTCATTGACTCTCAGGGTTAATTCCCCTTTTTGGACGTCAATAAGGGTTCGTCCAGTTGCTAGGAAAGGTCTTCCTAGAATGAGAGTTGCACTCTTGTGCTCCTCCATTTCCAGCACTACAAAGTCAGTGGGAAAGGCAAATGGCCCAACCTTGACAATCATGTCCTCAATTATGCCTGATGGGTATTTAATGGAGCCATCAGCAAGTTGAAGACATATCCGGGTTGGTTTGACTTCTTCAGTCAACCCAAGCTTTCTGATAGTGGATGCAGGTATTAGGTTGATACTTGCTCCAAGGTCACATAGGGCTGTCTTGGTGCAAGCACCTTCTAATGTGCATGGTATCATAAAGCTTCCTGGATCTTGAAGCTTCTCTGGTAAGCTTTTCAGAATGACTGCATTGCATTCTTCAGTGAGAAACACCTTTTCAGTTTCTCTCTAATCCTTCTTATGACTTAAGATCTCTTTCATGAACTTAGCATAAGAAGGTATTTGCTCAAGTGCCTCTGCAAACGGAATCTTTATTTCAAGAGTCCTTAGATAGTCTGCAAAGTGGGCAAATTGTTTATCCTGTTCCGCTTGGCGGAGTTTCTGAGGATAAGGCATCTTGGCTTTATATTCTTCAACCTTAGTTGCTGCAGGTTTATTCCCTACAGAGGTGGTTGGAGAAGCCTTCTTAGAGGGGTTACTATCAGCACTTGCAGGTGTCTGATCCCTTTGTGGCGTTTGAACGCCAAGATTGGGTGCTGGATGGGCGTTTAACGCCAGCTTTCCACCCTTTTTTCTGGCGTTTGAACGCCAGAATCATTCCTCTCTGGGCTCTTACTATCTTCAGAGGGATTTTGGGTAGTTGGTTGGTCATCCTCTGTCAGTTGTTCCTTTCTTAGCTTTCTCCTGCTTTGGGTTGATACATTCAATGTCTTCCCACTCCTTAATTTAACAGCTTGGCATTCTTCTGTTATCTGTTTAGATAGTTACTGTCTTGTCTGATTCAATTGTGCTTCCATATTCTTGTTAGCATTTTTAGTGTCATGGAGCATCTCTTTAAAGTCTGCTAATTGTTGTGTCATCAGGAGTAATTGTTGATTAAGTTCAACAATCTGTTCTTGAGGATTTGGATCAGTAGTTACTGCCATAGCTTCTTCTTTTATAGAGAACTCACTGCTAGAGTACAAATGTTGATTTCTAGCAACAGTATCTATAAGCTCTTGAGCCTCTTCAATCGTCTTCCTCATATGTATAGATCCACCAGCTGAGTGGTCTAGAGACATCTGAGCTTTTTCTGTAAGCCCAAAGTAGAAGATGTCTAACTGTACCCACTCTGAAAACATTTCAGAGGGGCATTTTCTTAGCATACCTCTATACCTCTCCCAGGCACTATAAAGGGATTCATTATCCTCTTGTTTAAAGCCTTGGATGTTCAGCCTTAGCTGTGTCATCCTTTTTGGAGGGTAAAATTGATTCAGGAATTTGTCTGATAACTGTTTCCATGTCTTTATGCTTGCTGTAGGTTGGTTATTCAACCATCTCTTAGCTTGATCTTTTACAGCAAATGGAAACAGCAATAATCTGTAGACATCCTGATCCACCTCTTTATCATGTACTGTGTCAGTAATTTATAAGAACTGTGCCAGAAACTCAGTAGGTTCTTCCTATGGAAGATCGGAATACTGGCAATTTTGCTGCACAATGATAATGAGTTGAGGGTTTAGCTCAAAGCTGCTTGCTTTAATAGGAGGTATACAGATGCTACTCCCATATACAGCTGTAATGGGGTTAGCATATGACCCCAGAGTCCTTCTGGACTGCTCAATTCCACTTAGGTCCATGACGGAGAAAGGGAATATGATATGGATTCACAAGTAGAGTAAATTTTTTTTATTTTATTTAATAAAAAATGATCGAAAATAACAAAATAAAATAAATGAAAAATAAAATTTCGAAAACTAAAAGAAAATAAAATCAAAGCAAATTAAAAACTAAATCAATTAATTAATTAAAAAGATTTTGGAATTAGCAATTAAAAAGATATGATTGAAAAATATTTTGAAAAAGATATGATTGAAGAAATTAAAAAGATTTGATTTTTGAAAAAGATCTGAAAAGATCAATTTTTGAAATTAGAATTTTGACTTGACTAAAAAAAGATATGATTTTGAAAATCTTTGACTAATTTAATGCAAAATTTCGAAAATTATGAGTAAAATAAGGAAGGGATAATTTTTTTATTTTTAAATTTTAATAAGGAAAGAGAAAAACAACAAAAGGACACTAAACTTAGAAATTTTAGATCAAAACAAAGAGAACAAACAAGAAAACTTTGAATGTCAAGATGAACACCAAGAACACTTTGAAGATCAAGATGAACACCAAGAACAAATTTTTAGAAAATCAAACACAAATTTTCGAAAATTTAAAGGAAAACACAAAGAAGACACCAAACTTAAAATATGAAACTAAACTCAAATAAAAAACTCTAAACCAACAAAAATAAAACAGTCCTAATCTAAGCAACAAGATAAACCGTCAGTTGTCCAAACTCAAACAATCCCCGGCAACGGCGTCAAAAACTTGGTGCACGAAATTGCAATCACACTTTTGCAATTCCGCACAACTAACCAGCAAGTGCACTGGGTCGTCCAAGTAATACCTTACGTGAGTAAGGGTCGATCCCACGGAGATTGTCAGCTTGAAGCAAGCTATGGTTATCTTGTAACTCTTAGTCAGGAAATCAAGAGTTATCAGGTTTAATTGTGAAAAGTAGAGGATCATGAAATAAATACTTGTTTTGCAGTAATGGAGAACAGGTTGAGGTTTTGGAGATGCTCTATCTTCTGAATCTCTACTTTCCTACTGTCTTCTTCTTCATGCACGCAAGGCTCCTTCCATGGCAAGCTGTATGTAGGGTTTCACTATTGTCAATGGCTACCTCCCATCCTCTCAGTGAAAATGTTCAACGCACCCTGTCACGGCACGGCTATTCAGCTGTCGGTTCTCGATCATGTCAAAATAGAATCCAGTGATTCTTTTGCGTCTGTCACTAACGCCCCACAATCGCGAGTTTGAAGCTCGTCATAGTCATTCAATCATTGAATCCTACTCAGAATACCACAGACAAGGTTTAGACCTTCCGAATTCTCTTGAATGCCGCCATCAATTCTAGCTTATACCACGAAGATTCTGATTAAGGAATCTAAGAGATATCCACCCAATCTAAGGTAGAACGGAGGTGGTTGTCAGGCACACGTTCATAGATGAGAATGATGATGATTGTCACGGATCATCACATTCATCAAGTTGAGGAACAAGTGATATCTTAGAATAGAAGCAAGCGTGATTGAATGAAAAACAGTAGTAATTGCATTAATCCATCAGGACACAGCAGAGCTCCTCACCCCCAACCATGGGGTTTAGAGACTCATGCCGTAGAAAATACAATGAGAAATGTGTAATGTGTCATGAGGTCGAGATACAATGTCAAAAGTTCCTATTTATAATGAACTAGTAACCTAGGGTACACAGAAATGAGTAAATGGCGTAAAAATCCACTTCCAGGGTCCACTTGGTGTGTGCTTGGGCTGAGCATTGAAGCTTCCACGTGTAGAGACTCTTTCTGGAGTTAAACGCCAGCTTTTGTGCCAGTTTGGGCGTTTAACTCCAACTTTTATGCCAGTTCCGGCGTTAAACACCGGGAATTCTGAAGCTGATTTGGAACGCCGGTTTGGGCCATCAAATCTCGGGAAAAGTATGGACTATTATACATTGCTGGAAAGCCCAGGATATCTACTTTCCAACGCAGTTGAGAGCGCGCCAATTGGGATTTTTTAGCTCCAGAAAATCCACTTCGAGTGCAGGGAGGTCAGAATCCAACAGCAACTGCAGTCCTTTTAGCCTCTGAATCAGATTTTTGCTCATATCCCTCAATTTCAGCCAGAAAATACCTGAAATCACAGAAAAACACACAAACTCATAGTAAAGTCCAGAAAAGTGAATTTTAATTAAAAACTAATAAGAATATAGTAAAAACTAACTAAAACATACTAAAAACATACTAAAAACAATGCCAAAAAGCGTATAAATTATCCGCTCATCACCTACTCAGAATACCACAGATAAGGTTTAGACCTTCCGGATTCTCTTGAATGCCGCCATCAATTCTAGCTTATACCACGAAGATTCCGGTTAAAGAATCCAAGAGATATCCACCCAATCTAAGGTAGAACGGAGGTGGTTGTCAGGCACACGTTCATAGGTGAGAATGATGATGAGTGTCACGGATCATCACATTCATCAAGTTGAAGAACAAGTGATATCTTGGAACAAGAACAAGCTGAATTGAATAGAAGAAAAATAGTAATTGCATTAATACTCGAGGTACAGCAGAGCTCCACACCTTAATCTCTGGTGTGTAGAAACTCCACCGTTGAAAATACATAAGAACAAGGTCTAGGCATGGCCGTGAGGCCAGACCCCAATGATCTAAGAACTAGACGTCCAAAGATGAAAATACAATAGTAAAAGGTCCTACTTATAGGAAACTAGTAGCTTAAGATTTACAAAGATGAGTAAATGACATAAAAATCCACTTCCGGGCCCACTTGGTGTGTGCTTGGGCTGAGCATTGAAGCATTTTCGTGTAGAGACTCTTCTTGGAGTTAAACGCCAGCTTTCATGCCAGTTTGGGCGTTTAACTCCCATTCTTGTGCCAGTTTCGGCATTAAACGCCGGGCACTCTTGAGCTGATTTGGAACGCCAGTTTGGGCCATCAAATCTCAGGCAAAATATAGACTATTATACATTGCTGGAAAGCCCAGGATGTCTACTTTCCAACGCCATTGAGAGCGCGCCAATTGGGCTTCTGTAGCTCCAGAAAATCCTCTTCGAGTGTAGGGAGGTCAGAATCCAACAGCATCTGCAGTCCTTTTAGCCTCTGAATCAGATTTTTGCTCAGATCCCTCAATTTCAGCCAGAAAATACCTGAAATCACAGAAAAATACAAAAACTCATAGTAAAGTCCAGAAAAGTGAATTTTAACTAAAAACTAATAAAAATATAATAAAAACTAACTAAATCTACTAAAAACATACTAAAAACAATGCCAAAAAGCGTACAAATTATCCGCTCATCAGCGGTGAATTTGTTTTCACCTTGCCGACCTGTAGCTCTGTCATGATCAGGCAGTGAATTTTGGTTTCACCTTGTCGACCTGTAGCATTTTCGTGATCGAGCGGTGAATTTGATTTTCACCTTGCCAACCTTGTAGAAATCGAACAATGAATTTTCGCGTTCAGATTAATGCGTCTTGGTAGAAAAAACTTTTGTAGAGAATTTGCAAACTTTTAAACAATAAAATGAAGATATGAATAAGAGTGTGTACATGTTAGTGCTTATCCTTCTAGGTCGGGCAATCTTTTAGATCTCGGCCTGGCGTCCTTCTTAGATTGCAGGCATGCCATGACCTTGGTAGCTCTCGCCCCTCGAGGTCGGACACTTTGTGGTGACCTTTCCCTAGTATTTCTGAACAACTTGGTATGGTCCTTTGGCTGCTAGCTTTCCTTCTTCTAATCGACCTGCTCCGATGTCATTATGGATTAGGATGAGATCATTGTTGCGCAAAGCTTCGCCAGACTACTTTCTGATTGTATCTTGAGGCCATTTGCTGCTTTAACGCTTCCTCTCTAATCGGAGCTCTTTTTCGGACTTTTTGAAGTAGGTCGAGTTCTTTTCTTTGGTTTTGGGAGTTGACCTCTTCATTGTAGAGGATCATTCTGAGGGATCTTTCTTCGATCTCTACTGGGATCATTGCCTCCATTCCGTAAGCCAATCGGAAGGGTGATTCCCCTGTGGTGAAGTGTGGAGTTATCTGATATGCCCATAGGACTTGTGGGAGCTCTTCAGCCCAAACTCCCTTTGCGTCCTGTAGTCTTTGTTTTAACCCAACTAGTATAACTTTGTTGGCAGCTTTCGCTTGTCCATTGGCTTGTGGGTGTTCTACGGATGTGAATTGGTGCTTTATTTTCAAGTCAGCTATGAACTTTCTAAAGCCTGTGTCTGTGAATTGAGTGCCATTGTCTGTGGTGATGGAGTAAGGGACCCCAAACCTTGTGACAATATTTCTATATAGGAATTTTTGACTTCTTTGAGCAATGGCAATAGCTAGGGGCTCTGCCTTAATCCATTTTGTGAAGTAATCCACACCTACAATGAGGAACTTGACTCGTCTCGATCCTTGGGAAAAGGGTCCGAGGAGGTCGAGTCCCCACTTTGCGAATAGCCAAGGTGATGTTACACTGATGAGCTCCTCTGGTGGATCAATGTGGAAGTTCGCATGCTTTTGATGTAAAGCTTTGACTTTGTATTTGGTTTTTTCTCTGTTATTGCCTCCAAAGGGTGCCCCTGGACTTTCGTGTGAGTCCTGGGGTTTCCCTTTTACTGCTGTATCTGACACTTGATGTTTTGCTGTTATTATTCGAGTTGTTTCCTTATTTGCCCGAGTTGTTTGGTAGTAACCTGATGAGCGGATAATTTATACGCTTTTTGGCATTGTTTTTAGTATGTTTTTAGTATGTTTTAGTTAGTTTTTATTATATTTTTATTAGTTTTTAGTTAAAATTCACTTTTCTGGACTTTACTATGAGTTTGTGTGTTTTTCTGTGATTTCAGGTATTTTCTGGCTGAAATTGAGGGATCTGAGCAAAAATCTGATTCAGAGGCTGAAAAGGACTGCAGATGCTGTTGGATTCTGACCACCCTGCACTCGAAGTGGATTTTCTGGAGCTACAAAAGCCTAATTGGCGCGCTCTCAACTGCGTTGGAAAGTAGACATCCTGGGCTTTCCAGCAATGTATAATAGTCCATACTTTGCGCGAGATTTGATGGCCCAAACCGGCGTTCCAGATCAACTCAAAACTGTCCGGCATTAAACGCCAGAACTGGCACAAGAATGGGAGTTAAACGCCCAAACTGGCACAAAAGCTGGCGTTTAACTCCAGGAAGAGTCTCTACACATGAAAGCTTCAATACTCAGCCGAAGCACACACCAAGTGGGCCCGGAAGTGGATTTTTATGTCATTTACTCATCTTTGTAAACCCTAAGCTACTAGCTATCTACATATAGGACCTTTTACTATTGTATTCTCATCTTGGTAGCTATCTTTGAGTAGTCTTATGCTATCTTAGATCATGGGGCTGGCCATTCGGCCATGCCTAGACCTTGTTCTTATGTATTTTCAACGGTAGAGTTTCTACACACCATAGATTAAGGTGTGGAGCTCTGCTGTACCTCGAGTATTAATGCAATTACTATTGTTCTTCTATTCAATTCAACTCATTCTTGTTCTAAGATATCACTTGTTCCTCAACTTGATGAATATGATGATCCGTGACACTCATCATCATTCTCACCTTTGAACGTGTGCCTGACAACCACCTCCGTTCTACCTTAGATTGAGTGAATATCTCTTGGATTCCTTAATCAAAATCTTCGTGGTATAAGCTAGAATTGATGGCGGCATTCAAGAGAATCCGGAAGGTCTAAACCTTATCTGTGCTATTCTGAGTAGGATTCAAGGATTGAATGACTGTGACGAGCTTCAAACTCCTGAAGGCTGGGCGTTAGTGACAGGCGCAAAAGAATCAATGGATTCTATTCCAACCTGATTGAGAACCGACAGATGATTAGCCATGCTGTGACAGAGCGCGTTGAACATTTTCACTGAGAGGACGGGACTGTAGCCATTGACAACGGTGATGCCCAACATACAGCTTGCCATGGAAAGGAGTAAGAAGGATTGGATGAAGACAGTAGGAAAGCAGAGAGACGGAAGGGACAAAGCATCTCCATACGCTTATCTGAAATTCTCACCAATGAATTACATAAGTATCTCTATCTTTATTTTATGTTTTATTTATCTTTTAATCATTAATCCTCCATAACCATTTGAATCCGCCTGACTGAGATTTACAAGATGACCATAGCTTGCTTCATACCAACAATCTCCGTGGGATCGACCCTTACTCGCGTAAGGTTTATTACTTTGGACGACCCAGTACACTTGCTAGTTAGTTGTGCGAAGTTGTGATAAAGAGTTGAGATTGCAATTGAGCGTACCATGTTGATGGCGCCATTGATGGTCACAATTTCGTGCACCATAACCCCATTTTTCTTTTTCTTATTGTAGGACTATTTGACCTATGTCTTCCCGTAAAAATATTGCTGAGATGTCTACTAAGATCCTGGACGGCAAGTCTGACTGGCTGAATTCTATAGTGTTAATGTGTGTTACTGTGGCTGACTCTTAGTACTGTGTGTGACTTAGGAGGTTCCATAGAATTTGTAGGGATAGGGATGAGGAGAAGAATTATGAATTTGGTGTCGCCGGACCCTAAGGAGAGGGTTTGTTTTCCTTTCTTGACTCTGGGGGAACGACCCAGACCTGATATGGTTAGGACCTTTTCTTCCTCCGAGGTTGATGGATTTTGCAGTGTTTCTTGGATGAGGCTTCTATTATTGTCCCCTGGTTTGGTGTTGGCTAGTTTTGAAAGTACATCAGCTCGGGCATTCTGTTCCCGAGATATATGTCGGACCTCATATCCCCCGAATTGTCCGAGATGTTTCCTGGTTTTGTCCAAGTACTTTTTCATGGTAGGGTCCTTAGCTTGGTAGCTTCCTGCTATTTGTGAGGTGACTACTTGTGAGTCCCTGAAGATGATAAGCTTTTAAGCTCCAACCTCTTTAGCCAGCTTCAAACCAGCTAGTAATGCCTCGTATTCAGCTTGGTTGCTTAGCTCGATTTGGGTTCCCTTATCGCTTTCTATAATTACACCTGCACCACTCCCAGTTTTGTTTGAAGAGTCGTCCACGTAGAGATTCCATTTTGTGGGAGTTCCCGGGGTGTCACTGTACTCTGTAATGAAGTCGGCCAGATACTGTGATTTGATGGCTGTCCAAACTTCATGTTGATGATCAAACTCGGATAACTCATCTGTCCACTATAGGATTCTTCCAGCTAAGTCTGTTTTCTGTAGGATGCCTTTTATAGGCTGGTTGGTCCGAGCTCTGGTAGTGTGAGCTTGAAAACATGGGTGGAGTCGTCGAGAGGTGAGTATGAGGGTGTAGGTGAACTTTTCTATCTTTTGATAGTTTAGTTCGGCCCCTTGTAGAGCTTTGCTGATGAAGTAGACGGGTTGTTGCCCATTTTCGTATTCTCTAACTAGTGCTGAGGCTATTGCCCGACTTCCTACTGCGAGGTATAATATGAGTTCTTCACTTTTCCTTGGTCGAGTAAGAATGGGTGGTTGCCCCAAGAATTTTTGAAATCTCGGAAGGCTTGTTTGCACTCTGTTGTCCTATTCAAACCTCTCTCCCTTCCTTAATATACATCTTTGAGGTGTCTTTTGCGAGACAATTTAGAGATCTCTCCTCCATGAACATGTCTCTCAGGGGTGTGAGGTGGACGTTCAACTCGTCCGACCTCTTTGGTGTGAGACGTTCAACTCGTCTGACCTCTTTGGTGTGTGGACGTTCAACTCGTCCGACCTCTTCGGTGTGAGGTGGATGTTCAACATGTCCGACCTCTTTGGTGTGAGGTGGACCTTCAACTCGTCCGACCTCTTTGGTGTGAGGTGGACCTTCAACTTGTCCGACCACTTTGGTGTGAGGTGGACCTTCAACTTTGTCCAAACTCTTTGGTGTGAGGTGGACCTTCAACTCGTCCGACCTCTTTGGTGTGAGGTAGACCTTTGGTGCACGAATTTGTGATTCGCACAACTAACCAGCAAGTGCACTGGGTCGTCCAAGTAATACCTTACGTAAGTAAGGGTCGATCCCACGGAGATTATTGGCTTGAAGCAGTCAATGTTTATTTTATTAATCTTAGTCAGGAAGCCAATAGGATTAAAAGTGAAATTACCAGATTTGATTATAAAAATAAAAGAGAATAATAGTGTTACTTGTTGTGCAGTAATGAGAAACATGTTGGAGTTTTGGAGATGCTTTGTCCTTTGACTTCAACTCTTCCTTGAAATCCTTCAACACACGCAAGGCTCCTTCCATGGCAAGCTCTATGTAGGGTGTCACCGTTGTCAATGGCTACTTCCCATCCTCTCAGTGAAAACGTTCCTATGCTCTGTCACAGCACGGCTAATCATCTGTCGGTTCTCAATCAGGTTGGAATAGAATCCATTGATTCTTTTGCGTCTGTCACTAACGCCCAGCCCTCAGGAGTTTGAAGCACGTCACAGTCATTCAATCCCGGAATCCTACTCGGAATACCACAGACAAGGTTTAGACTTTCCGGATTCTCATGAATGCCGCCATCAATCCGGCTTATACCACGAAGATTCTGATTAAGGAATCTAAGAGATATTCATTCAATCTGATGTAGAACGGAGGTGGTTGTCAGGCACACGTTCATGGATTGAGGAAGGTGATGAGTGTCACGGATCATCACCTTCTTCACAATTAAGCGCGAATAAACATCTTAGATAAGAACAAGCGTGTTTGAATGGAAAACAAAAGAATTGTATTAAATCATCGAGACGCAGCAGAGCTCCTCACCCCCAACAATGGAGTTTAGAGACTCATGCCATCAAAAAGTATGTAATTCAGATCTGAAAATGTCATGAGGTACAGAATAATTCTCTAAAAGTTGTTTAAATAGTAAACTAGTAACCTAGGTTTACAGAATATGAGTAAACTAAGATAATTGGTGCAGAAATCCACTTCTGGGGCCCACTTGGTGTGTGCTGGGGCTGAGACTAAAGCTATCCACGAGTAGAGGCTTTTCTTGGAGTTAAACTCCAAGTTATGACGTGTTTTGGGCGTTCAACTCCGGATCATGACGTTTTTCTGGCGTTTAACTCCAGACAGCAGCATGTACTTGGCGTTCAACGCCAAGTTACGTCGTCTATCTTCGCGCAAAGTATGGACTATTATATTGCTGGAAAGCCCTGGATGTCTACTTTCCAACGCCGTTGAGAGCGCGCCAATTGGACTCCTGTAGCTCCAGAAAATCCATTTCGAGTGCAGGGAGGTCAGGATCCAACAGCATCAGCAGTCCTTTTTCAGCCTAACTCAGATTTTTGCTCAGCTCCCTCAATTTCAGCCAGAAAATACCTGAAATCACAGAAAAATACACACACTCATAGTAAAGTCCAGAAATATGATTTTTGCCTAAAAACTAATAATATTTAACTAAAAACTAATTAAAACATGCTAAAATCTACATGAAATTACCCCTAAAAAGCGTATAAAATATCCGCTCATCACAACACCAAACTTAAACTGTTGCTTGTCCTCAAGCAACTAGATAAATAAAATAGGATGAAAAGAAATTAAGAAACAATAATATCTCAGAGTTTCAAGTGAAGCTCAGATTCTAATTAGATGAGCGGGGCTAGTAGCTTTTTACTTCTGAACAGTTTTGGCATCTCACTTTATCCTTTGAAATTCAGAATGGTTGGCATCCATAGGAACTCAGAATTCAGATAGTATTATTGATTCTCCTAGTTTAGTATGTTGATTCTTGAACACATCTACTTTATGAGTCTTGGCCGTGGCCCTAAGCACTTTGTTTTCCAGTATTACCACCGGATACATAAATGCCACAGACACATAATTGGGTGAACCTTTTCAGATTGTGACTCAGCTTTGCTAGAGTCCCCAATTAGAGGTGTCCAGAGTTCTTAAGCACACTCTTTTGCTTTGGATCACGACTTTAACCACTCAGTCTCAAGCTCTTCACTTGGACCTGCATGCCACAAGCACATGGTTAGGGACAGCTTGATTTAGCCGCTTAGGCCTGGATTTATTTCCTTGGGCCCTCCTATCCATTAATGCTCAAAGCCTTGGATCCTTTTCACCCTTGCCTTTTGGTTTTAAGGGCTGTTTGGCTTTTATTCCTTTTGATCCAAATATTTTTTTTTTCGCAAGAAATTTTTTTTTCACTGCTTTTTTTTGCTTCAAGAATCAATTTCATGATTTTTCAGATCATCAATAACATTTCTCTTGTTCATCATTCTTTCAGGAGCCAACAATTTTAACATTCATAAAATTCAATATCAAAAATATGCACTGTTCAAGCATTCATTCAGAAGACAAATAGTATTGCCACCACATATAAATAATTAGAATTTTCCTTATTAAGAACTCGAAAAAATTAAATTGCCTCTTTATTCTACAAATCTACTATTTTATTCATGTTTGATGATGATGAGAAAAATAAGTTATAACTTAATTGGAAATAAAGCCAAAATAGATATGCTAATTACTACTACTCCTATATAACTTCTAAGGTAAAATCCTATAATAATACTATCACAGAGTTAAAGCTAGAATTAGAACTTAACAACCTGTATTTTGGGAAGTGGATGTTCCTCTAGTCTGTGGGGTGCCTTCAAGAATTAATTTCTGACGCTTCAGCTTCCTTAAGTTCACATCCTTGCTCTTCCTGTTCTCTTAGGTGCCATGATCTTAATGAGTTTTAACTCAGTGATCATGGCAAATCACACCAAACTTAGAGGTTTGCTTGTCCTCAAGCAAAAGAAAGGAAAGGAGAGGAGTAGAAGGAGAGGCAGTTTCGAGAAAAAGATAAGATGAGTTGAAAAAGATATGAGAAGAAATTAAAAATATTTGAAAAAGAATTGGATTGGAAAAAGATTTGTGTTTATGAATTAAGATACATTTGATATTTTTGAAAAAGGGATTTTAGAAATTAGGGTTCTTAGAAAACTAATTTGATTTTTAAGAATGACATTTTGAAACATGTTTATGCAAGAAATCATGAATTGAAACATAAAAATTTAGAAAAATTGTAAAGAAAAAAACGAATTTTACCTCCTCCCCACCATCCTGGCGTTAAACGCCCAAACGATGCATGTTTTGGGCGTTTAACGCCTAAACGTTGCTTCTCCTGGGCGTTCAACGCCCAGCTGATGCATCTTTCTGGCGTTGAACGCCAGGAAGTCCTTCGTCACTGGGCGTTTTTCTGAACGCCCAGGATGCTGTCAATCTGGCGTTAAACGCCCAGAAGGTGCTTCTTTTTGGCGTTTAACGCCCAGAAGATGCTCCTTTCTGGCGTTTAACGCCCAGATGGCTACCCTTACTGGCGTTGAACGCCCAGTGGGTGCTTCTTTTGGGCGTTCAACGCCCAAAATGTTTCTTACTGGCTTTTTCACGCCAGGGAGCTTCCAATTTCCCTTGTAACTCTGTGAATCCAATCAATTGCTATTTTACCTTGAAGATACTTTGACATATACCTGTAAAAATCAATTAATTAATCAATACGAATAAAATTAAATTTGTGATTGGCTGGGTGCCTCCCAAAGCGCTTCTTTAATGTCATTAGCTGGACTATTACTGAGTTTTAATCAAGTCTCAGCTTTGAGCATTCTTGCTCAAAATTGCCTTCAAGATAATGTTTGACTCTTTGTCCATTAACAATGAACTTTTTGTTAGAGTCATTATCCTGAAGCTCTATGTATCCATATGGTGATACGTTTGTAATGACATATGGACCTCTCCACCGGGATTTTAATTTCCCGGGGAATAATTTGAGCCTAGAATTAAATAACAGAACTTTCTGCCCCGGCTCAAAGACTCTGGATGACAATTTCTTATCATGCCATTTTTTCGCTTTCTCTTTGTAAATCTTTGCATTTTCGAAAGCATTGAGTCTAAATTCCTCTAGCTCATTTAACTGGAGCAATCGTTTTTCTCCGGCTAACTTGGCATCAAGGTTTAGGAATCTGGTTGCCCAATAGGCCTTGTGTTCCAGTTCTACTGGCAAGTGACATGCCTTTCCATACACAAGCTGGTATGGAGAAGTCCCTATGGGGGTCTTGAATGCTGTTCTGTATGCCCACAGAGCATCATCCAAGCTTTTTGCCCAATCCTTTCTACGGTTAATTACTGTCCGTTCTAGGATTCTTTTGAGTTCTCTATTTGAGACTTCAGCTTGCCCATTAGTTTGTGGATGATATGGAGTAGCTACCCTGTGGCTAACTCCATAACGAACCAGAGCAGCATAAAGCTGTTTATTGCAGAAATGAGTGCCCCCATCACTAATTAACACTCTAGGGATACCAAATCTGCTGAAGATGTGTTTCTGGAGGAATTTTAACACTGTTTTAGTGTCATTGGTGGGTGTTGCAATAGCCTCCACCCATTTGGATACATAATCCACTGCCACCAGAATATAAGTGTTTGAGTATGATGGTGGGAAAGGTCCCATGAAGTCAATGCCCCATACATCAAACAACTCAATCTCTAAGATTCCTTGCTGAGGCATGGCATAACTGTGGGGTAGGTTGCCTGATCTTTGGCAACTGTCACAATTGAGCACAAACGCTCGGGAGTCTTTATAGAGAGTAGGCCAGTAGAAGCCACTTTGGAGGACTCTTGTGGCTGTTTGTTCACTTCCAAAATGTCCTCCATACTGTGATCCATGGCAATGCCAAAGGATCTTCTGTGCTTCTTCTTTAGGCACACATCTACGAATTACTCCGTCTGCACATCTCTTGAAGAGATATGGTTCATCCCAAAGATAGTACTTTGCATATGTGATTAATTTCTTTGATTGCACCCTACTGTACTCTTTGGGTATGAATTTCACTGCCTTGTAGTTTGCAATGTCTGCAAACCATGGCACTTCCTGGATGGCAAACAGTTGCTCATCCGGAAAGGTTTCAGAGATCTCAGTGAGAGGGAGGGACGCCCCTTCCACTGGTTCTATTCGGGACAGGTGATCTGCCACTTGATTCTCTGTCCCTTTTCTGTCTCTTATTTCTATATCAAACTCTTGCAGAAGCAACACCCATCTGATGAGTCTGGGTTTTGAATCCTGTTTTGTGAGTAGATATTTAAGAGCAGCATGATCAGTGTACACAATCACTTTTGATCCTACTAAATAAGATCTGAATTTGTCAATGGCGTAAACCACTGCAAGTAGCTCTTTTTCTGTGGTTGTGTAGTTCTTCTGTGCGTCATTTAGAACACGGCTAGCATAATAAATGACGTGCAGAAGCTTGTCATGCCTTTGTCCCAATACTGCACCAATGGCATGGTCACTGGCATCACACATCAACTCAAATGGTAAAGTCCAGTCTGGTGCAGAGATGATTGGTGCTGTAACCAATTTAGCTTTCAGAGTCTCAAATGCCTGCAGACATTCTTTATCAAAGATAAATGGTGTGTCAGCAGCTAGCAGGTTGCTCAGAGGTTTGGCGATTTTTGAAAAATCCTTTATAAACCTCCTATAGAATCCTGCATGCCCCAGAAAGCTTCTGATTGCCTTAACATTAGCAGGTGGTGGCAATTTTTCAATTACTTCTACCTTAGCTTGGTCCACCTCTATCCCCTTGTTCGAAATTTTGTGCCCAAGGACAATTCCTTCAGTCACCATAAAGTGACATTTTTCCCAGTTTAAAACCAGGTTAGTCTCTTGGCATCTTTTCAGAACAAGTGCTAAATGGTTAAGGCAGGAGCCGAATGAGTCTCCAAATACTGAAAAGTCATCCATGAAGACTTCCAGGAATTTTTCCACCATATCGGAGAAAATTGAGAGCATGCACCTCTGAAAAGTTGCAGGTGCATTGCACAGGCCAAATGGCATCCTTCTGTATGCAAATACTCCAGATGGGCATGTGAACGCCGTTTTCTCCTGATCCTGGGGATCTACTGCAATTTGATTATAACCTGAATATCCATCCAAGAAGCAGTAGTATTCATGACCTGCTAGTCTTTCTAGCATTTGGTCTATGAATGGTAAAGGAAAATGATCCTTTCTGGTGGCTGTATTGAGTCTTCTATAATCAATACACATACGCCACCCTGTAACTGTTCTTGTAGGAACCAGTTCATTTTTTTCATTATGAACCACTGTCATGCCTCCCTTCTTAGGAACAACTTGGACAGGGCTTACCCAGGGGCTGTCAGAAATAGGGTAAATAATCCCAGCCTCTAGTAATTTAGTGACCTCCTTCTGCACCACTTCTTTCATAGCTGGATTCAGCCGCCTTTGTGGTTGAACCACCGGCTTGGCGTCATCCTCCAGTAAGATCTTGTGCATGCATCTAGCTGGGCTAATGCCCTTAAGATCACTGATGGACCACCCAAGAGCTGTCTTGTGTGTCCTTAGCACTTGAATTAGTGCTTCCTCTTCCTGTGGCTTTAAGGTAGAGCTTATGATTACAGGAAAGGTATCACCTTCTCCCAAGAATGCATATTTTAGGGAAGGTGGTAATGGTTTGAGCTCGGGTTTAGGAGGTTTCTCCTCTTCCTGAGGGATTTTCAGAGGTTCTATTATTTTCTCTGACTCCTCCAGATCAGGCTGAACGTCTTTAAAGATGTTCTCTAGCTCTGATTCGATACTCTCAGCCATATTGACCTCTCTTACCAGAGAGTCAATGATGTCAACACTCATGCAGTCATTTGGGGTGTCTGGATGTTGCATGGCTTTGACAACATTCAACTTGAACTCCTCCTCATTGACTCTCAAGGTTACTTCCCCTTTTTGGACATCAATGAGGGTTCGGCCAGTTGCTAGGAAAGGTCTTCCTAGAATGAGAGTTGCACTCTTGTGCTCCTCCATTTCCAGCACCACAAAGTCAGTAGGAAAGGCGAATGGCCCAACCTTGACAATCATGTCTTCAATCACGCCTGATGGGTATTTAATGGAGCCATCAGCAAGTTGAAGACATATTCTGGTTGGTTTGATTTCTTCAGTTAAGCCAAGCTTTCTGATAGTAGATGCAGGAATTAGGTTGATACTTGCCCCAAGATCACATAAAGCTTGCTTGGTACAAGTACCCTCTAATGTGCATGGTATCATAAAGCTCCCAGGATCTTTAAGCTTCTCGGGTAGGCTTTTCAGAATGACTGCACTGCATTCTTCAGTGAGGTAAACTTTTTCAGTTTCCCTCCAATCCTTCTTATGGCTTAAGATCTCTTTCATGAACTTAGCATAAGAGGGTATTTGCTCAAGTGCTTCTGCAAACGAAATCTTTATTTCAAGAGTCCTGAGATAGTCTGCAAAGCGGGCAAATTGCTTATCCTGTTCCGCTTGGCAGAGTTTTTGAGGATAAGGCATTTTGGCTTTGTATTCCTCAACCTTAGTTGCTGCAGGTTTATTACCTACAGAAGTGGGTTGGGAAGCCTTTTTAGAAAGGTCAGCACTTGTATGTGACTGATTCCCCACTGGCATTTGAATGCCAGTGGTGGGAGCTGGAGTGGCGTTAGATGCCACTTCCTTGTTTGTTACTGGCGTTTGAACGCCAGAACCATGCTCCCTTTGGGCGTTCAACGCCGGATTCATGCTTGTTTCTGGCGTTGAACGCCAGGAATGAGCATGGTCTGGGCGTTCAGCGCCAGCTTTATTCCTCTCTGGGCTCTGATTGTCCTCAGAGGGATTTTGAGTATCTATCTGTTCATTTCTTGGTTTCCTGCTGCTTTGAAGTGAGGTATTTAATGTTTTCCCACTTCTTAATTGAACTGCTTGGCATTCTTCTGTTATTTGTTTTGACAGTTGCTTTTCTGTCTGCTTTAATTGTGCTTCCATGTTCCTGTTGGCCATTCTTGTTTCCTGTAATATTTCCTTGAATTCGGCTAGCTGCTGAGTTAGAAAGTCTAATTGCTGATTGAATTCATTAGCCTGATCCACCGGACTGAGTTCAGCAGTTACTGTTTTAGCTTCTTCTTTCATGGAAGATTCACTGCTTAGATATAAATGTTGATTTCTGGCAACTGTGTCAATAAGCTCTTGAGCCTCTTCAATTGTTTTTCTCATATGTATAGATCCACCAGCTGAGTGGTCTAGAGAAATCTGAGCCTTTTCTGTAAGCCCGTAGTAGAAGATGTCTAATTGCACCCATTCTGAAAACATTTCAGAGGGGCATTTTCTTAGCATCTCTCTGTATCTCTCCCAGGCGTCATAAAGGGATTCCTTATCTCCTTGTTTGAAGCCTTAGATGCTTAGCCTTAGCTGTGTCATCCGTTTTGGAGGGAAATAGTGATTCAGGAATTTTTCTGACAGCTGCTTCCATGTTTTTATGCTGTTCTTAGGCTGGTTATTTAACCACCTCTTAGCTTGATTTTTTACAGCAAATGGAAACAGTAATAATCTGTAGACATCCTGATCCACCTCCTTATCATGTACTGTGTCAGCAATTTGCAAAAATTGTGCCAGAAACTCTGTAGGTTCTTCATGTGGAAGACCAGAATACTGACAGTTTTGCTGCACCATGATAATGAGCTGAGGATTCAACTCAAAGCTACTAACTCCAATGGAGGGTATACAGATACTACTCCCATATGAAGCAGTAGTGGGGTTAGCATATGACCCCAGAGTCCTCTTGGACTGTTCATTCCTACTTGCTTCCATGATGGAATACAAGGGATAATTTATATGTTGATTTTATTTATTTTATAGATGTGGAATAAATAAAAATGGAATATATAAAAAAAATTGAAAATATTTTGTGAAAAATTTTTTTTTTTCGAAAAAATTTGAAATTGAAATCTGAATTTTATATAAAAATTTCGAAAATGTATTTTTTAAAATTAGTTAGAAAGGATATTATTTTTTTGAATTTTGAATTTTATGATGAAAGAGAAAAACACATAAAAGACACAAGACTTAAAATTTTTAGATCTAATGCTCCTTATTTTCGAAAATTTTTGGAGGGAAAACACCAAGGAACACCAAACTTAAAAATTTTAAGATCAAGACACAAGAAAAACTCAAGAACACCTTGAAGATTCACAAGAACACCAAGAACAAAAGGAAGAACACCAAACTTAAAATTTTTAGAAAACCAAGACAATTTTCGAAAATTAAATTAAAATTAACAAGAAAACACCAAACTTAGAGTTTGGCACAAGATTAAATCAAGAAAAATTATTTTTTTAAAAAGATTTTCAAAAGTATTGGTGCTCCCTCATCAAGAATATAAACCAATACTCTAGCCAATTGGGCAGAAAAGGTAACAATTGTTCTGAATAGGTATATTCCTTTTGGAAGACTAATGCTTTGGATTAGTATGAGAAAAACAAGAAAAGACACAGAACAAGAAAAATTAAAGATCAACCAAGAAAAGTGAACAAGAACAACTTAAAGATCAAGGAAGAACCTAGAACACTAACACGAAATTTTTTTTTTTAAAGAAAATATAAAATATGCAATTAACACCAAACTTAGAACAAGACACTAAACTCACGAAAAATTAATAATTAATAAAGAAAAATAATATTTTTGAAAAGAAATTTTTGAAAAGCAACTATCCTATCAGAATTTGATGACTCTATAACAATAAAAATAATAAAAATAAATTATTCCTAATCTAAGAAATAAAATAAACCTTTAGTTGTTCAAACTCAAATAATCCCCGGCAACGGCGCCAAAAACTTGGTGCACGAATTTGTGATTCGCACAACTAACCAGCAAGTGCACTGGGTCGTCCAAGTAATACCTTACGTGAGTAAGGGTCGATCCCACGGAGATTATTGGCTTGAAGCAGTCAATGTTTATTTTATTAATCTTAGTCAGGAAGCCAATAGGATTAAAAGTGAAATTACCAGATTTGATTATAAAAATAAAAGAGAATAACAGTGTTACTTGTTGTGCAGTAATGAGAAACATGTTGGAGTTTTGGAGATGCTTTGTCCTTTGACTTCAACTCTTCCTTGAAATCCTTCAACACACGCAAGGCTCCTTTCATGGCAAGCTCTATGTAGGGTGTCACCGTTGTCAATGGCTACTTCCCATCCTCTCAGTGAAAACGTTCCTATGCTCTGTCACAGCACGGCTAATCATCTGTCGGTTCTCAATCAGGTTGGAATAGAATCCATTGATTCTTTTGCGTCTGTCACTAACGCCCAGCCCTCAGGAGTTTGAAGCACGTCACAGTCATTCAATCTCGGAATCCTACTCGGAATACCACAGACAAGGTTTAGACTTTCGGGATTCTCATGAATGCCGCCATCAATCCGGCTTATACCACGAAGATTCTGATTAAGGAATCTAAGAGATATTCATTCAATCTGATGTAGAACGGAGGTGGTTGTCAGGCACACGTTCATGGATTGAGGAAGGTGATGAGTGTCACGGATCATCACCTTCTTCACAATTAAGCGCGAATAAACATCTTAGATAAGAACAAGCGTGTTTGAATGGAAAACAAAAGAATTGTATTAAATCATCGAGACGCTGCAGAGCTCCTCACCCCCAACAATGGAGTTTAGAGACTCATGCCGTCAAAAAGTATGTAATTCAGATCTGAAAATGTCATGAGGTACAGAATAATTCTCTAAAAGTTGTTTAAATAGTAAACTAGTAACCTAGGTTTACAGAATATGAGTAAACTAAGATAATTGGTGCAGAAATCCACTTCTGGGGCCCACTTGGTGTGTGCTGGGGCTGAGACTAAAGCTATCCACGAGTAGAGGCTTTTCTTGGAGTTGAACTCCAAGTTATGACGTGTTTTGGGCGTTCAACTCCGGATCATGACGTTTTTCTGGCGTTTAACTCCAGACAGCAGCATGTACTTGGCATTCAACGCCAAGTTACGTCGTCTATCTTCGCGCAAAGTATGGACTATTATATATTGCTGGAAAGCCCTGGATGTCTACTTTCCAACGCCGTTGAGAGCGCGCCAATTGGACTCCTGTAGCTCCAGAAACTCCATTTCGAGTGCAGGGAGGTCAGGATCCAACAGCATCAGCAGTCCTTTTTCAGCCTAACTCAGATTTTTGCTCAGCTCCCTCAATTTCAGCCAGAAAATACCTGAAATCACAGAAAAATACACACACTCATAGTAAAGTCCAGAAATATGATTTTTGCCTAAAAACTAATAATATTTAACTAAAAACTAATTAAAACATGCTAAAATCTACATGAAATTACCCCCAAAAAGCGTATAAAATATCCGCTCATCAACCTTCAACTCGTCCGACCTCTTCGGTGTTAGGTGGACCCTCAACTCGTCCGACCTCTTTGTCCCTACTTCTTTTTCTTGGTTCATCCGCTTTATTGGCTAAGTACCGATCTAATTGCCCTTCTCTTGCCAATTTTACTATGACATTTCTTTAGGTCAAAGCAATCATTGGTAGGATGTCTATAGATTCAGTGGTACTTGCGGTATTCTGTCTGATTTCCTCCTTCTCTTTTGCTTTTGATTGGGTGAGGTGGTGGGATCTTCTCAGTGTGGCATATTTCTCGGTAAACATCCACAAGGGACACCCGAAGAGGGGGTATTTTCTAGGCTTCTCTCTGGGTTGATCTTCTTTATTCTTTATCCTTGTCCCGAGATGGGTTAGGAGAATCCGGTTTTTGAGCTGTCTCCCAATCGAGAGTTCTCCTCCATATTGATATATTTTTCCACCCTTTTTTGAACCTCGTTTAGAGATGTTGGGTATTTCTTGGATATTGATTGGCTGAAAGGTCCTTCTCGTAAGCCATTGATGAGACCCATAATGGCTGCTTTTGTTGGCAGACTCTGTATGTCCATACATGTTTTGTTAAATCTTTCCATGTAGTTGCGAATACTTTCCCGATCTCCTTTTTGATCCCTAATAGGCTTGGGGCATGCTTGGTTTTGTTCTTCTGGATGGAGAACCTGGCGAGGAACTTTTTAGCAAGGTCGTCAAAACTTGTGATGGATCTTGGAGGCAAACTGTCGAACCACTTTATTTTATGTCTTTGTTAGGGTAGTCGGGAAGGCTTTGCATCGAATGGCATCCGAGGCGTCAGTGAGATACATTCTGCTTCTGAAATTGCTGAGGTGATGGCTTGGATCTGATGTACCGTCGTACGGGGTCATGTCGGGAGCTTTGAAGTCCTTTGGGACTTTAGCTTTCATGATCTCTTTGGTGAATGGGTCTTGATCTTTGTGGGGGCTATCTTCATGATTGGATCAAGCGGTCTTGGTTTTGAGATTGGCTTCGAGCCTTAAGAGCTTGTCCTCTAGCTCTCGACGTCGTCTTGTTTCTCTTCGAACGTCTCTTTCAACTTCCCATTGAAGTTCGGTCTCTTTTTCGAGTTGTTTGAAGCGATCCTACTGAGCTTGTAGAGCCTCTAGAATTTTTGTGTTTGGAGGTTGCTTATCTCCCCCGTTTTGAGATGCGTCTTTGGGGGTGGCGTCCGCATTTTTATGCGGCGTGCTGTTTTCTATATCAGAATCGTGGTCGTTGTCAAGGTTGTCTGCCATGATGATGGGATGACTTCCAGGTTCCCCGACAACGGTGCCAATCTTCCGAGGGTTACCTGAAACTGTTGGTCAATCTCGGACGAGATCTTCTGTGCTGGTTGGCACTGTTGTGTCCGACTTGTTAGACTTGGTGGTGGTGCTGATCCTTCGTCACCGGAGGGTGGTGGTACCTGCAAGGGACTCTGATGCTTAAGTTAGCAAGAGTATTAAGCAGGTTTTTAGTAGAATCAGAGTATGAGTTATACCTGGGTGCTCCAGTGTATTTATAATGTTGTAGAGTGATCTTTTCCTGGAGATAAGATAGTTATCTTATCTTATCTTATCTTTGAGTGGAGTTATCTTATCTTTAAGGGAACCGCCCTTATCTTTCTAGGCTTGGGCTGCCTTTGGACTTGGGTCGTGTTCCTCTGTTTGGGCCCTTTTTTGGGCTCTCCTAGTGATTTGGCCGAGCTCTTTGAGAAGAGGTCAGTAATGAGCCAACCTCAAGAGGTCGGTCATGGGCCAACCTTCCAAGAGGTCGGTCATGGGCCAACCTTCTAAGAGGTCGGCCAACCCGGTCCTTTATAGCTCGAACAGATGCATGAACACGTGCCATTTTACTGTTTTTCTCTTTCCTCATTAAATTCAAAATATATATATATATCTTTTCCTTTATTTACTCATCATTTTCGAACTCATTAGGTTGACTTTGTCAAAATTTTTAAAATTTGGTAGTTTCTTATTAGTCAAGCCAAGATTTCAATTTTTAAAATTTTATCTTTTTAAATCTTTTTCAAAATAAATTCTTTTTCAATTTTCTTTTTATATTTTTCAAAAATCTTTTATAAAATTTTTCAAAATCCTTTTTCTTTTTAAATTTTCGAATTACTTGTCCCATTTTATTAGTTTGATTGAAAAATTTTAAGTTTGGTGTTTTCTTGTTAAGAAAGTTTCAATCTTTAAAACTTTAAATCATATCTTTTCCAAATCTTTTCTTTTCTTACAAGTATTAATTTTCAAGTATCTTTAATTTTAGGACATATCTTTTTCAAAACTTCCTAACCACTTTCTCTCTCCTCATTTTTTCGAAAATCCACACAAAAAAATTTTCAAATCTTTTTAATTAATTAATTAGTTTAGTTTTCTAATTTCTTTTATTTCTTTTTCCCTTCTTAATTTTCAAAACTTATATTCAATTTTTCATTTATTCTATTTTATTTTTTTTCTTCTTAATTTCGATTTTCAAAACAAAAAAAAAAGAGTGAGAAAATTGTTTATTTGCAATTCACATCATCTCCCTTTCTCCATCATGGACCTAAGTGGAAATGAACAGTTCAGAAGGACTTTGGGGTCATATGCTAACCCCATTACTACTTTATATGGAAGTAGTATCTGTATACCCTTCATCAGAGCCAGTAATTTTGAGTTAAATTCTCAGCTCATTATCATAGTGCAGCGAAATTGTCAGTATTCCGGTCTTCCACAGGAAGAACCTACTGAGTTTCTGGCACAGTTCTTACAAATTGCTGACACTGTACGTGATAAGGAAGTGGATCAGGATGTCTACAGATTATTGCTGTTTCCATTTGCTGTAAAAGACCAAGGTAAGAGGTGGTTAAACAACCTACCCAAGGCCAGCATAAGAACATGGAAACAGTTGTCAGACAAATTCCTGAATCAATATTTCCCCCCAAAAAGGATGACACAGCTAAGGCTGGACATCCAAGGCTTTAAACAAGAGGATCATGAATCTCTTTATAATGCCTAGGAGAGGTACAGAGGGATGCTAAGGAAATACCCCTCTGAAATATTTTCAGAATGGGTGCAGTTAGACATCTTCTACTACGGGCTTACAGAAAAGGCCCAGATGTTTCTAGACTACTCAGCTGGTGGATCTATACACATGAGAAAGACAATTAAAGAGGCTCAAGAGCTCATTGATATAGTTGCTAGAAATCAGCATCTGTACTTAAGTAGTGAGTCCTCCATGAAAGAATAGGCTAAAGCAGTATCCACTGAACTTAGTCCTCCAGAACAAGTTGTTGAACTTAATCAACAATTGCTTCTTATAACAAAACAGTTAGCAGAATTTAAGGAGATGCTACAAGACACTAAAAATGCTAAGAATATGGAAGCACAATTGGATCAGACAAGACAGCAGTTATCTAAACAGATAACAGAAGAGTGCCAAGCTATTCATTTAAGAAGTGGAAAAACATTGAATGTTTCAACTCAAGGCAGCAGGAAGCCAAGAAAGGAACATTTGACAAAGGATGACCAATTCACTGCCCAAAACCCCTCTGAGGACAGTAAAAGCCCATAGAGGAATGATTCTGGCGTTCAAACGCCAGAAAAAGGTCAGAAGTCGGCGTTAAACGCCTATTCAGCAGCCAATTCTGGCGTTCAAACGCCAGAAAAGGGCAGTAACCTGGCATTAAACGCCCATGCAGCCCCCAATTCTGGTGTTCAAATGCCAATAGGGAATCAGACTCCTGCGAGTGCTGATAACAGCCCCCATAGGCAGGCTTCTCCAATAATCTCTGTAGGAAGTAGACCTGCAGCAACTAAGGTTGAAGACTATAAAGCCAAGATGCCTTATCCTCAGAAACTCCGCCAAGCGGAAGAGGATAAACAATTTGTCCGCTTTGTAAACTATCTCAGGACTCTTGAAATAAAGATTCCGTTTGCAGAGGCACTTAAGCAAATACCATCTTATGCTAAGTTCATAAAAGAGATCTTAAGTCATAAGAAGGATTGGAGAGAAACTGGAAATGTTTTTCTCACTGAGAAATGCAATGCAGTCATTCTGAAAAGCTTACCAGAGAAGCTTAAAGATCTCGGAAGCTTTATGATACCATGCACATTAGAGGATGCTTGTACCAAGACAGCTCTATGTGATCTTAGGGCAAGTATCAACCTGATACCTGCATCCACTATCAGAAAGCATGGTTTGACTGAAGAAGTCAAACCAACCCGGATATGCCTCCAACTTGCTGATGGCTCCACTAAAATTCCATCAGGCGTAATTGAGGACATAATTGTCAAGGTTGGGCCATTTGCCTTTTTCACTGACTTTGTGGTGCTGGAAATGGAGGAGCACAAAAGTGCAACTCTCATTCTAGGAAGACCTTTCCTAGCAACTGGACGAACCCTCATTGATGTCCAAAAGAGGAGGTGACCGTGAGAGTCAATGAGGATGAGTTTAAGTTGAATACTGTCAAAGCTATGCAGCATCCAGACACCTCCAAACGACTGCATGAGCGTTGATATTATTGACTCTCTGGTGGAAGAGGTCAATATGACTGATGGTGCACGAAATGCAATCTAACTCTTTGGCAATTCGCACAACTAACCAGCAAGTGCACTGGGTCGTCCAAGTAATACCTTACGTGAGTAAGGGTCGATCCCACGGAGATTATTGATTTGAAGCAAGCTATGTTTATTTTATTAATCTTAGTCAGGAAGCCAATAAGATTATTTGGATTTAATTGTAAGAAGTAAAAGTGTCTGGAATTATTAGAAAAATAAAAAAGAATCAAATCGTTACTTGTTATGCAGTAATGAGAAATATGTTGGAGTTTTGGAGATGCTTTGTCCTTTGAATTTCTACTTTTCCTCGAAATCCTCTTCCCACACGCAAGGTCCCTTCCATGGCAAGCTCTATGTAGGGTGTCACCGTTGTCAATGGCTACCTCCCATCCTCTCAGTGAAAAACGTTCCTATGCTCTGTCACAACACGGCTAATCATCTGTCGGTTCTCAATCAGGTTGGAATAGAATCCATTGATTCTTTTGCGTCTGTCACTAACGCCCAGCCTTCAGGAGTTTGAAGCTCGTCACAGTCATTCAATCCCAGAATCCTACTCGGAATACCACGGACAAGGTTTAGACTTTCCGGATTCTCATGAATGCCGCCATCAATCCGGCTTATACCATGAAGATTCTGATTAAAGAATCTTAGAGATACTCATTCAATCTGATGTAGAACGGAGGTGGTTGTCAGGCACACGTTCATGGATTGAGGAAGGTGATGCGTGTCACAGATCATCACCTTCTCCATAATTAAGCGCGAATGAACATCTTAGATAAGAACAAGCGTGTTTGAATGGAAAACAAAGTAATTGTATTAATTCATCGAGATGCTTCAGAGCTCCTCACCCCCAACAATGGAGTTTAGAGACTCATGCCGTCAAAAAGTATGTAATTCAGATCTGAAAAATGTCATGAGGTACAAAATAATTCTCTAAAAGTTGTTTAAATAGTAAACTAGTAACCTAGGTTTGCAGAATATGAGTAAACTAAGATAATTGGTGCAGAAATCCACTTCTGGGGCCCACTTGGTGTGTGCTGGGGCTGAGACTAAAGCTATCCACGAACTGAGGCTTATCTTGGAGTTGAACTCCAAGTTATAACGTGTTTTGGGCGTTCAACTCCGGATCATGACGTGTTTCTGGCGTTTAACTCCAGACAGCAGCATGTACTTGGCGTTCAACGCCAAGTTACATCATCTATCTTCGCGCAAAGTATAGACTATTATATATTGATGGAAAGCCCTGGATGTCTACTTTCCAACGCCGTTGAGAGCGCGCCAATTGGACTCCTATAGCTCCAGAAAATCTATTTTGAGTGTAGGGAGGTCAGGATCCAACAGCATCAGCAGTCCTTTTTCAGCCTAACTCAGATTTTTGCTCAGCTCCCTCAATTTCAGCCAGAAAATACCTGAAATCATAGAAAAACACACAAACTCATAGTAAAGTCCAGAAATATGATTTTTGCCTAAAAACTAATAATATTCTACTAAAAACCAATTAAAACATGCTAAAATCTACATGAAATTACCCCCAAAAAGCATATAAAATATCCGCTCATCACAACACCAAACTTAAATTGTTGCTTGTCCTCAAGCAACTAGATAAATAAAATAGGATGAAAAGAAATTAAGAAACAATAATATCTCAGAGTTTCAAGTGAAGCTCAGATTCTAATTAGATGAGCGGGACTAGTAGCTTTTTGCTTCTGAACAGTTTTGGCATCTCACTTTATCCTTTGAAATTCAGAATGGTTGGCATCCATAGGAACTCAGAATTCAGATAGCATTATTGATTCTCCTAGTTTAGTATGTTGATTCTTGAACACAGCTACTTTATGAGTCTTGGCCGTGGCCCTAAGCACTTTGTTTTCCAGTATTACCACCGGATACATAAATGCCACAGACACATAATTGGGTGAACCTTTTCAGATTGTGACTCAGCTTTGCTAGAGTCCCCAATTAGAGGTGTCCAGAGTTCTTAAGCACACTCTTTTGCTTTGGATCACGACTTTAACCACTCAGTCTCAAGCTTTTCACTTGGACCTGCATGCCACAAGCACATGGTTAGGGACAACTTGATTTAGCGCTTAGGCCTGGATTTATTTCCTTGGGCCCTCCTATCCATTAATGCTCAAAGCCTTGGATCCTTTTTACCCTTGCCTTTTGGTTTTAAGGGCTATTGGCTTTTTCTGCTTGCTTTTTCTTTCTCTCTTTTTGGTATTTTTTTTTTCGCAAGAAATTTTTTTTTTCACTGCTTTTTCTTGCTTCAAGAATCAATTTCATGATTTTTCAGATCATCAATAACATTTCTCTTGTTCATCATTCTTTCAGGAGCCAACAATTTTAACATTCATAAAATTCAATATAAAAAATATGCACTGTTCAAGCATTCATTCAGAAGACAAAAAGTATTGCCACCACATATAAATAATTAGAATTTTCCTTATTAAGAACTCGAAAAAATTAAATTGCCTCTTTATTCTACAAATCTACTATTTTATTCATGTTTGATGATGATGAGAAAAATAAGTTATAACTTAATTGGAAATAAAGCCAAAATAGATATGCTAATTACTACTACTCCTATATAACTTCTAAGGTAAAATCCTATAATAATACTATCACAGAGTTAAAGCTAGAATTAGAACTTAACAACCTGTATTTTGGGAAGTGGATGTTCCTCTAGTCTGTGGGGTGCCTTCAAGAATTAATTTCTGACACTTCAGCTCCCTTAAGTTCACATCCTTGCTCTTCCTGTTCCCTTAGGTGCCATGATCTTAATGAGTTTTAGCTCAGTGATCATGGCAAATCACACCAAACTTAGAGGTTTGCTTGTCCTCAAGCAAAAGAAAGGAAAAGAGGGGAATAGAAGGAGAGGCAGTTTCGAAAAAAAAAAGATGAGTTGAAAAAGATATGAGAAGAAATTAAAAAGATTTGAAAAAGAATTGGATTGGAAAAAGATTTGTGTTTATGAATTAAGATACATTTGATATTTTTGAAAAAGGGATTTTAGAAATTAGGGTTTTTAGAAAACTAATTTGATTTGAGGGATGATAATTTGAAACATGTTTATGCAAGAAATTATGAATTGAAACACGAAAATTGAAAAAAAAATTGAATTGAAAACGAAGTTACCTCCTTCCCACCATCCTGGTGTTAAACGCCCAAACGTTGCATGTTTTGGGCGTTTAAAGCCCAAATGTTGCTTCTCATGGGCGTTCAACACCCAGCTGTTGCTTCTTTCTGGCGTTGAACGCCAGGAAGTCCTTTGTCACTGGGCGTTTTTCTAAACGCCCAGGATGCTGTGGTTCTGGCGTTAAACGCCCAGAAGGTGCTTCTTTCTGGCGTTCAACGCCCAGAAGATGCTCCTTTCTGGCGTTTAACGCCCAGATGGCTACCCTTACTGGCGTTGAACGCCCAGTGGGTGCTCTTTTTGGGCGTTTAACGCCCAAATCGTTTCTTACTGGCTTTTTGATGCCAGTAAGCTTTCCAAATTTCCCTATAACTCTGTGAATTCAATCAATTGTCATTTTACCTCTTGAAGTTACTTGGACACATACCTGTAAAAAAAGGAAATTTATTTAATTAGTAAATAAACTTTGTAAATGGCTGGGTTGCCTCCCAGCAAGCGCTTCTTTATTGTCTTTAGCTGGACTACCACTGAGCTCTAATCAAGTCTCAGTTTCGAGCATTCTTGCTCGAAGTTACTTTCAAGATAATGTTTAATTCTCTGTCCATTAACAATGAACTTTTTGTTGGATTCATTATCCTGAAGCTCTACGTATCCATATGGTGATACGCTTGTAATCACATATGGACCTTTCCATCGGGATTTTAATTTCCCGGGGAATAATTTGAGCCTGGAATTAAATAGCAGAACTTTCTGCCCCGGCTCAAAGACTCTGGATGACAATTTCTTATCATGCCATCTTTTTGCTTTCTCTTTGTAAATTTTTGCATTCTCGAAAGCATTGAGTCTGAATTCCTCTAGCTCATTTAACTGAAGCAATCGTTTTTCTCCAGCTAACTTGGCATCAAGGTTTAGGAATCTGGTTGCCCAGTAGGCCTTATGTTCCAGTTCCACTGGCAAGTGACATGCCTTTCCATACACAAGCTGGTATGGAGAGGTCCCTATAGGGGTCTTGAATGCTGTTCTGTATGCCCACAGAGCATCATCCAAGCTCCTTGCCCAATCCCTTCTACGGTTAATTACAGTCCGTTCCAGGATTCTTTTGAGTTCTCTATTTGAGACTTCAGCTTGCCCATTAGTCTGTGGGTGATATGGAGTAGCTACCCTGTGGCTAACTCCATAACGAACCAAAGCAGAGTAAAGTTGTTTATTACAGAAATGACTGCCCCCATCACTGATTAATACTCTAGGGGTACCAAATCTACTGAAGATGTGTTTCTGGAGGAATTTTAACACTGTTTTAGTGTCATTGGTGGGTGTTGCAATAGCTTCCACCCATTTGGATACATAATCCACTGCCACCAGAATATAAGTGTTTGAGTATGATGGTGGGAAGGGTCCCATAAAGTCAATACCCCATACATCAAACAACTCAATCTCCAAGATCCCTTGCTGAGGCATGGCATAACTGTGAGGCAGATTGCCAGATCTTTGGCAACTGTCATAATTAAGTACAAATGCTCGAGAATCTTTATAGAGAGTAGGCCAGTAGAAGCCACATTGGAGGACTCTTGTGGCTGTTCGCTCACCTCCAAAATGTCCTCCATACTGTGATCCATGGCAGTGCCATAGAATCTTCTGCGCTTCTTCCTTAGGCACACATCTACGGATTACTCCGTCTGCACATCTCTTGAAGAGATATGGTTCATCCCAAAGATAGTATTTTGCATCTGTGATCAATTTCTTTGATTGATGCCTACTGTACTCTTTGGGTATGAACCTCACTGCCTTGTAGTTTGCAATGTCTGCAAACCATGGCACTTCCTGGATAGCAAATAGTTGCTCATCCGGGAAGGTTTCAGAGATCTCAGTAAGAGGGAGGGACGCCCCTTCTACTGGTTCTATTCGGGACAAGTGATCTGCTACCTGATTCTCTGTCCTTTTTCTGTCTCTTATTTCTATATCAAACTCTTGCAGAAGCAACACCCATCTTATAAGTCTGGGTTTTGAATCCTGCTTTGTGAGTAGATATTTAAGAGCAGCATGATCAGTGTACACAATCACTTTTGATCCTACTAAGTAGGATCTGAATTTGTCAATGGCGTAAACCACTGCAAGTAGCTCTTTTTCTGTGGTTGTGTAATTCTTCTGTGCGTCATTTAGAACACGGCTGGCATAGTAAATGACGTGCAGAAGCTTGTCATGCCTTTGTCCCAACACTGCACCAATGGCATGGTCACTGGCATCACACATCAATTCAAATGGTAATGTCCAGTTTGGTGCAGAGATGATTGGTGCTGTAACCAATTTAGCTTTCAGGGTCTCAAATGCCTGCAGACACTCTTTATCAAAGACAAATGGCGTGTCAGCAACTAACAGGTTGCTCAGAGGTTTGGCGATTTTCGAAAAATCCTTTATAAACCTCCTATAAAATCCTGCATGCCCTAGAAAGCTTCTGATTGCCTTAACATTGGCAGGTGGTGGTAATTTTTCAATTACCTCTATCTTAGCTTGATCCACCTCTATCCCCTTGTTCGAGATTTTGTGTCCAAGGACAATTCCTTCAGTCACCATAAAGTGACACTTCTCCCAGTTTAAAACCAGGTTAGTCTCTTGGCATCTCTTTAGAACAAGTGCTAAATGGTTAAGGCAGGAGCTGAATGAGTCTCCAAATACTGAAAAGTCATCCATGAAGACTTCCAGAAATTTTTCCACCATATCAGAGAAAATTGAGAGCATGCACCTCTGAAAGGTTGCAGGTGCATTGCACAGGCCAAATGGCATCCTTCTGTATGCAAATACTCCAGATGGGCATGTGAATGCCGTTTTCTCCTGATCTTGGGGATCTACTGCAATTTGATTATAACCTGAATATCCATCCAGGAAGCAGTAGTATTCATGACCTGCTAGTCTTTCTAGCATCTGGTCTATGAATGGTAAAGGAAAATGATCCTTTCTGGTAGATGTATTGAGCCTTCTGTAATCAATACACATACGCCACCCAGTAACTGTTCTTGTAGGAACCAGTTCATTTTTTTCATTATGAACCACTGTCATGCCACCTTTCTTAGGGACGACTTGGACAGGGCTCACCCAGGGGCTATCAGAAATAGGATAAATAATCCCAGCCTCTAGTAACTTAGTGACCTCTTTCTGCACTACTTCCTTCATGGTTGGATTCAGCCGCCTTTGTGGTTGAACCACTGGCTTGGCGTCACCCTCCAGTAAGATCTTGTGCATGCATCTAGCTGGGCTAATGCCCTTAAGATCACTGATGGACCACCCAAGAGCTGTCTTGTGTGTCCTTAGCACTTGAATTAGTGCTTCCTCTTCCTGTGGCTCTAAGGTAGAGCTTATGATCACAGGAAAGGTATCACCTTCTCCCAGAAATGCATATTTCAGGGATGGTGGTAATGGTTTGAGCTCGGGTTTTGGAGGTTTCTCCTCTTCTTGAGGGATTTTCAGAGGTTCTATTATTCTCTCTGATTCCTCCAGATCAGGCTGAACATCTTTAAAGATGTCCTCTAGCTCTGATTCGAGACTCTCAGCCATATTGACCTCTCTTACCAGAGAGTCAATAATATCAACACTCATGCAGTCATTTGGGGTGTCTGGATGTTGCATGGCTTTGACAACATTCAACTTGAACTCCTCCTCATTGACTCTTAAGGTTACTTCCCCTTTTTGGACGTCAATGAGGGTTCGGCCAGTTGCTAGGAAAGGTCTTCCTAGAATGAGAGTTGCACTCTTGTGCTCCTCCATTTCCAGCACCACAAAGTCAGTCGGAAAGGCAAATGGCCCAACCTTGACAATCATGTCCTCAATCACGCCTGATGGGTATTTAATGGAGCCATTAGCAAGTTGAAGACATATCCTGGTTGGTTTGATTTCTTCAGTTAAACCAAGCTTTCTGATAGTAGATGCAGGTATTAGGTTGATACTTGCCCCAAGATCACATAAAGCTTGCTTGGTACAAGTATCCTCTAATGTGCATGGTATCATAAAGCTCCTAGGATCTTTAAGCTTCTCAGGTAAGATTTTCAGAATGACTACACTGCATTCTTCAGTGAGGTAAACTTTTTCAGTCTCCCTCCAATCCTTCTTATGACTTAAGATCTCTTTCATGAACTTAGCATAAGAGGGTATTTGCTCAAGTGCTTCTGCAAACGGGATCTTTATTTCAAGAGTCCTGAGATAGTCTGCAAAGCGGGCAAATTGCTTATCCTGTTCCGCTTGGCGGAGTTTTTGAGGATAAGGCATTTTGGCTTTGTATTCCTCAACCTTAGTTGCTGCAGGTTTATTACCTACAGAAGTGGGTTGGGAAGCCTTTTTAGAAGGGTTGTTATCAGCACTTGTATGTGACTGATCCCCCACTAGCATTTGAATGCCAGGGGTGGAAGCTGGGGTGGCGTTAGACGCCACCTCCTTATTTGTTACTGGCGTCTGAACGCCAGAACTATGTTCCCTTTGGGCGTTCAACACCGGATTCATGCTTGTTTCTGGCGTTGAACGCCAGGAATGAGCATGGTCTGGGCGTTCAGCGCCAGCCTTATTCCTCTCTGGGCTCTGATTGTCCTCGGAGGGATTTTGAGTAGCCATTTGTTCATTTCTTGGCTTCCTGCTGCTTTGAAGTGAGGTGTTTAATGTTTTCCCACTTCTTAATTGAACTGCTTGGCATTCTTCTGCTATTTGTTTTGACAGTTGCTTTTCTGTCTGTTTTAAGTGCACTTCCATATTCCTGTTAGCCATTCTTGTTTCCTGTAATATTTCCTTGAATTCAGCTAGCAGCTGAGTTAGAAAGTCTAATTGCTGATTGAATTCATTAGCCTGATCCACCGGACTGAGTTCAGCAGTTACTGTTTTAGCTTCTTCTTTCATGGAAGATTCACTGCTTAGGTACAGATGTTAATTTCTGGCAACTGTATCAATAAGCTCTTGAGCTTCTTCAATTGTTTTTCTCATATGTATAGATCCACCAGCTGAGTGGTCTAGAGAAATCTGAGCTTTTTCTGTAAGCCCATAGTAGAAGATGTCTAATTGCACCCATTCTGAAAACATTTCAGAGGGGCGTTTTCTCAGCATCTCTCTGTATCTCTCCCAGGCATCATAAAGAGATTCATTATCTTCTTGTTTGAAGCCTTGGATGCTTAGCCTTAGCTGTGTCATCTGTTTTGGAGGGTGATGAGCGGATAATTTGTACGCTTTTTGGCATTGTTTTTAGTATGTTTTTGGTAGTTCTAGTTGAGTTTTTATTATATTTTTATTAGTTTTTAGTTAAAATTCACTTTTCTGGACTTTACTATGAGTTTGTGTGTTTTTCTGTGATTTCAGGTATTTTCTGGCTGAAATTGAGGGATCTGAGCAAAAATCTGATCCAGAGACTCAAAAGGACTGCAGATGCTGTTGGATTCTGACCTCCCTGCACTCGAAGTGGATTTTCTGGAGCTACAGAAGCCCAATTGGCGCGCTCTCAACGGCGTTGGAAAGTAGACATCCTGGGCTTTCCAGCAATATATGATAGTCCATACTTTGCCCAAGATTTGATGGCCCAAACCGGCGTTCAAAGTCACCTCAAGAAATTCCAGCGTTAAACGCCGGAACTGGCACCTAATTGGGAGTTAAACGCCCAAACTGGCACTAAAGCTGGCGTTTAACTCCAAGGAGAGTCTCTACACGAAAATGCTTCATTTCTCAGCCCAAGCACACACCAAGTGGGCCCGGAAGTGGATTTTTATGTCATTTACTCATCTCTGTACACCCTAGGCTACTAGTTCTCTATATATATAGAACCTTTTGCTATTGTATTTATCATCTTTGGACATCTAGTTCTTAGATCATTGGGAGGCTGGCCTCACGGCTATGCCTAGACCTTGTTCTTATGTATTTTCAACGGTGGAGTTTCTACACACCATAGATTAAGGTGTGGAGCTCTGCTGTACCTCGAGTATTAATGCAATTACTATTGTTCTTCTATTCAATTCCGCTTGTTCTTGTTCCAAGATATCACTTGTTCTTCAACTTGATGAATGTGATGATCAGTGACACTCATCATCATTCTCACTCATGAACAAAGTGACTGACAACCACTCTTGTTCTACAAGCATACGAGGCTCAGTGAATATCTCTTGGATTCTTTAACCGGAATCTTCGTGGTATAGGCAGGACCTGATGGCGGTATTCAAGAGAATCCGGAAGGTCTAAACCTTGTCTGTGGTATTCTGAGTAGGATTCAATGATTGAATGACTGTGACGTGCTTCAAACTCCTAGCAGGCTAGGGCGTTAGTGACAGACGCAAAAGAATCAATGGATTCTATTCCGGCCTGAACGAGAACCGACAGATGATTAGCCTATGCTGTGACAGAGCATCAGGGACGTATTTTCACTGAGAGGATGGGAGGTAGCTGCTGACAACAGTGAAACCCTACACGAGCTTGCCATGGAAAGGAGTAAGAAGGATTGGATGAAGGCAGTAGGAAAGCAGAGAGACGGAAGGGAAGGCATCTTCATACGCTTGTCTGAAGCTCTTACACCAATGATATACATAAGTATCTCTATCTTTATCTTCATGCTTTATTCGTTTATCACTATACCCATTTGAGTCTGCCTGACTGAGATTTACAAGATGACCATAGCTTGCTTCATACCACCAATCTCCGTGGGATCGACCCTTACTCGCGTAAGGTTTATTACTTGGACGACCCAGTGCACTTGCTGGTTAGTTGTGCGAAGTTGTGTTTATGCCATGGTATTGAGCACCAAGTCTTTGGAGCCATTACTAGGGATTGTTTATGTTTTGAAAAGTATTGATCACAATTTCGTGCACCAGAGGGAAATAGTGATTCAGGAATTTTTCTGACAGCTGCTTCCATGTTTTTATGCTGTTCTTAGGCTGGTTATTTAACCACCTCTTAGCTTGATCTTTTACAGCAAATAGAAACAGTAATAATCTGTAGACATCCTGATCCACTTCCTTATCATGTACTGTGTCAGCAATTTGCAAAAATTATGCCAGAAAATCTGTAGGTTCTTCATGTGGAAGACCAGAATACTGACAGTTTTGCTGCACCATGATAATGAGCTGAGGATTCAACTCAAAGCTACTAACTCCAATGGAGGGTATACAAATACTACTCCCATATGAAGCAGTAGTGGGGTTAGCATATGACCCCAGAGTCCTCCTGGACTGTTCATTCCCACTTAGTTCCATGATGGAATAAAAGAGATGGTATATATGTTGATATTATTTATTTTATAAAAATTAATTTTTATAAAATAAAATAAAAACGAAATAAATAAAAGAAATTGGAAATATTTTGAAATTGAAAATTGAATTTTTATATAGAATTTTGGAAAAATGTAGTTCAAAATTAGTTAGAAAGTATATATTTTTTTGAATTTTGAATTTTATGATGAAAGAGAAAAATATGCAAAAGACACAAGATTTAAAATTTTTAGATCCAATGTTCCTTATTTTCGAAAATTTTGGAGGGAAAACACCAAGGAACACCAAACTTAAAAATTTTAAGATCAAAACACAAGAAAGACTCAAGAACACCTTGAAGATTCACAAGAACACCAAGTACAAAAGAAAGAACACCAAACTTAAAATTTTTAGAAAACCAAGACAAATTTTCGAAAATTATATTAAAATTAACAAGAAAACACCAAACTTAGAGTTTGGCACAAGATTAAATCAAGAAAGATTATTTTTGAAAAAGATTTTCAAAAGAACTGGTGCCCAATCATCAAGAATATAAACCAATGCTCTAGCCAATTGGGAGCAAATATAACACTTGTTTTGAATATGTATAATTTTTATAGATAAATTAAATTTTTGAGAACTAATGTTTTGAAAAAGCACAAGAAAAACAAGAAAAGACACAGAACAAGAAAAATTAAAGATCAAACAAGAAAAATAAACAAGAACAACTTGAAGATCAAGGAAGAACAAAGAACACTAATACGAAAATTTCAAGGAAAAATATAAAATATGCAAGTGACACCAAACTTAGAACAAGACACTAAACTCACGAAAAATTAACAATTAATAAAGAAAAATAATATTTTTGAAAAGAAATTTTTTTTGAAAAGAAACTATCCTATCAGAATTTAATGACTCTATAACAATTAAAAATAAATAAAAAAATAAATTATTCCTAATCTAAGAAATAAAATAAGCCTTCAATTGTTCAAACTCAACAATCCCCGGCAACGGCGCCAAAAACTTGGTGCACGAAATGCAATCTAACTCTTTGGCAATTCGCACAACTAACCAGCAAGTGCACTGGGTCGTCCAAGTAATACCTTACGTGAGTAAGGGTCGATCCCACGGAGATTATTGGTTTGAAGCAAGCTATGTTTATTTTATTAATCTTAGTCAGGAAGCCAATAAGATTATTTGGATTTAATTGTAAGAAGTAAAAGTGTCTGGAATTATTAGAAAAATAAAAAAGAATCAAATCGTTACTTGTTATGCAGTAATGAGAAATATGTTGGAGTTTTGGAGATGCTTTGTCCTTTGAATTTCTACTTTTCCTTGAAATCCTCTTCCCACACGCAAGGTCCCTTCCATGGCAAGCTCTATGTAGGGTGTCACTGTTGTCAATGGCTACCTCCCATCCTCTCAGTGAAAACGTTCCTATGCTCTGTCACAGCACGGCTAATCATCTGTCGGTTCTCAATCAGGTTGGAATAGAATCCATTGATTCTTTTGCGTCTGTCACTAACGCCCAACCTTCAGGAGTTTGAAGCTCGTCACAGTTATTCAATCCCAGAATCCTACTCGGAATACCACGGACAAGGTTTAGACTTTCCGGATTCTCATGAATGCCGCCATCAATCCGGCTTATACCACGAAGATTCTGATTAAAGAATCTTAGAGATACTCATTCAATCTGATGTAGAACGGAGGTGGTTGTCAGGCACACATTCATGGATTGAGGAAGGTGATGCGTGTCACAGATCATCACCTTCTCCATAATTAAGCGCGAATGAACATCTTAGATAAGAACAAGCGTGTTTGAATGGAAAACAAAGTAATTGTATTAATTCATCGAGACGCTGCAGAGCTCCTCACCCCCAACAATGGAGTTTAGAGACTCATGCCGTCAAAAAGTATGTAATTCAGATCTGAAAAATGTCATGAGGTACAAAATAATTCTCTAAAAGTTGTTTAAATAGTAAACTAGTAACCTAGGTTTGCAGAATATGAGTAAACTAAGATAATTGGTGCAGAAATCCACTTCTGGGGCCCACTTGGTGTGTGCTGGGGCTGAGACTAAAGCTATCCACGAACTGAGGCTTTTCTTGGAGTTGAACTCCAAGTTATAACGTGTTTTGGGCGTTCAACTCCGGATCATGACGTGTTTCTGGCGTTTAACTCCAGACAGCAGCATGTACTTGGCGTTCAACGCCAAGTTACGTCATCTATCTTCGCGCAAAGTATGGGCTATTATATATTGCTGGAAAGCCCTGGATGTCTACTTTCCAACGCCGTTGAGAGCGCGCCAATTGGACTCCTGTAGCTCCAGAAAATCCATTTCGAGTGCAGGGAGGTCAGGATCCAACAGCATCAGCAGTCCTTTTTCAGCCTAACTCAGATTTTTGCTCAGCTCCCTCAATTTCAGCCAGAAAATATCTGAAATTACAGAAAAACACACAAACTCATAGTAAAGTCTAAAAATATGATTTTTGCCTAAAAACTAATAATATTCTACTAAAAACCAATTAAAACATGCTAAAATCTACATGAAATTACCCCCAAAAAGCGTATAAAATATCCGCTCATCAACTGAGAGTCTCAAATTAGAGCTAGAGGACATTTTTAAAGATGTTCAGCCTAATTTGGAGGAACCAAAGAAAACAAAAGAACCTTTGAAAACTCCTCAGGAAGAGGAGAAGCCTCCTAAACCCGAGCTCAAACCACTACTACGATCCCTGAAATATGCATTTCTGGGAGAGGATGACACTTTTCCCGTGATCATAAGCTCTGCTTTAGAGCCACAGGAAGAGAAAGCACTACTTCAGGTGCTAAGGACACACAAGACAGCTCTTGGGTGGTCCATAAGTGATCTTAAGGGCATTAGCCCAGCCAGATGCATGCACAAGATCCTATTGGAGGATGATGCTAAGCCAGTGGTTCAACCACAGAGGCGGCTAAATCCAGTCATGAAGGAGGTGGTGCAGAAAGAGGTCACTAAATTACTAGAGGCTGGGATTATTTATCCTATTTCTGAGCCCCTGGGTGAGCCCTGTCCAAGTTGTTCCCAAGAAGGGAGGAATGACAGTGGTTCATAATGAAAAGAATGAACTAGTTCCTACAAGAACAGTTACAGGGTGGTGTATGTGTATTGACTACAGAAGGCTCAATACAGCCACCAGAAAGGATCATTTTCCTTTACCATTCATTGACCAGATGCTAGAGAGACTAGCAGGTCATGAATACTACTGCTTTTTGGACAGCTATTCAGGTTACAACCAAATTGCAATAGATCCTCAGGACCAAGAAAAAATAGCATTCACATGTCCATCTGGAGTATTTGCCTACAGAAGGATGCCATTTGGTCTGTGTAATGCAGCTGCAACCTTTCAAAGGTGTATGCTCTCTATCTTTTCTGATATGGTAGAAAAATTTCATGAAGTCTTCATGGATGACTTCTCAGTGTTTGGAGACTCATTCAGCTCTTGTCTTGACCATCTAGCACTTGTTCTGAAAAGGTGCCAAGACCTGGTTTTAAACTGGAGAAATGTCACTTTATGGTAACTGAAGGAATTGTCCTTGGGCACAAAATTTCGAACAAGGGGATAAAAGTAGATCAAGCTAAGGTAGAGGTAATTGAAAAATTACCACCACCTGCCAATGTTAAGGCAATCAGAAGCTTTCTGGGGCATGCAGGATTCTATAGGAGGTTTATAAAGGATTTTTCAAAAATTGCAAAATCCCTTAGCAATCTGCTAGCTGCTGATACACCATTTGTCTTTGACATAGAGTGTCTGCAGGCCTTTGAGACTCTGAAAGCTAAACTGGTCACAACACCAGTCATTTCTGCACTAGACTGGACATTACCATTCGAACTAATGTGTGATGCCAGTGACCATGCCATTGGTGCAGTATTGGGACAGAGACATGACAAGCTTCTGCATGTCATTTATTATGCTAGCCGTGTTTTAAATGACGCGTAGAAGAATTACACAACCACAGAAAAGGAGTTGCTTGCAGTGGTTTATGCCATTGACAAGTACAGATCTTATTTAGTAGGATCAAAAGTGATTGTGTACACTGACCATGCTGCTCTAAAATATCTCCTCACAAAGCAGGTTTCCAAACCCAGACTCATAAGATGGGTGTTACTTCTGCAAGAGTTTGATATAGAAATAAGAGACAGAAAAGGGACAGAGAACCAAGTAGCTGACCACCTGTCCCAGATAGAACCAGTAGCAGGATCATCCCTCCCTCTTACTGAGATCTCTGAAACCTTTCCGAATGAGCAATTGTTTGCCATTCAGGAAGCACCATGGTTTGCAGACATTGCAAACTATAAAGCTATGAGATTCATACCCAAAGAGTACAATAGGCAGCAAACAAAAAAATGGTTTCTGATGCAAAGTACTACTTGTGGGATGAACCATATCTCTTTAAGAGGTGTGCAGACAGAATAATCCGCAGATATGTACCTAGAGAATAGGCGCAGAAGATCCTATGGCACTGCCATGGATTACAATATGGAGGACATTTTGGAGGTGAGCGAATAGCCACAAGGGTTCTCCAATGTGGCTTCTACTGGCCTACTATCTATAGAGACTCCCGAGAGTTTGTACGTAACTATAACAGTTGCCAGAGAGTTGGTAATCTGTCTCACGGTTATGCCATGTCTCAGCAAGGGATCTTAGAGATTGAGTTGTTTGATGTATGGGGTATTGACTTCATGGGACCTTTCCCACCATCATATTCAAACACTTATATTCTGGTGGCAGTAGACTATGTATCTAAATGGGTAGAGGCAATTGCAACACCCACCAATGATACTAAGACAGTGTTGAAATTCCTCCAGAAGCATATCTTCAGCAGCTTTGGTGTCCCTAGAGTACTAATCAGTGATGGAGGCACTCATTTCTGTAATAAACAGCTTCACTCTGCTCTGATTTGATATGAAATTAACCACAAAGTGGCAACTCCATATCATCCATAGACAAATGGGCAGGCTGAAGTCTCAAATAGAGAACTAAAATGAATCCTGGAACAGACTGTAAGTACCCGTAGAAGGGATTGGGCAAGAAGTCTGGATGATGCTCTGTGGGCATACAGAACTGCATTCAAGACTCCTATAGGGACCTCTCCATACCAGCTTGTGTATGGAAAAGCCTGTCATCTACCAGTGGAACTAGAACACAAGGCCTACTGGGTGACCAGGTTCCTAAACCTTGATGCTAAGGTAGCTGGAGAGAAGAGATTACTCTAGTTGAATGAGCTAGAGGAGTTCAGACTCAATGCTTTCGAAAATGCTAAAATTTACAAGGAGAAAGCAAAAAGGTGGCATGATAGAAAGCTGTCATCTAGAGTCTTTGAGCCAGGATAGAAGGTTCTGCTATTTAACTCTAGGCTCAGATTGTTCCTTGGGAAACTGAAATTCCGGTTGAAGGGACCATATGTGATCACAAGTGTGTCACCATATGGATATATAGAGCTTCAGGATGTTGACTCTGACAAAAAGTTCATTGTTAATGGGTAGAGAGTCAAACATTATCTTGAAGGCAATGTTGAACAAGAATGCTCAAAATTGAGACTAGATTAAAGCTCAGTAAAGTCCAGCTAAAGACAGTAAAGAAGCGTTTGCTGGGAGGCAACCCAGCCATTAGCAGAAATTAGATGTTTTGAGTTTATTTAATTTTGTTATTCATGGTTGATAATACATTTTAGTAAATAATTCATAAAAATGAAGGTTCAGAACATAAAGCAGAGGAATCACAGAGAAAAAGAGCTCACTGACGTCAAAATGCCAGTAAAGAGGCATTTTGGGCGTTAAACGCCAGAATGGCTATCATTCTGGGCGTTAAATGCCAGAATGGGCAGCATTCTGGGCGTTTAACGCCAGAAACAGCAGCATCCTGGGCGTTCAGAAAAACGCCCAGTGACAAAGGATTTCTGGCGTTTAACGCTAGCCAGGGTACCTCGCTAGGCGTTAAACGCCCGAATTGGCCACCAAATGGGTGTTAAACGCTAGGATGGCTATCATTCTGGGCGTTTAACGCCAAAACAGCAGAGGGAAGATAATTTTATTTCCAATTCAAATTTTTTTTCAAATTTTCATGTTTTAATTCATAATTTTTGCATAAACATGTTTCAAATATTCATCTTCCAATCTCCATTTTCAAAAAAAAAAATTTAATTCTTCTTGATTCTTTTTCAATTCTTTTCAATTCTTTTTCAACACATTTTTAAAACTCATTTTTCTTTCTAAATCTTTTTCATTCTTCCATATTATCTTTTATTTCTTAATTGTATCAACAAAAATTCAAATTTCACCTCCTCATATCTTTTTCAAATCTTTTAAATTTTAAAATCTTATCTTTTTTCACATCATGTTTATCTTTTTTTTCTATCTTTTCTTCTCTAAAAATTCGAACTCACCCCCCTCCCTTTTAAATACACATTCAGCCAACCCTCTTAACCCATTATTCGAATCTTGCTCTCCTTCTATTCCTCTTCTTTCTTTTCTTTTGCTTGAGAACAAGCAAACCTCTAAGTTTGGTGTGATTTTCCGTGATCACTGAGCTAACACAGATCGAGATCATGGCCCCTAAAAGAAAACAAACCACTCCAAGAGGCAAGAAAGAGAACAATCCAAAACCTTGGATACATGAGAGGTTCTGCACCAAAGAACATGCAGACCATTACTTCAAAATTGTGTGCCAAAGATCAGTGATCTCAGAAGTTAAGTTCAATCTGAAAGAAGACGAATACCCGAAGATCCAATAGCAGATTTGAAACAGGGGCTAGGAAATCCTGGCTAATCCTAAGATACATGTTGGAAGAAACATGATCCATGAATTCTATGCAAATCTGTGGATGACAGATAAGTAAAGAACGGAGGGAACTGCCTTCCACACCTTTCGGACTATGGTCAGAGGAAAGGTTATTTACTTCCACCTTGATAAAGTGAGAGAAGCCTCAAACTTCCTCAACTACAAAATGATCCAGAATCCTTTAATAGGAGAATGGCTAAAGATAAAAAGCTGGATCAAGTTCTAGAGGACATATGCTTCCCTGGAACCAAGTGGATAACCAACTCAAAAAGTGTTCCAAACCAACTGAAGAGAAGAGATCTCAAACCAGTTGCTAAGGGCTGGCTGGACTTCATTGGGCGTTCTATACTTTCCACCAGTAACCGCTTTAAAGTCACTCTCAAAAGGGCAGTGATGATTCACTGTATTATGCTGGGAAAGAAAGTGGAGGTTTATCAGGTGATTCCTTGTGAGATTTACATGTTTGCAAACAAAGAATCCACTGAGACCAAATTGGCTTACCCAAGCTTGATCAGTTTGTTATGTAAAGATGCGGGGGTAAAGATAGGAGTGGATGAGTATATCCCAGTTGAACACCCAATCACCAAAAAGGTAATGGATGGACCTCAAGTTCAAGACAACCTCATCAAGAGGAGGGCGCATGAGCTCCTCCCAGAAATCTTTCAATTTGACTATTGGGTCCGCTTAGAAGCATCTGTCACCAAGCTGCAAGAAGCTATGGATCAACTCAAAGAAGAGCAGTAGAATCAAAACAGCATGGTTTGCAAACTACTCAAGGAACAAGAGAAGCAAGGGCATGAGCTACAGAAGCTAAAGCGCCAGAAGCTATCCCTTGAAGAGCTAGTCGTCCCACAGATTGAGGGAGCACCTCTCTCTCAAAATAAAGGTTATTGAGTCCTAACTCTGTGATAATTTCTATTATTAGAGACCTATTTTAAGAGTTTCATAAGCATTATTATTAGAGTTGCATGAGCATTAGTATTATTTTTATCAATTTGGGTATAATTTACTCTTCTTATCATCATCAAACATGAATAAAATAGTAGATTTTTTTTAGAAGAGCAAGGGTGCAAATATTTCAAGTACAAAATAAGAAAAATTAAAATTATTTATATGTGGTGGCATTACTTTAGCTCTCTGAATGAATGCATAAATAGTTCATATTTTTTACACTGAAATTTGAGTAATGTTTGGTTCTTGAAAGAATGAGGTGAACAGAAAAATGTTATTGATAATCTGAAAAATTATGAAATTGATTCTTGAAGCAAGAAAAAGCAGTGAAAAACACAAAACTTGGCGAAAAAAATAATGAATAAAAAGAAAGAAAAAGAAAAAGCAAGCAGAAAAAGCCAATAGCCCTTTAAACCAAAAGACAAGGATAAAAAAGATACAAGGCTTTGAGAATTAATGGATAGGAGGACCCAAGGGAATAAAATCCTGGACTAAGCGGCTAAATCAAGTTGTCCCTAACCATGTGCTTGTGTCATGAAGGTCCAGGTGAGAAGCTTGAGATTGAGTGGTTAAAGTTGTGATCCAAAACAAAAAGAGTGTGCTTAAGAACCCTGGGCACCTCTAACTGGGGACTCTAGCAAAGCTGACTCACAATCTGAAAAGGTTCACCCAGTTATGTGTCTGTGGCATTTATGTATCCGGTGGTAATACTGGAAAACAAGATGCTTAGGGTCACGGCCAAGACTCATAAAGTAGCTGTGTTCAAGAATCAACATACTAAACTAGGAGAATCAATAACACTATCTGCATGCTGAGTTCTGAAAGAAGCCAAACATTCTAAGTTTCAGGGGATAAAATGAGATGCCAAAACTATTCAGAAGCAAAAAACTCTAAGCCCCGCTCATCTAATTTGAATTTGAGCTTCATTAAAGACTCTGAGATTTTATTGCACCATAATCTTCTTTTTATCCTATTTTATTTGTCTAGTTGCTTGGGGACAAGCAACAGTTTAAGTTTGGTGTTGTGATGAGCGGATATTTTATACACTTTTTGGTAGTGTTTTCATATAGTTTTTAGCATGTTTCATTCACTTTTTGTTATGTTTTTATTAAGTTTTATTCAAAAATCATATTTCTGGACTTCACTATGAGTTTGTGTATTTTTCTGTAATTTCAGGTATTTTCTGACTGAAACTAAGGGACCTGAGCAAAAATCTGATTCAGAGGCTGAGAAAGGACTGCAGATGCTGTTGGATTCTGACCCTCCTGCACTCTAAATGGATTTTCTGGAGCTACAGAAGCCCAATTGGTGCGCTCTCAATTGTTTTGGAAAGTAGACATCTTGGGCTTTCCATAAATGTATAATAGTCCATACTTTGTTTGAGATTTGATGGCCCAAACTGGCGTTAAACGTCAGCCAAAAACCCTTTTTTAGCGTAAAACGCCAGAACTGGCACCAAAACTGGAGTTAAACGCCCAAACTAGCACCCAAACTGGCGTTTAACTCCAAGGATGGCCTATGCACATGAAAGCTTCAAAGCTCAGCCCAAATACTCACCAAGTGGACCCCGGAAGTGGATTTCTGCACTATCTACACTTAGTTACTCATTTTCTGTAAACCTAGGTTACTAGTTTAGTATAAAAACTACTTTTAGAGATTCATTTAGAAACTTATGACATTTTTTACATTTTATATTGTATCTTCTACGGCATGAGTCTCTAAACCCCATAGGTGGGGGTGAGGAGCTCTGCTGTGTTTCAATGGATTAATGCAATTAAAATTGTTTTCTATTCAATCACGCTTGATTCTATTCTAGGATACTCACTCGTACTTCAAAATAGAGAATATGATGATCCGTGACACTCTTCATTATCCTCAACCTTATGAACGCGTGCCTGACAACCACTCCCATTCTATCTGAGCTCAACATAGTCATTGGGCGACAGCTTGAGTGCGTATCTCTTGGGTCTCTGATCCACAGACCGAGTCCGTGAGATTAGAACCTTCGTGGTAGAGGCTAGAACCAATTGGCATCATTCCTGAGATCCGGAAAGTCTAAACCTTGTTTGTGGTATTTCGAGTAGGATCTGGAAGGGGATGACTGTAAGGAGCTTCAAACTCACGAATGTTGGGCGCAGTGACAGTGTGCAAAAGGATAGAGAGATCCTATTCTAACACAAGTGAGAACCGACAGATGAATAGCCATGCGGTAGCTGTGCCCGGTATTTTTCATCCGAGACGAGAAATCCGACAGTTGATTAGCCGTGCAGAAACCGTACTTGGACCATTTTCACTGAGAGGATCATATATCCTGTCATGGAAGGAAGCCATGCGTGTTTGGAGAAGAAGACAGTTGGAAAGCATAGATTCAGATGATAGAGCATCTATGGAACCTCAACCTGTTCCTCATTACTGAATCACAAGTATCATTTATTTCATGTTATTTACTTTTCATAAACAAAATCATTTTTATCACTAATCTCCTGACTAAGATTTACAAGATAACCATAGCTTACTTCAAGCCGGCAATATCCGTGGGATCGATCCTTACTCACGTAAGGTATTACTTGGACAACCCAGTGCACTTGCTGGTTAGTTGTGCGGAGTTGCAAAGGTGTGATTGCAATTCCGTGCACCAATTCTCTCATCGCGTCAACCTTCCCTCCCATTGCGTCAACCTCTTGTCGCGCAGACTGATGATTAGATTTTTGATGGTATAGAAATTCACAAATGGAATCTCGTTGCAAGTATAGTTTCTAAACCAATCAATAATCCTCTCATACAAAAATTTGTTTGTCACAAGTACAAACCCCTAAAATCTATAAACCGAAGTATCTAAACCTCGGGTTGTCTCTCAAAGGACTTGCAAGGTAGTGTTCTTATTATTGGATATGGACTTGTTTATTTTGGGGTTTAGGATGAGAAATGTGAATAGTAAATGGTAGGAAAACTTTATTAACAAAATGGTCTTGGCAAGGTTTGGTTGTCAAGGGTCTTCATCATTATCACTAGCCACAAGTATGGTAGTTGCAAGGATTAATCCCACTTAGTCATCCTTAAATCAATTAACAAAGGAAAGTCAAGTGAGTTATATCAATCCTAGTCCATAAGTCCTAGCTTTCTACTAATTGGATTAATGAAGGCTAGAGTTAATGGCTATCAACTATCAATCAATTGGACACTAGTGACTCAAGAAATCCTAAGTTACCTTCTCAAGCCAAGAATATAAAATTCTAGTCTAACATTCTTCCAAGCATTTAATCAAACACTTGGAAGGCACAAAAGAAAAGTATAGTCAATCACAACAAGAATGAATTCTAACTACAATTGAATGTAAAGAATTAACAACAACAATCAAGGAAATCACAATTATCATGAATTACCTCAAATTGCATTTTGGAAGAAAATAAAGAGAACAAGAGTATCTAATTACAAAACCTAGAAACAAAATAAGAGAAATTACAACAAGAGAATAGGGATAGAGAGAAGAACCAAAGTGTAGCAATCACCAATTGGAGGTAGAAGTAGAAGGAGACTTGAATTAAACCTAGAACTATAAGATCCTAATCTAACCCTAATTCCTAATCCTAATTCTAGAGAGAAGTGAGAGCTTCTCTCTCTAAAAACTAGTTCTAACTACTTCTAAAACTAAACTATGACTAATGATCCAAAGTATGTTGATTCCTCTTCAATCCTTAGCTTAAATAGCATTAGAAATGAGTTGGATTGGGCCCACAAGGCTTCTAAAATCGCTGGCCACGTGTTGCATTAAGTGGGTCATGTGCCACCATTGGCGCGTCCGCGTACCGTGCGCGTGCGCGCCCCTATGCGCGATGCAACTATGGCAAATCTTATATCTTTTCGAAGCCCCGAATGTTAGCTTTCCAACCCAACTGAAAACGCATCATTTGGACCTCTGTAACTCAAGTTATGGTCAATTAAGTGCGAAGAGGTCAGGCTTGACAGCTTTTTGGTTCCATCATTTCTTCATGAGTTCTCCAACTTTACATGCTTTTTCTTCATTCCCTTTATCCAATCTTTGCCTCCTAAATCTGAAATCACTTAACAAACATATCAAGGCATCTACTAGAATCAAGGTGAATTAAATTTAGCTATTTTGAGTCCTAAAAAGCATGTTTTCACTCTTAAGCACAATTAAGGGAGAATATACAAAACCATGCTATTCCATTGAATAAATGTGGGTAAAAGGTGATAAAATCCCCAAAAAGCAATACAAGATAAACCCTACAAATGGGGTTTATCACAGACCCTTTACCGATGCTGCATCTCTACCACCACTGGAAGGAGTTCTCTTACGAGTTACACCTGCGTTCCTTCACGTCGCCGTTGTAGGGAGTTTTGTGCGAGTGACATGATCACCCCCTCACATCGCACTCCTCCATCGCGCCACAGTAGGCCTGTCCTCCCTCACATCACCGCCTTCTATCCCATTATGCCCTCCGCTGCCATCGGTCTTTCTTCTTCTTCTTCTTCTCCTTCTCCTTCTCCTTCTCCTTCTCCTTCTCCTTCTCCTTCTCCTTCTTCTTCTTCTTCTTCTTCTTCTTTCAATGTGATTTAGATTTTTTCGATGCGATTTGAATTTTTTTCATATAATTTGGATATTTTTCGATATAATTTGGATGTTTTATTTTTTAATATATTTTAGGTGTCTTTTTCATGTAAAATGGATACCTTTTTCGATATAATTTGGATATTCTATTGGTATATTGTGGATATTTTTTTGTTCCTTAGTAGAAAACGTATTGGAATTTAGGATGCAGGTGTTTTTTTTTTTACAAAGAAAGAAACATCAAATTACAAAGAAATAAACATCCACAACCCCTTGAGAAAGAATTCAATGTGATTTGAATTTTTTTCGATGTGAGTTGGAATTTTTTTCATATAATTTGATTTTTTTAAAATATAATTTGGATGTAATTTTTGGTATATTGTGGATTTTTTTTCATAGACCTTGGGTACAGTCCAAATAGGAGTTAGCTGAAGTTGGTTACACCCCTTGTTAATTACCTAATGGAGTTGTTTGCCTTTTCAATCTCAGAATATTTTTTTTTCAAATTATTTTTTATCATATAGCTAATTTAATTATCGGTGCTACCAATTAATGATTTATTTCAATTTTCTTGGTCAAGAAAGAAGTTTAGCGGCACGGTAGGTGGTGGACGAAATTGTGATCAATGTTCTAACTATTTTGAGATGAAATCATTCTTATGGCACTGGTTGAGTCCACAACTCCGTTCAACTAACCAGCAAGTGTATTGGGTCGTCCAAGTAATAAACCTTACGTGAGTAAGGGTCGAATCCACAGAGATTGTTGGTATGAAGCAAGCTATGGTCACCTTGTAGATCTCAGTCAGGCGGATTAAACATGATACTTGATTAGATTCAAATAATAAAATAGAAATAATAAAAGGGATAGAATACTTATGCAGATTCATTGGTAGGAATTTCAGATAAGTGGATGGAGATGCTGTATGGCTCAAGGACGCCTGCTCTCCTACTGCTTCTACTCAATCCTTCTTACTCCTTTCCATGGCAAGCTTTGTATAGGGGTTCACCATCAGCGGTGGCTACTTTCAATCCTCTCGGGAAAATGATCCTATGCGGCTGTCACTCGCACGGCTAATCGTCTGGAGGCATCACCCATGGTTGATGGCTACATCCCATCCTCGCAGTGAAAACTAATGCTCACGCACTCTGTCACAGTACGGCTAATCACTGGTTGGTTCCTGCGCCTACTGGAATAGAATCCCTTGATTCTTTTGCGTCTGTCACTAACGCCCAGCACTTGCAAGTTTGAAGCACGTCACAGTCATTCATTACCGGAATCCTACTCGAAATACCACAGACAAGGTGAGACTTTCCGGATTCCCAGGATCCTACTCGGAATACCACAGACAAGGTGAGACTTTCCGGATCCTCATAAATGCCGCCATCTATCTAGCTTATACCACGAAGATTCTGTTGGGGAATCTAAGAGATACACGTTCAAGCTCTGTTGCATGTAGAACGGAAGTGGTTGTCAATCACGCGCGTTCATAAGTGAGAATAGTAATGAGGGTTATCTAACTCATCACATTCATCATGTTCTTGGGTACGAATGAATATCTTGGAATAAGAATAAGAGAGATTTGAATAAAAGAAAATAGAACTTCATTAATACTTGAGGTACAGCAGAGCTCCACACCCTTAATCTATGGTGTGCAGAAACTCCACCGTTGAAAATACATAAGTAAAAGAGGTTCAGGCATGGCCGAATGGCCAGCCCTCTCCATGATCAAGTGACCGAATATTCAAGGAGATTAAACTGTCAAAAGATGTCTAATACAATAGATAAATGTCCTATATATACTAGACTAGCTACTAGGGTTTACATGAGTAAGTAATTGATGCATAAATCCACTTCCGGGGCCCACTTGGTGTGTGCTTGGGCTGAGCTTGATCTATCCACGAGCTGAGGCTTCTCTTGGAGTTGAACTTCGAGTTATGACGTGTTTTGGGCGTTCAACTCCGGATCATGACGTTTTTCTGGCGTTTAACTCCAGACAGCAGCATGTACTTGGCGTTCAACGCCAAGTTACGTCATCATTCTTCGAATAAAGTATGGACTATTATATATTGCTGGAAAGCCCTGGATGTCTACTTTCCAACGCCGTTGAGAGCGCGCCAATTGGAGTTCTGTAGCTCCAGAAAATCCATTTCGAGTGCAGGGAGGTCAGATTCCAACAGCATCAGCAGTCCTTTTGTCAGCCTTCTTCAGAGTTTTGCTCAAATTCCTCAATTTCAGTCAGAATTTACCTGAAATCACAGAAAAACACACAAACTCATAGTAAAGTCCAGAAATGTGAATTTAACATAAAAACTAATGAAAACATCCCTAAAAGTAGCTTAAACTTACTAAAAATTACCTAAAAACAATGCCAAAAAGCGTATAAATTATCCGCTCATCACAACACCAAACTTAAATTGTTGCTTGTCCCCAAGCAACTGAAAATCAAATAGGATAAAAAGAAGAGAATATACTATAAATTCCAAAATATCAATGAATATTAATTATAATTAGATGAGCGGGACTTGTAGCTTTTTGCTTCTGAACAGTTTTGGCATCTCACTTTTTCCTTTGAAGTTTAGAATGATTGGCTTCTCTAGGAACTTAGAATTTCGGATAGTGTTATTGACTTTCCTAGTTAAGCATGTTGATTCTTGAACACAGCTACTTATGAGTCTTGGCTGTGGCCCTAAGCATTTTGTTTTCCAGTATTACCACCGGATACACAAATGCCACAGACACATAACTGGGTGAACCTTTTCAGATTGTGACTTAGCTTTGCTAAAGTCCCCGGTTAGTGGTGTCCAGAGCTCTTAAGCACACTCTTTTGCCTTGGATCACGACTTTAACCACTTAGTCTCAAGCTTTTTGCTTGGACCTTCATGACACAAGCACATGGTTAGGGACAGCTTGATTTAGCCGCTTAGGCCTGGATTTTATTTCCTTGGGCCCTCCTATCCATTGATGCTCAAAGCCTTGGATCCTTTTTACCCTTGCCTCTTGGTTTTAAGGGCTATTGGCTTTTTCTACTGCTCCTTCTTTTTTTTTTTTCACTGCTTTTTCTTGCTTCAAGAATCAATTTCATGATTTTTCAGATTGTCAATAACATTTCTCCTTGTTCATCATTCTTTCAAAAGCCAACAATTTTAACATTCATAAACAACAAGATCAAAAGACATATGCACTGTTCAAGCATTCATTCAGAAAACAAAAAATATTGTCACCACATCAATATAATTAAATTAAATTCAAGAGCTATTTTCGAAATTTATGTACTTCTTGTTCTTTTGAATTAAAACATTTTTCTTTTAAGAGAGGTGAAGGATTAATGGATTTTATTCATAGCTTTAAGGCATGGTTACATACTAATGATCATGAAATAAAGACACAAAATATAGATAAACACAATAATTAAAAACCGAAAACAGAAAGAAATAAAGAACAAGGAATGAATCCACCTCTAGTGGCGTCTTCTTCTTGAAGGACCAATGATGTTCTTCAACTCTTCTATGTCCCTTCCTTGCCTTTGTTGCTCCTCCCTCATTGCTCTTTGATCTTCTCTTATTTCTTGGAGAATGATGGAGTGTTCATGATGTTCCACCCTTAGTTGTTCAACATTATGGCTCAAATCTTCTAAGGAGGTGTTGAGTTGCTCCCAATAGTTGTTGGGAGGAAAGTGCATTCCTTGAGGCATTTGTTGATGATGAACTTCCTCATGTTCTTCTTGAGGGCCGTGAGGAACTTCTCTTGTTTGCTCCATCCTTTTCTTGGTGATGGGCTTGTCTTCTTCAATGGAGACATCTCCATCTATGATGATTCCAGCTGAGTAACATAGATGGCATATAAGGTGGGGGAAGGCTAGCCGTGCCATGTGTGAAGGCTTGTCAGCTATTTTGTAGAGTTCATTGGATATGACTTCATGAACTTCTACTTCCTCTCCAATCATGATGCTATGAATCATGATGGCCCGATCCACAGTAACTTCAGATCGGTTGCTTGTAGGGATGATGGATCTTTGGATGAACTCCAACCATCCTCTAGCTACAGGCTTGAGGTCCAGTCTTCTTAGTTGGACTGGCTTGCCTTTGGAGTCTATTCTCCATTGGGCGCCTTCCACACAAATGTCCATTAGGACTTGGTCCAACCTTTGATTAAAGTTGACCCTTCTTGTGTAGGGGCGTTCATCACCTCATGGGTAAGTGAAACGCCAACCTCACATTTTCTGGACTGAAATCTAAGTATTTCCCCCGAACCATTGTGAGATAGTTCTTTGGATTCGGGTTCATACTTTGATCATGGTTCCTAGTGATCCATACATTAGCATAGAACTCTTGAACCATCAATATTCCAACTTGTTGCATGGGGTTGGTTATAACTTCCCAACCTCTTCTTTGGATTTCATGTCGGATTTCTGGATACTCATTCTTTTTGAGCTTGAAAGGGACCTCAGGGATCACCTTCTTCTTTGCCACAACATCATAGAAGTGGTCTTGATGGCTCTTGGAGATGAATCTTTCCATCTCCCATGACTCGGAGGTGGAAGCTTTTGCTTTCCCTTTCCCTTTTCTTGAGGAAACTCCGGCCTTAGGTGCCATTGGTAATGGAAAAACAAAAAAAAAGCTTATGCTTTTACCACACCAAACTTAAAATTTGCTCGTCCTTGAGCAAGAAAGAAAAGAATAGTAGAAGAAGAAGAAGAGAATATGGTAGAGAGGGAGAGAGTAGGTTCGGCTATATAGGAGAAGAAGGGGTGTGTGTTGTGTGAAAATGAAGAAGAATTGGAGGTTATTTATAGGGAGAGGGAGGGTGGGAGTGCGGCCATTTTGGGTGGGAAGGGGTGGGGAATTGAATTTGAATTTTATGAGGGTAGGTGGGGTTTATGGGGAAGGGGAGGTTGATGTGAATGGTGAATGGGGTAATTGGGAAGAGGACTTGAGGTGATTGGTGAAGGTTTTTGGGAAGTGTGATATGGGGAAGAGTGAAATGAGATTTGGATTAGGAGAGTGTGATTAGGATTAAAAGGTAAGGTGGGAATATGGTAGGTGGGGATCCTGTGGGGTCCACAGATCCTGAGGTGAGGATCCTGTGGGGTCCACAGATCCTGAGGTGAAAACAAATACCATTCCTTCACCATATAGGCATGTAAAATGCCTTCATGCATCATTCTGGCGTTCAAACGTCCATTGGTGCATGTTCTGGGCGTTCAACGCCCATGTAATGCATGTTTCTGGCGTTGAACGCCAGTTTCATGCTTGTTCCTGGCGTTCAGCGCCAGTTTGTCCTCTGTGCACCATCCTGGCGTTTAACGCCAGGATGTTGCTTGTTTTGGGCGTTCAGCGCCAGAATGGTGCTCTGTTCTGGCGTTGAACGCCGGCCAGATGCACCTTACTGGCGTTGAACGCCAGTCTGCGCTGCCTCCAGGGTGAAAAATTTTTTCTTCTGTTTTTGACTCTGTTTTTAATTTTTTTTATTTTTTTTCGTGACTCCTCATGATCATGTACCTAATAAAACACAAAAATAAACAAGAAACAAAATAAAATAAAATTAGATAAATAAAATTGGGTTGCCTCCCAACAAGCGCTTCTTTAATGTCAATAGCTTGACAGTGGCTCTCATGGAGCCACAAGGTGATCAGGTCAATTTAGTGTAGTCCCAACACCAAACTTAGAGTTTGGATATTGGGTATGAACACCAAACTTAGAGTTTGGTTGTGGCCTCACAACACCAAACTTAGAGTTTGACTGTGTGGGTTCTTCTTGACCTTGAACTGAGAGAAGCTCTTCATGCTCACTCTCTTTTGTCACAGAGGGATGGCCATGTGCCTTAAACACAAGGTAGTCCCCATTCAATTGAAGGACTAACTCACCTCTGTTGACATCTATCACAGCTCCTGCTGTGGCTAGGAAAGGTCTTCCTAGGATGATGCATTCATCATCTTCCTTCCTAGTGTCTAGGATTATGAAATCAGTAGGGATGTAAAGGCTTTCAACCCTTACTAGCACGTCCTCCACTATTCCATAAGCTTGTCTTATGGACTTATCTGCCAATTGTAATGAGAACAAGGCAGGTTGTACCTCAATGATTCCCAGCTTCTCCATTACAGAGAGTGGCATAAGATTTATCCCTGACCCAAGATCACATAGAGCTTTTTCAAAGCTCATGGTGCCAATGGTGCAAGGTATTAAGAACTTGCCAGGATCTTGTTTCTTTTGAGGTAGAGTTCTCTGAATCCAAGTATCTAGTTCACTAATGAGCAAGGGAGGTTCACTTTCCCAAGTCTCATTACCAAACAGCTTGGCATTCAGCTTCATGATAGCTCCTAAATATTGAGCAACTTGCTCTCCAGTCACATCTTCATTCTCTTCAGAGGATGAATATTCTTCAGAGCTCATGAATGGCAGAAGGAGATTTAAAGGAATCTCTATGGTCTCTAGATGAGCCTCAGATTCCTCAGGATCCTTAATAGGAAACTCCTTCTTGCTTGAGGGACGTCTCAGGAGGTCCTCCTTACTAGGATTTTCGTCCTCCTCCTCCTTAGTGCATTCGGCCACTTTGATTAAATCAATGGCCTTGCACTCTCCTTTTGGATTCTCTTCTGTATTACTTGGGAGAATACTAGGAGGAGTTTCAATGACTTTCTTACTCAGCTGGCCCACTTGTGCCTCCAGATTTCTAATGGAGGATCTTGTTTCATTCATGAAACTGAAAGTGGCCTTTGACAGATCAGAGACTATATTGGCTAAATTAGAATTGTTTTGTTCAGAGTTCTCTGTCTGTTGCTGAGAAGATGATGGATATGGCTTATTATTGTTCAGCCTATTGCGTCCACCATTGTTAAAGCCTTGTTGAGGCTTTTGCTGATCCTTCCAGGAGAAATTTGGATGATTTCTCCATGATGAGTTATAGGTGTTTCCATAAGGTTCACCCATGTAATTAACCTCTGCCATGGCAGGGTTCTCAGGATCATAAGCTTCTTCAGAAGCTGCCTCTCTAGTACTGTTGGATGCATGTTGCAATCCATTCAGATTTTGAGAGATTATGTTGACCTGTTGAGTCAACATTTTGTTCTGAGCCAATATGGCATTCAGAGCATCAATTTTAAGAACTCCTTTCTTCTGAGGTACCCCATTATTCACGGAATTCCTCTCAGATGTGTACATGAACTGGTTATTTGCAACCATGTCAATGAGCTCTTGAGCCTCTTCAGGCGTTTTCTTCAGGTGAATAGATCCACCTGCAGAATGATCCAATGACATTTTCGAAAATTCAGAGAGACCATAATAGAATATATCTAATATGGTCCATTCTGAAAACATGTCAGATGGACATCTTTTGGTCAACTGCTTGTATCTTTCCCAAGCTTCATAGAGGGATTCACCATCTTTTTGTTTGAAGGTTTGAACATCCACTCTCAGCTTGCTCAGCTTTTGAGGAGGAAAGAATTTATCCAAGAAGGCAGTGACCAGCTTATCCCATGAGTCCAGGCTATCCTTGGGTTGTAAATCCAACCATACTCTGGCTCTGTCTCTTACAGCAAAAGGGAAAAGCATGAGTCTGTAGACTTCAGGATCAACCCCATTCGTCTTTACAGTCTCACAGATCTGCAAGAACTCAGTTAAAAACTGATAAGGATCTTCAGATGGAAGTCCATAAAACTTGCAGTTTTGTTGCATTAAAGCAACTAGCTGAGGTTTCAGCTCAAAGTTATTGGCTCCAATGGCAGGAATGGAGATGCTTCTTCCATCAAATTTGGACGTTGGCTTTGTGAAGTCACCAAGCATTCTCCTTGCATTATTATTATTATTATTTTCGGCTGCCATGTCTTTCTCTTGTTCGAAAATTTCTAAAAGGTTGCTTCTGGATTGTTGTAATTTAGCTTTTCTTAATTTCCTCTTCAGAGTCCTTTCAGGTTCTGGATCAATCTCAACAAGAATGCCTTTATCCTTGTTCCTGCTCATATGAAAGAGAAGAAAACAAGAAAAGAAAGAGGAATCCTCTATGTCACAGTATAGAGATTCCTTTATGTTAGTAGAAAAAGAAGAGGTAGAAGAATGAATAAGGATTCGGATTTTTGGATGAAGAGAGGTAGAGAGAAGTGTTAGTAACTAAATAATTAAATAGAAGAGGAAAAGAGAAGAGAGATTTCGAAAATAATTTTTGAAAAGGGGTTAGTAATTTTCGAAAATTAGAGATAAATTATAATTTAAAATTTAAACATGAAACAATTAATTAATTAAAAATAATTTTTGAAAAAGAGAGAGATATTTTCGAAAATAGAAGAGGGAGAAGTAGTTATGTGGTTTTGAAAAAGATGAGAAACAAACAAAAAGTTAGTTAGTTGATTGAAAAAGATTTGAAATCAAAATTGAAAAAGATAAGAAGATAGCAAGTTAGATAAGATATTTTGAAATCAAATTTTGAAAAAGATAAAATTTTTGAAAAAGATCAAATAAAAGATAAAAAGATTTAGTTCAAAAATTTTGAAATTAATTACTTCACTAACAAGAAACTACAAGATAAGATTCTAGAATTTAAAGATTGAACCTTTCTTAACAAGAAAGTAACAAACTTCAAATTTTTGAACCAATCACATTAATTGTTAGCTAATTTTCGAAAATATGATATAAAGACAAGAAAAAGATTTTGAAAATATTTGAAAAAGATTTGTTGAAATTTTCGAAAAATAAAAATAATGAGAAAGATATGATTTTTGAAAAAGATTTTGAAAAGATAAGATTTTTAAAATTGAAATTTTGACTTGACTTGTAAGAAACAACTAATTTTAAAATTTTTTTTGACCAAGTCAAACCAAAATTTCGAAATTTTGGAGGAAAATAAGGAAAAGATATTTTTTTGATTTTTGAATTTTTAAGGAAAAACACAAAAATGACCCAAAACATGAAAATTTTGGATCAAGACACAAGATGCATGCAAGAATGCTATGAATGTCAAGATGAACACCAAGAACACTTTGAAGATCATGATGAATATCAAGAACACAATTTTGGAAAAAAAAAATTTTAATGCAAAGAAAACATGCAAGACACCAAACTTAGAAATCTTTAATGCATGGAAAATATGAATGCAAAAGTGCACATGAAAAACAACAAACAACACAAAACAAGAAATCATCAAGATCAAACAAGAAGACTTATCAAGAACAACTTGAAGATCATGAGGAACACTATGAATGCATGAGATTTTCGAAAAATGCAAGAAAAAATTTTTAAAAAACATGCAATTGACACCAAACTTAAAAATTAACACAAGACTCAAACAAGAACACAAAATATTTTTTATTTTTATGATTTTCTAATTTTTTTGTATTTTTATTTTAATTTTTTTTCGAAGATAAAGTTAAGAAAAATGAAAAATAAAAGAAAAATTTTGAAAAAGATTTTTGAAAAGAAAATTACCTAATCTGAGCAACATGATGAACCGTCAGTTGTCCATACTCGAACAATCCCCGGCAACGGCGCCAAAAACTTGGTGGACGAAATTGTGATCAATGTTCTAACTATTTTGAGATGAAATCATTCTTATGGCACTGGTTGAGTCCACAACTCCGTTCAACTAACCAGCAAGTGTACTGGGTCGTCCAAGTAATAAACCTTACGTGAGTAAGGGTCGAATCCACAGAGATTGTTGGTATGAAGCAAGCTATGGTCACCTTGTAGATCTCAGTCAGGCGGATTAAACATGATACTTGATTAGATTCAAATAATAAAATAGAAATAATAAAAGGGATAGAATACTTATGCAGATTCATTGGTAGGAATTTCAGATAAGTGGATGGAGATGCTGTATGGCTCAAGGACGCCTGCTCTCCTACTGCTTCTACTCAATCCTTCTTACTCCTTTCCATGGCAAGCTTTGTATAGGGGTTCACCATCAGCGGTGGCTACTTTCAATCCTCTCGGGAAAATGATCCTATGCGGCTGTCACTCGCACGGCTAATCGTCTGGAGGCATCACCCATGGTTGATGGCTACATCCCATCCTCGCAGTGAAAACTAATGCTCACGCACTCTGTCACAGTATGGCTAATCACTGGTTGGTTCCCGCGCCTACTGGAATAGAATCCCTTGATTCTTTTGCGTCTGTCACTAACGCCCAGCACTTGCAAGTTTGAAGCACGTCACAGTCATTCATTACCGGAATCCTACTCGGAATACCACAGACAAGGTGAGACTTTCCGGATTCCCAGGATCCTACTCGGAATACCACAGACAAGGTGAGACTTTCCGGATCCTCATAAATGCCGCCATCTATCTAGCTTATACCACGAAGATTCTGTTGGGGAATCTAAGAGATACACGTTCAAGCTCTGTTGCATGTAGAACGGAAGTGGTTGTCAATCACGCGCGTTCATAAGTGAGAATAGTAATGAGGGTTATCTAACTCATCACATTCATCATGTTCTTGGGTACGAATGAATATCTTGGAATAAGAATAAGAGAGATTTGAATAAAAGAAAATAGAACTTCATTAATACTTGAGGTACAGCAGAGCTCCACACCCTTAATCTATGGTGTGCAGAAACTCCACCGTTGAAAATACATAAGTAAAAGAGGTTCAGGCATGGCCGAATGGCCAGCCCTCTCCATGATCAAGTGACCGAATATTCAAGGAGATTAAAATGTCAAAAGATGTCTAATACAATAGATAAATGTCCTATATATACTAGACTAGCTACTAGGGTTTACATGAGTAAGTAATTGATGCATAAATCCACTTCCGGGGCCCACTTGGTGTGTGCTTGGGCTGAGCTTGATCTATCCACGAGCTGAGGCTTCTATTGGAGTTGAACTTCGAGTTATGACGTGTTTTGGGCGTTCAACTCCGGATCATGACGTTTTTCTGGCGTTTAACTCCAGACAGCAGCATGTACTTGGCGTTCAACGCCAAGTTACGTCGTCATTCTTCGAATAAAGTATGGACTATTATATATTGCTGGAAAGCCCTGGATGTCTACTTTCCAACACCGTTGAGAGCGCGCCAATTGGAGTTCTGTAGCTCCAGAAAATCCATTTCGAGTGCAGGGAGGTCAGATTCCAACAGCATCAGCAGTCCTTTTGTCAGCCTTCTTCAGAGTTTTGCTCAAATTCCTCAATTTCAGTCAGAATTTACCTGAAATCATAGAAAAACACACAAACTCATAGTAAAGTCCAGAAATGTGAATTTAACATAAAAACTAATGAAAACATCCCTAAAAGTAGCTTAAACTTACTAAAAATTACCTAAAAACAATGCCAAAAAGCATATAAATTATCCGCTCATCAGTAGGATAGCTCTGACGGCAATACAGTGACTTGGAAGGAGTCGAAATTGAGGAAGAAGTGATTTGAAATGATGGAAGATAATGGAGGATGAGAAGGAACAGAAGAAGGAGGGTTTTTCTTTAATTATTAAAATTAAAGTATAATTTTATTATTAAATGTAATGTTGAGACCATTTTGAAATAAAAAAAGGTTATGGATGATTTTGATTTTAATTCCAAATCTTAGAGACTAAAGATAGTCATTCTTTGACCTGTGAATTGCTTTACAACGTGTGGCACACAAGTTTAGTGTTGGAAGCCTTTAATGCAAGCGTTAAAGAAGATTAGGAGAACGAATCCTCTATAGTGAGATAAAAACTAGACAAGGTCCAGCTCTTGATCGTTTATATTCATTAATTTAAAATCAACAGCTTAAAATTTTATAAATTAAAAAAATTTAAACTCTACAGACATTTCTTTCTTGAGTTCTTCTTCTTTTCCCTTCTTCATCTTTTCCATGTCCACTGTAATATTCTGATTATAACTTCTATAAAATCAATTTTTTTATAATTTCTTATTTTTGAAAGATAATAATTTAAATGATTTTATCATAATCCAGTATATTTCTTCAAAAACATAAATCTGCAACTTTAATATAAGGATAAAAACAAATCATTTTGATTATAGACCCAGTAATTATGTTATATACAAAGAAGTAAAAAGCTTCCAACAAGAGGACACCATAGTTGCATAAATATATTATAAAACTCTCCACCAAATTCATCAGACATAGTCACACACCAACACTAAGTCAAAAATAATAGAAAGATTTAATTTTTCATGTTCAACTCTAATAATATACTCACAACAACACCATCCTTAATGGAGTTAAACACGCACAAACCATCCAAAAAAAAGAAGAAATAATCACCACTGTTAGCAATCAATAATAACAATATAACATTGAGACTTGGAATAAAGGTCAATGGGTCACTGCCACATGAGGAGAAATTGTGGAAGTGGAAAGGTAATACATCATTCAAAATAAAAGTGATGCGATGTAGAAGAAAGGATTTTACAGTTTATTAGATTTTGAACTATTAATTTAACTCAACAGATATAAACAGTCAAGAGAAAAGAAATGAAAAAGAAAAAAGAAAAAGAACTCAAGAGTCAAGAAAGAGATATCAATAGTGTTTAAATTATTTAATTTATAAAATCTTAAGCTGTTGATTTAAATTAATGAGTACGAACGGTCAAGATTTAACACTGGATCTTATCCAATTTTTATTTCACTAAAGAAGATCCGTTCCTGAAGATTAAGGCGAAAATAAGTGCAGTAACTTGTTCTTTTTTACTGTATTGGCAACATGGTCATTTTGATTCCTAAATCGATATACACTAACATTGTCTCGAACCAAGAACATCGTAACATTCAAACTTAAACCACTATGAATATGAAATGCATAAACTTCAAGACAAGAGAAATTAAAGGTTGACCGAATGGAATAACGTGTGGCGAGAGAACAATTCCGCTGTTGACTCCTGGTGAGGGAACGTGTTATGAGTAAAAGGGAAAATAAGAGAAAAAATATTGTAACAAACTCCAAAATAAATGAGGTACGGACTACTAATGATGATGAGGAGTTGGTTATGCAAGAAGGACAAACGTCAGACAATGTGCAAATTTAGAATCACAGAAGGAGCAACAGAATGAGAGCTACAAATAGGAGGCTGAGGAATTTTTCGTAGTAGCTGAATGTCGTATTGTCCCCTCCCCCCCCCCTTTTTATAATATACCCCCCTTTCTATAATTGTCTCTTATTCCTTCTCTTGGAATTGTTTTGACTTCTCTTCTTCTCTCTTTTTCAGGTCCTTGACATAGAGAATTTCTACTGCATATTCTCTACATCCTCATACTTATACTCTTTTCTTATTTCTTAACTTGACTATATTTCCTTGCTTCTCCATGTAATTGCTTCATACCTTACTTGTGGTTACATTAATACTGAATTTCTGCTGCTATTTCATTAATTATTGCTGTAATTTGTTGTTAAATAGTTGATTCAATACATTACACCCTTCTATTAGTGCTTTCATTGTCCATGGCAGTGGCTAACAACACAAGAATGAAGGGATTGGAAGCAAATGTGAAGCGTTTATTTCAATTGATGGAGTCGATGATGGAGGAAAATAGGGCTGAGTGTGCTTGCATGAAAGAGGATACATATATGAAAATTGGCGCGATCTAAGCTTCAATCTCTCCATTGGCCAGTGAACGTACATTCAGCCACTCCGCTTCCCATGAGCCACTCCATGGTGGGAACTCATGTCTGGATTCTCCATGGCATACTGGTCCTCAACCTCGAAGGGTGAACTTTGAGCTTTTAAAATTTGATGGAACTGATGCTTTAGGGTGGATATTTTCTGTTAATCAGTACTTTGATTTTTTCTGCATTCAGAGGAAGAACATATTGGTTTGGCTGCTATGCACATGATTGGAATGGCGATTCTGTGGTTTCAAATGTCCCAATGCACAACTCAATTTTGCTTTTGGACACAGTTAAAGCGTGCCATCGAGATTGAATTTGGATAATCCATGTTTAAGTCCCCACGAGAGCTTTTGTTTAAGCTTCAACAGTAGGACACCGTTACTGAATACTACTAAGAGTTTGTGGCACTGGTAAATCGAACGAATATTAAACCAGCAGATGCCCTCTGTGATTGTTTTATTGTTGAAGGTTGATATCAAGCGGGAAGTCAAAGCTCGGTGCCCTCTTTCACTCATGCAGGCTGTGAGTTTGGCTAAGCTTTACGAAGATAAGTTTGTAGCAAGCCAGAAATCCACAATGGTTCATAGTTCTTGTTGCTCTCAATTCGCCACTTCTCCCTCCAACCCTCAACTCCGACCTTCCTCTCGTAACCCGCTTCTTCCCTTACTCCCTATGTCTACATAGAAAAACCCCATTAATACAAATCAAAACCCTATCAAGAAGTTACCTCTAGCTGATATTCAAAATCGGCGAAAGAAGGGATTATGTTTTTGGTGCGACGATAAATTCACACCAATCACAAGTTTCCTAATCTCCATTTTATGCTCCTTCAACTTGAAGGTGAGGACGAGGGTTGGGGTGAAGAGCCTCCCATGGACGACGCGAAGGAAACGAAAGTGTTGTAGTAACTTAAACATGAAGTGGTGGAACACCATCTATCTTATAATGCAATGCACGATACCTCAGGTCTCGCTATGATCCGTATGAAAACTTTTATCAATAGTTTCGAGGTTCATACTTTGATCGATGGTGAAAGCTTTGATAACTTCATACAACCAAAAACTGCTAAATTCTTAAATCTCCCTGTGGTCCCTGCCACAGGTTTTAAGGTGATCGTGGGCAATTTCGACGTGATTGAGGTGGAAGGTTACATACCTTCTCTAGAAATATTCATGCAAGGGTGCAAAATTAGGATCCCAAAAGTTTATGTTCTTCATGTTGCTGAAGGTGAATTGGTGATTGGCACTACATGGCTTTAAGACTTGGAAAGCTCACATCATGGATTATGATTTCTCATTCCTTTGTTACTTGCATGGAGGACAATTTGTGACAATCCATGGCAAAAAACCTTCTACTCCTTCTTTTACCCAGTTTCATCACATCCGGCGCCTAATGAACACTAATGTTGTGGCTGCATCTTTTACATTAGAAGTGCATGAATTGATGTCCACAGTGCTAACCCATTTCCATTATCCGAGGACATAGACAATGAACTTGCCCTGCTTCTTCACAATTATGCTAGAGTTTTTGAACCACCCACAAACTTACCACCACCTCGTGAGCATGATCATAGCATTTCTCTAATACAGGGTGCGCTTTTGGTTAAGACTCGACCATATCACTACCCCCATAGTCAGAAAGAGAAAATTGAAATCATGGTACAACAAATGTTAGATGACGGGATCATCCAACCAAGTAAGAGTCGATTTTCTTCACCTGTACTTGTTAGAAAGAAAGATGGTACTTGATAATTTTGCACTGATTATAGAGCTCTTAATAATATTTCTATGAAAGACAGTTTTTTTATTCCCATAGTCGATGAATTGTTAGATGAATTATATGGAGCTAATATTTTTTCCAAGTTGGCTTTGAGGTCGAATTACCACCAAATCTTGGTTAAACTCGAAGACAGACATAAAACAGCTTTTTGAACACATCAAGGCCATTATGAATGGCTTGTCATGCCCTTCTGCCTCACTAACATGCCAGCCACCTTTTAAAGCCTTATAAATGATGTGTTCTGCTTATTTTTATGGAAATCCGTGCTCATTTTCTTTGATGATATACTTGTCTATAGCTCTTCTTGGGAATTGCACTTGCAGCACCTTGAACTTGTATTGTAGAAATTGGCGCAAGAGTACAAGCTATTGAGGATTGGCCACAGCCTCAAACTGTTAAACAACTGAGAGGTTTTTTGGGCTTAGCTGGCTACTATAGATGCTTCATCAAAGAGTATGCCTCTGTGGCGGCACCTCTTACTGATATGTTGAAAAAGGATGCCTTTTATTGGGATCACAAAGCTGAAATTGCATTCAAACAATTAAAGGATGGAATTATTTCTCAACCGGTGTTGGCTCTACCAAATTTTGATCAACCATTTGAACTTAAAACTGATGATTCGGGAGCTGGTGTATGGGCTGTATTGATTCAAAACAAACATCCTATTGCTTATTTTTTTAAAAAAAAATTGTCATCTTCAATGCAGAGGCAGTCTGTGTTCATTAGAGGCTTTTATGCTATCACCGAAGCAATTGCTAAGTTTTGTCATTATTTACATGGGAAGAAGTTAATTATTCGGACAGACCACCAGTGCTTAAAAGCATTGATGAGATAGAATCTTCATACACCGGAGTAACAAAAATTGTTGCACAAACTACTTGGGTATGATTTCAAAATTCACTATAAACCAGGTGGTAAAAATATGGCTGCAGATGCTCTCTGACATCATTTTTTTGTTGCATGGTTTGCTTCCACTTTGGATTGGATGTAAGCATTACGTGATAATGTTGAAAAAGATGAAAAATTGAGAGAGATTATGGCTCAATGTTCTACTAATTCCCAAGTTGACAACAATTATAGCTACAAAAATGGGATACTTCTATGGAAAAACAAAGTTGTGGTACCCCTTAATAGCAGTTTAGTCCAGTTAATCTTGAAGGAATTTCATGACAGTCCGGTGGGGGGACATTCAGGCATTGCTAAGACAGTGGAGCGCATTTGTTCCCAATTCTATTGGCCTAATATGTAGAGGGTGATCCGTGACTATGTGCTTTGCTGTCCCATATGTCAAAAGGCCAAGATTGAGATACAATTACCAGCTAGTTTGATGCATCCTTTTCCCATTCCTTTACAAGTTTGAAAAGACATTTGCATGGATTTTATCACTTACTTGCCACCTACTCAAGGTTACTTGGTCATCATGGTTGTGATTGATTGTTTGACGAAGTTCACTCATTTTATTGCTTTGTAGAGAGACTTTGATAGTAAGAGTGTTGCCGTGGCATTCATCAAGAATATTGTCAAAATGCATTGTTTACTAAAATTGATCGTTTTGGATAGAGATAAAATCTTTATTAGCAATTTTTTTGCAACAATTATTCAGATTAAGGGCACCAACTTAGCTATGAGCTCCGCATATCATCCCGAACAGATGGCTAGATAGAGGTTACATCTTATAACCACTTATTTTTATTCTTGTGTGTATTATTCTCTTCCTATGATTGTAATCTTTGATTTGTTTGATTCTTTATGTCCATTATTCCATGTATACATGCATTTATATGATTGAGACCATCATTTCATTTAGGTCACTCACCCAAATAGCCTTACCTTTTATCTTCCATTGTTAGCCAATTTTGAGCCTATGCTAAACCCATTTGTTCTTAATTTTAGCACATTACAAGCCTTAAGTGAAAAATAATAAATGTCCCTTATTTGGATCTTTGATTAGCTTAGGCTAGTGAGAGTGTTTATCATCAAGTTTGGGAGAAGTGGGAACATTAGTTGGGATAAAGGTGTGTCTTTGTATTTTGTTGAAAATATTGGGAATTGAGTACATACTCATGTGTTAATTAAATGTTTAAACCATATGCATTGATACCTTTGTATATAATTACATCAAAAAGAAAAAAAAAGAGAAAAACAAAAGAAAAATAAAAGAAAAAGAAAAAGAAAGAAAAAGAAAGAAAAAAGAAAAGCAATAAAAAGGGGACAAAATGCCCCAAAGTAAAGTTCAATAAAAATCAATGCATATGTGTGGTAATCAAAAGAGAATGCATGAGTATGTGAAAAAGTGAAGAGTTGGTAGTTGGGTTAGCACTTAAATTGCATAGGTTGTCATAGGTTAGGTGGGAAGCTTAAGTTAATCAAAAATTCAAATTTCAAGCTCACTTGACCATATGCATCCTACCTTGGCCCTAGCCCCATTACAACCTTGTGGAAAGACCTCATGATACTTGTATGCATGCATGAAATAATTGTTGATTGTTAGATGAAAAACAAATATTGGAAAGCATGATTAGGGGAGAATTGAGTGAATCAACCCTATACACTTGAGCGACTAGAGCGGATACACATCCAGTGAGGGTTCGATTGCTCAATTACATGTTTTCACTATGATCATCCTTTTTCTTGTAAGTTTGTAAAAATCTTCAATAACTCAATTCAATTGTGGATTTAATTTGATTGCTACTGCTTTAGCCCTTGTGCTTGTATATGTTCTCTTGGGAATTGATTTGTTTTGACCAAGTAGTTGCATTCATTTAGATAGTTGCATTTAGGTAGATTGCATTTAGATAGTTTGTTGCGGTAAATGAATGTTGATACCCTCTGTTTCTTTCTTGATTTTAGCATGAGGACATGCTTGGTTTAAGTATGGGGAGGTTGATAAGCCCCATTTTTAAGGTTTATCTTGTGTTGATTTTAGGAGATTTTTTCACCTTTTCTCATATTTATCCAATGAAATAGCATGGTTTTTATTATTCTCCTTTATTTGTGCTTAAGTGTGAAAACGTACTTTTTAGGCACTTAAATTGGTGATTCTGAATCACCTTAATTCCATTCAATGCCTTGATGTGTTTGTTGAGTGATCTTAGGTTCATGAGGCAAGTATTGAATGGAAGAAGTGAAGAGAAAAGCATGCATAGTGGAGAATCCATGAAGAAACAAGGATTTGGGATGCTGAGATCGACGCGCACGCGCAGCAGACGCGCACGCGTGGAAGTAAAGTCGCATGGCGACGCGTACGCGTACATGATGCGTACGCGCAGATAGCAAAAAGCCAAGCGACGCGTACACGTGACCCACGCATACGCGTCGATGCTCGCACGTGACTTCATTAAAGTGAAAACGCTGGGGCAATTTCTGGGCTTCCCATGCCCAGATCCAACTCATTTCTGAGCCTATTACATACAGAATTCAAAGGGCGATCAAGAGACATTAGCACATAGTTTAGTTTTTTTTTTTTGTGATTGCACATAGTTTAGTTTTGATCATGCTTTAATAATTTCTAGAGAGAGAAGTTCTTTCTTCTCTCTAGAATTAGGTTAGATGTAGATTATGATTTCTTAGATCTAGGTTTAATTCATGCTTTGATTTACTTTTCCTCTCTAATTTCTTGTTCTTCTACCTTTGCTTCTCTAGTTTAATATTTTACTTCTTGTAATTATTTACTTTGTTGTTGATGCACTCTTATTCCTTCTATTTTCCTTTTAATGCAATTTATGTTTGATTTTCTTTATTATTGATTTGAGTTGTTGTTGTTAATTCCTTGCAATTAGTAGTTGTAGATTTATATTTCTTGCAATCTTGTTTACTTTCCTTTTGTGCCTTCCAAGTATTTGACAAAATGCTTGGAAGGATGCTAGAGTAGATTTTTCTCCTCTTGGATTGAGTTGAGTAATTAGTGACACTTGAGTTATCAAACTCTCTTGTTGATTGATAACTGGAAGTTGCTAGTTGACTTGAATGCCACTAACTCTAGTCTTTCCCTAAGATTTGACTAGGACTTGTGAACTCAAGTTGATTATCCCCACTTGACTTTCCTTCATAGTTAGAGGTTAACTAAGTGGAGCAATGGACAATTCTTATCACAATTGATGATGATAATGAGGATAGAACTTCTAGTTCTCATACCTTGCCAAGAGCTTTCTTAGTCGTTATTTTATTTCTTTTGCCATTTACATTTCTTGTCTATTATTCAAAATCCCAAAAAAATACAATCTCTAGCCAATAACAAGAACACTACCCTGCAATTTCTTGAGAGATGACCCGATGTTTAAATACTTCGGTTTATTTTTATTGGGGTTTATTACTTGTGACAACCAAATTTTTTATTGAGGAGTTGTTTGTTGGTTTAGAACTATACTTTCAACGAGATTTCATTTGTGAAATTCTTTACCGACCGACAGTTTCTGTTCATCAAGAATATCTTAGAGTTTATGAAGAATTATCCTCATTTCACCCTTGAGGAAGAGGTTGATGTTAAAGAAAAGGGGTAATGTTATGAGTAAAAGGGTAAATAAGGAAAAAAATAGTGTAACAAACTCTAAAATGAATGAGGTACGCACCATTAATGATGATAAGTAGTTGGTTATGCAAGAAGAACAAATGTTAGACAATGTGCAAATTTAAAATTACAGAACAAGCAACAAAATGAGAGCAAAAAATAGGAGGCTTTTTTGGTAGCTGAAAGTAGTATCGTCTGTCTCCCCTTTCTAAAAGTGTCTCTTATTCCTTCTTTTGGAATTGTTCTGACTTATCCTCTTCTCTCTTTCCTAGGTCCTTGATGTAGAGAATTTCTGCTGCATGTTCTCTACATTCTCATACTTATACTTTTTTTTTTCAAGTTGACTATATTTTCTTGCTTCTCTATATAATTGCTTTATACCTTACTTGTGGTTACGTTAATACTGAATTTCTCTGCTATTGTTTCATTAAATGCTGCTGTCATTTGTTGCTAAATACTTTATTCAATACATTATACCCTTCCAGAACGACACACTAATTGCGACCTATAAACTTAGTCGGAGTCAAACGATATCAACTTAGGATTCACAAGGCGGCAAAAAATTTTGAAGTCTTCCTTCAAGCGGAAAATTTTGAAGTTCTCTTTCAAACGAAAATTTTTTATCCCGTATTGTTAATAGAATTACTGTATTTAGATTGGTCAAATACTTCATCAACTACATTTAAATTTGACAAGTGTTACTATAAATTTAGTCCAATGTATTTGACCAATTTAACCATTAATAAATAAATACCACCAGAAACGACACCTATTTTTAATAGATAAAAGTCTCTTAAAACAAATTATTTTAGTTAATTAATACAAAAACATGTCATCGAAAAGATTGGAATTTCACTCTAAATTTTTTCTTTCATTACCATAATATGACTTTAACTTCTAAAATGTACAAAAATTTACCATAAGACAAATATGCGACAAGAAAGAAAAAACTAATAATCATCATACACATTATAAACATACATGTGAATGGACCTATTTTTATGGATTTTTCACATGACCTGCATGTTTGACCTCTCTCAATTAATTTCATTTTGTTATTATACTTCCACTTCATCTCTTTAAATGTTTAAATATTAGAAAAAGAGTAATGTCATTCTTATTTTAGTAATACTACTCATTGTTTTATAACAAAAAACCATATAAAAAATATTATTATAAAAAATAGGAATGATATTACTATTTTTTAAATATTATTAGATATTAGATTATGATAAATTGACAAACTGAAGTCAAAGAAAACTTCCTAATCTCAAAACAACAGTTTACACATTTTCTTTATTTTTATAAGACAATAGTAAGTTTTGTTCTATAGTAATTATGCTACATTTAACTCAAACAAATAATGTCCCTAGAGAAAATCTTTTTGAACATTATCAACATGTAATAACTTGATATAAAATTACCTAAAACTAATTTTTATTTAGAATGACATTTTATATTCCTAGATAGATCTGCATTGCATTTGCATAGAGTCAAATCTAACTGGAAATACACACAATTACCCCCAACAATGCGTCCAATATTCCTTTGCTTAACGCGTCATTTCCAGAGCGACGGAAAGGATATTTCAGTCAATTCATGTCAAACTCCAATATCTTCCGTCATCAACTCAAATCGAATACTCTCATCTCTGTGTCTAACCCTTCTTAGTTCTTAGTTACTTCCTCAGATCAGATCCCGTAACTGAACTCAGTGACTCGCTCCCTCCGTTTTGTCTCCCCACTCACTGAGTCAACTCGTCGCCATTGACGAACCACCTTGCGAGCTCAACTACCGCAATTCCTCAGCTCATGGGAGCAAGATCCTAAGGAACCGTACACCTTCCCGAGTCGCCGCCGAACCAACTCGCCGCCGAGTCGCGAACTCGTTCGTTCTCACCAAAACTCGGGAATGGCTTCTTCGGAAGCCGATTCCCGGCTGGTCCAGGTCATCATCCCGGCGCTCGAGAAGATCATCAAGAACGCATCGTGGCGGAAGCACGCCAAGCTCGCTCACGAGTGCAAGTCCGTCATCGAAACCCTAACATCACCGCAATCACAGCAGCAGCAGAGCAATCCTCAGTCACCGGGGTCCGAAGACGGCGCCGCCGATCCCGAAGCCTCAGTCCCCGGTCCGCTCAACGGCGGCGGCGCCATCGAGTACTCCCTCGCGGAGTCCGAATCAATCCTCCGGCCTCTCATCAACGCCGCCAACTCCGGCGTCCTGAAGATAGCTGAGCCCGCCGTTGATGCTCTTCAGAAGCTCATCGCCCATGGTTACCTCCGTGGCGAGGCTGACCCCGCCGGTGGCTGCCCTGAGGCGAAGCTTCTCGCGAATCTTATCGAATCCGTCTGCAAGTGCCACGATCTCGGCGATGATGCCGTCGAATTGCTGGTTCTGAAGTCTCTTTTATCTGCAGTAACCTCAATTTCACTGAGAATCCACGGTGATTGCTTGCTTTTGATTGTGAGAACTTGTTATGATATATACCTTGGTAGCAAGAATGTGGTGAATCAAACAACGGCGAAGGCTTCGTTGATTCAGATGCTTGTGATTGTTTTTAGGAGAATGGAGGCGGATTCCTCCACAGTTCCGGTTCAGCCGATTGTTGTGGCTGAACTGATGGCGCCCGTGGAGAAATCTGATGCAGATAACTCGATTACACAGTCTGTGCAGGGTTTTATAACGAAGGTTATGCAGGACATTGATGGGGTTTTGAACCCTGCTACGCCGAGTAGCAGGGTTTCCGCATTGGGAGGCCACGATGGTGCATTTGAGACCACTACCACTGCCACTGTGGAGACCACGAATCCGGCGGATTTGTTGGATTCCAGTGACAAGGACATGCTGGATGCGAAGTATTGGGAGATCAGTATGTACAAGACTGCATTGGAAGGGAGGAAAGGGGAGCTTGTGGATGGCGAGGTGGTGGAGAGGGATGATGATATGGAGATCCAGATTGGGAATAAGCTGAGGAGGGATGCATTTTTGGTGTTCAGGGCACTTTGTAAGTTATCTATGAAGACACCCCCAAAGGAGGCGTCCGCAGATCCGCAGCTGATGAAGGGGAAGATTGTGGCCCTAGAGCTGTTGAAGATCTTGCTGGAGAATGCTGGAGCTGTCTTCAGGACTAGCGACAGGTACAATCACTTTTTTAAATGTTAGTCTTCTTTTCAGTTAGTGAAGATGTTTATTAGTTTAATTGTAGTGAATTAGTGATTGACATACGACAACCAGAAGGTGTAGTTCTGTGTTAAACATAGTACCGGGAGGTGGTAAACATGGCTGCATTTTATGGATATTAATAAAGTAAATAGCTCATTGTCATTCGGGTGCATATTATATCCATTTGGATTTTTTACTAACAAGAAGTTGTGGTAACCAAGCTGTATTTTACTAGGTGAAGTTGGATTATTTACATTTGGGGAGTAGTGCTGCTATATTTTATACAATTTAGAGAGAAGTATGTGAATGCCATATCGTTAGATCAAAGAAGTTCTTGATGGTGATTGATAATTTAGGCTTCACAAGCCCTGAGGATATTCTGAATTTTGAAGTATAAAATCCTATAGGTCTTGGGAATTCAGTTAAGAAGTATATTTTAAGGATTTTACCAGAAAAAAAAAGTCGGGGAATCTGTTGTACAAATAATGGTAGGATCTCTTACTGTTTAATTTGTAGGAAATATGAAAACAAGGAAAGGAATCTAAGAACAATGTATCGAAGAGATGCTTGGGCTTTAGGTTAAGTTTCTTGAAGATATAGGTAAAAATCAGCACTAATATAGTGAAATAGGAAATAAAAATAGTGCTTGTTTGGGTAATGAGATTATAAGATGAAGTTGTTTCTTTAAAAAATTGTTTAGGTTGTTATTTTTGGGGTTAAAAACTTGCAAATGGATTATAAGAAAACATAAAAATAACTTATAATTTATAAGCAATTTATTACTGAGTTTTTTATTTGAAGCAGAGCAATAGCATATTACTTTAAAATTACTTTTAAGTCAATATATCCAAACATAAATCCACTTTAAGATCATGCTTCCAAACTTAAAATTATTTTCATACAATCAATTGTAGAAACAAGTGGTTATACTTATAACCTATTACTGGATGATTTTGATCTCAATTTTCCAAACACATACATAGATTACATTTTCAATAACGATAATGAAGACTTAAACTAATTCCTATGACTCCTGTTATTACATTGCGATGACTTCTATTATTCCAATACAATATTCCTATTATTTTCATACCATTTAAATCACATGGCACCATACAATAATCACATGCATCGATTCTAACAAGGCATTTTGGTTGTGTATGGAGGAGGCCTGTATATTACTATTATGTATTATCATATAACTCTCTTGGATGATAGTGAAGATTTCTAATGGTTGCATTGACTTTGGTAAAGCAGGTTTTTGGATGCCATTAAGCAGTACTTATGCTTATCATTGTTGAAGAACAGTGCATCAAATCTTATGATTGTTTTTCAACTATCATGCTCCATATTCATCAGTCTGGTTGCTAGATTTAGAGCTGGATTGAAGGCAGAAATTGGTGTTTTTTTCCCTATGATTGTCCTCAGAGTTCTAGAAAATGTTGCTCAACCTAATTTTCAGCAAAAAATGATAGTCCTCCGTTTTCTGGAGAAGCTTTGTGATGATTCACAGATATTGGTGGACATTTTTATCAACTATGACTGCGATGTCAATTCGTCAAACATATTTGAGAGGTGTGAAAAATGCTTGATTTTACTTGTTCACTTTATGAATAATATGATATACTAAAACGTGGTCTCCAGATAATTCCTGATTTCTTGGATTAATTTCATACACTATTCATGCTAGTTTCAGTGTTTCTTGTTTGTTTTTTTAAGATACATAATATAATCACTATGCTCTTTCTAGGACGGTCAATGGACTTCTTAAAACTGCCCAAGGAATCCCTCCTGGTGTAACCACCACGGTTTTGCCACCTCAAGAGGAAACATTAAAGCTTGAAGCATTGAAATGCTTGGTTGCTGTATTAAAATCTATGGGAGATTGGATGAACAAACAGTTGCGCATTCCAGAACCTCTTTCATCAAAGAAAGTGGAAGCAGTTGATAATGGGCATGAGGCTGGAGGTCATCCTATGGTAAATGGGAATGGAGAAGAGTCAGCTGAAGGATCAGAAACTCATTCTGAGATCTCCAATGATGCATCTGATGTTTCCACCATTGAGCAACGCCGGGCATATAAATTGGAACTCCAGGTAAGCAATGCATAAAGTTTGGAGTAGCAAGCAGATGTCGGTTATTGCTTTTAGCTGTACATTGTCTATGAAGCTAATGCCCAGCTTATGGCAGGAAGGTATATCATTGTTTAATAGGAAGCCTAAGAAAGGAATTGAATTCCTCATCAATGCCAACAAAGTGGGTAACTCTCCGGAAGATATAGCTGCTTTTCTTAAAGATGCTTCTGGGTTGAACAAGACTCTGATTGGTGATTATCTGGGAGAAAGGGATGAAATGTCCTTGAAAGTAATGCATGCCTATGTGGATTCTTTTGACTTTCAAGGGATGCAATTTGATGAGGCAATCAGGGTTCTCCTTCAGGGATTTAGACTGCCTGGTGAGGCCCAAAAAATTGATCGAATCATGGAGAAGTTTGCCGAACGTTATTGCAAATGTAATCCAAAAGTTTTTTCCAGTGCTGATACAGCTTATGTCCTTGCTTATTCTGTGATCATGCTCAATACTGATGCTCACAATCCAATGGTGAAGAACAAGGTACGCTCAGTTAATTCGATAAATATATGCTCAGTTAATTAATTATGATAGATGCAATCGGTTATTTTCTACATGGTTCTTGAACGATGCAGATGTCTGCTGATGATTTCATTAAAAACAATCGTGGAATAGATGATGGAAAAGATGTGCCAGAGGAATACTTGAGGTCCTTGTACGAGAGAATATCTAAAAATGAGATCAAAATGAAAGATGTTGATTTGGAAACCCAACAAAGACAAGCTGTGAATCCTAATAGACTGTTGGGTTTGGATAGTATTTTGAACATTGTGATCCGTAAGCGTGGGGAAGACAGTACTATGGGGACTAGTGATGATTTAATCCGACGTATGCAAGAACAATTCAAAGAAAAAGCTCGCAAGACAGAGTATGTTCCCTAGCATATTTTTCCCATCCTGTTGAAAGCATTTATTTCTTGTCCAAGCTCATTTCTCAGATCTTGCACTCCATTTGACCTCGTTCAATGTTTGGCTCGCCTGAGAATATTGTGTTGCCATTATTCATACACCTTAATGTGTTTAAAAGCCTATCACTTCTAGAAATATTTATCTGTTGCTTTGCATGATCCATTTTATTTTGAAGTGTGGACTGTGTCCATGTTCATTGTATTTCTTGCTTTATTTTTTTCCGTAAATTCTATGCCAACTGCCTCACTTGTTTGGATCTTAAAGTTGATTTTTACTTCTTATTGAAATGTATTTGCTTTATTGTTGTTCCTTTCATAATGTTTGATACATAGGTTCTTATACTTCTTCTATTTGATGAATTTTTTGCTTTCAATTTGTAGGTCAGTCTATTATGCTGCCACGGATGTTGTAATTCTTAGATTCATGATTGAAGCCTGCTGGGCTCCGATGTTAGCTGCCTTCAGTGTTCCTCTTGATCAAAGTGATGATGAAGTTGTAATATCTCTCTGTCTTGAAGGCTTCCGCTATGCTATTCATGTTACTTCTGTAATGTCCATGAAGACTCATAGAGATGCTTTTGTAACCTCATTGGCAAAGTTTACTTCCCTGCATTCTCCTGCTGATATTAAGCAGAAAAATGTAGACGCGATCAAGGTTGGCAATAAAAATTCTATTCTAGCTGGCTCATGAACACAGTAATAAGATGGAATCTTTGTTGAGTAGCAATTGTTTGTTTTGATTTTGATACTTTCTAAAATGCTACGTGTATAAATTGTTTCCGGGACTTCTTTATGATCGAGTCCTGCCAACCTTAAGTTCTTCTGGATTTGACTTTAGACTTTTCATATGAATTGTTGATAGGTCATAGTTACTATTGCTGACGAGGATGGGAATTACTTACAAGAAGCATGGGAGCATATTTTGACCTGTGTTTCCCGATTTGAGCATCTACATCTTCTTGGAGAGGGCGCTCCTCCAGATGCGACATTCTTTGCTTTTCCTCAGAATGATTCTGAAAAAACAAAGCAAGCAAAATCAACTATTCTTCCTGTCTTGAAGAAGAAGGGGCCTGGGAGAATGCAGTATGCAGCTTCCACGGTAATGAGGGGTTCATATGATAGTTCTGGAATTGGCAGTAATGCTTCTGGAGCTGTCACGTCGGAACAGGTGAACAGTCTAGTTTCTAATTTGAATATGTTGGAACAAGTTGGAAGCTCGGAAATGAACCGCATATTTACTCGGAGTCAGAAGTTGAACAGTGAGGCCATAATAGATTTTGTTAAGGCTCTATGCAAGGTCTCCATGGAGGAATTGAGATCTCCCACTGATCCACGGGTGTTCAGTCTTACAAAAATAGTTGAGATTGCGTATGTATTACCCTCCTCCTCCTTAATCTATTCTATCTGCATGCTGCCTGAACTTTTTTTTTCTTCTGCCTGACGGTGTTTTGGTTGGGGTTATTGCAACTTTGGAGCACTGGTTTTCTCGGGAACTGCAATATCCTTTGTTGTTTATGACACTGTTGCCTTGGTTGCACTTACATTTGGCACTTGCCCTTCTTCATGTCCCATGCAAAATTATTTGAATGTTTATAAAGTTGCTCATCTGATCTAGTTTCCTGTCCTGTTCTTGTAAATATCATATGGAGTTGCGTGTAAAAATGCTATCTATTACTTTTTTGGTTTTGACCCCCAGGTTGGGATGTTAAACCAATTCACTGTGTCATTTTATTGATGAGAGCAAATTACAACTGTCCCAAAAGATGAAATTGGGAAGGTTCAACTGATCTGGGGAAAAAGTTGGGGAAGGGCATTGGGCTTATGATTCTCTCTTTAATGATTAGTTAGTTTCTATTCGCTGCTGTCTAATTTATTGTTAGTTTCTATTCGCTGCTGTCTAATTTATTGTTTGGCTTGATTGTGCACAGGCATTATAATATGAACCGCATCAGGCTTGTGTGGTCAAGTATTTGGCATGTTCTCTCGGATTTCTTTGTAACCATTGGCTGTTCCGGAAACCTTTCAATTGCAATTTTTGCAATGGATTCCTTGCGTCAGTTGTCAATGAAATTTCTAGAGCGGGAAGAGTTGGCTAATTATAATTTTCAGAATGAATTTATGAAGCCTTTTGTCATTGTTATGCGACGGAGTAGTGCTGTTGAAATTAGAGAACTTATCATCAGATGCGTCTCTCAAATGGTTCTATCTCGTGTGAACAATGTCAAATCAGGATGGAAGAGCATGTTCATGGTATGGTTGCACTTTTTTTTTTTGGTGGAGAGCACTACAATTTGTGCAGACAATGTTTTTGTTTTGACTTTGTTTGCTGAGGAATAGTATTTTCTTTCTACTTATTGCTTGTGGTCTTGATTTCAGGTATTCACAACAGCGGCATATGATGACCACAGAAATATTGTACTCTTGGCTTTTGAAATTATTGAGAAGATTATTCGTGATTACTTCCCCTACATCACCGAGACAGAAACCACCACCTTTACAGATTGTGTGAATTGTCTGATTGCATTCACCAATAGTAGATTTAACAAAGAGATTAGCCTAAATGCCATTGCTTTTCTTCGAGTCTGTGCAACTAAACTAGCAGAAGGAGACCTTGGTTTTTCATCAAGGAATAAGGACAAGGAAACTTCTGGAAAGATTTTGTCACCATCACCTCGAACAGGAAAAGAGGGAAAACTTGAAAATGGAGATTTAACAGACAAGGAAGATCATCTCTATTTCTGGTTTCCTTTATTGGCCGGTAATGATAATACTTTTGTTTAGGCATGACAGAGGAAATTTAGTTAGCTCCTTTCTTAATTTGAATGATTCGTACTGCTATCCATTTTATCTCAAGTTGTGAGAAGCTTAGCTATTCACATGTGCACTTAACACATGCTGACATGCATCTTCTATTGTGCAGGTTTGTCTGAGCTTAGCTTTGATCCAAGGCCCGAGATTAGGCAGAGTGCCTTGCAAGTCCTATTTGAAACCTTACGCAATCATGGCCACCTCTTTTCATTACCTTTATGGGAAAGAGTATTTGAATCAGTCCTATTCCCAATATTTGATTATGTACGTCATGCTATTGATCCTGCAGGAAGTAGCTCACAGATCAATGAATTGGAGATTGACGGTGAGCTTGATCAAGATGCATGGCTTTATGAAACATGCACACTAGCCCTCCAATTGGTGGTAGATCTTTTTGTCAACTTCTACAGCACTGTCAATCCTCTTTTAAGAAAGGTGCTGATACTCCTTGTTAGCTTTATAAAGCGCCCACATCAAAGCCTTGCTGGCATTGGTATTGCTGCATTTGTTCGTTTGATGAGTAATGCTGGAGAGCTATTTTCAGATGAGAAGTGGTTAGAAGTGGTTTTGTCACTAAAAGAGGCTGCAAATGCAACACTACCTAACTTTTCATTCCTTGACAGTGGAGACTCCGTGATTATAAATGATCAGCGTGCTTCAACAGCTGAAGAAGATAATGATCCTGCTGATGAGTCTAGCTCACCCAATAATTTAGAAAGCTTTAGAACTCGTCGTCTTCATGCATATTTATCTGATGCAAAATGCCGAGCTGCTGTTCAGCTTTTATTGATTCAGGTAGATTCTTATTTTCTTATCTGATTTAGCACAATAAAGTTGTGTTATCTTGGGAATATGCACCAAGAGGGAGGAAACATATGCTTCACATTATAACATATTTTGGTACATATTGTGCACTAACAAAGTTATGTGCGCCAGTAGAAACAGATGTATTCTGCTTTCTCCAAAAAAAAAAAAAAAAAAATTTGACAATATTTACTTTCTGAAATTTGGCAGGCGGTGATGGAGATATACAACATGTACCGTCCTCAACTTTCAGCAAAATCAATTCTTGTCCTGTTTGATGCTTTGCATGATGTGGCATCACATGCACACAAGATTAACAGCAATATTATTTTGCGCTCAAAGTTGCAAGAGTTTGGTTCAATGACCCAAATGCAAGACCCTCCGCTGTTACGCCTTGAGAATGAGTCCTACCAAATATGCCTCACATTTTTACAGAACCTTCTTGTTGACAGGCCTAATGAGGCCGCTGAGGTGGAGACTCATTTGGTCCGGCTTTGTCAGGAGGTCTTGGAGTTCTACATTGAAGTTGCAGGTTCTGGACAAGTATCTGAATCTTCTCGTGGTGCACAACAACATTGGTTAATTCCTTTAGGCTCTGGTAAGCGAAGAGAACTAGCTACACGCGCACCTCTCATTGTGGCTGCTATCCAGGCTATTTGTAATTTGGGAGATGTGTGCTTTGAGAAGAATCTGGCTCAGTTTTTTCCCCTTTTCTCAAGCTTGATAAGTTGCGAACATGGGTCAACTGAGGTCCAGGTAGCACTCAGCGACATGCTTAGTTTATCAGTTGGCCCTGTTTTGCTACGGTCATGTTGATTGCTTGGGTAAGATTTACCCTGCATTGAGATGTAGGATATTTTTGTCTAAATCTGTCCATATTTTTCTTCTCTTATTTTCCGTGGATTACATAACAGAAATATAGTTTTATAGTGTATGAATAGTGTATGAAAGTTAGCAGTGAGTGTGTTTAGATAATATATCTTCCACCAAGTTCTGTATTTTTATTCTTGGGCAGCAAGTTCTGTATTTTAGAGGCCTAGCTTTTCCAGTCAGAAGCAGGTTTAATGTTGTATGCTTATTGCTTACTTTTCCCGGAATTTCCCCAATTTTTTTTAAGAATGAGTTTTCCTTTTCCTGTAAAATTTAGTTTGTAACCTTATAATCTATTTTAAATGGTATTGATGTTTTATTGTTTTTATTAAGGAGTTTAACTGGGTAGTTAATTTTTCGGTCAATATTAATCAATCTTATAAAATTATTTTTTATTTTAAATTTTAATCATAAATTCTATGATTAAAAAATATAAGGTTACAATAAAAAAGTTAATTAATGGTAATTAATTAAAAATCTGTTTCTCATTTATTTTATTATAATTTGTTCAATCGTATGACTCATTTAGTACACGTCAAATTTTTGCAGCATGGAAGGTTCCAAAATATTTTTCTTTTGAAGGCCTATAAGGCTAACATATAAGAATTACTATGGCAGTATGGCCGTCTAGTTTTAATCAGAATCCAAATATGGCCAGAAAATAAAGGGATAGTCTAAAACGAGTTCAACCATTATGTGCTTATTGAATGAACCATACTTATATAGGCTATTAGATTTTATTAGATAAAAATTAAAGGCTAATATAAAACAAGAGCATTGATAGACTCTAATAAATATAGAATATCCTAGTACATAAATAAATGTTTTAAATGGTAATATTTTAATATACAATACTTTAAACGACAACAAAATTTTTTATTCTTAAATAATTAAATATAAAATATATGAGTATTTTTTATTTATTAAAATTAATTATTGCAAAAAAATTTATAATATTAAAAAATTATATTAAAATAATATTTTAAACTATAACTAACATAAAACTATAAAATCATTAAAATTTATTTTATATTACTTAATAAATAATTACATTATTATATTCAAAATTTATTAACTTACTACTTTTATTAAAGATATTATTATATAGTATAATTTCTTATAAAAATATTTTTAAAAAATAATTTATTTAAAATATTATATATAATACATAAAAATATTATTTTTTTATTTTTAATTTTTTTAGAAAAACAAAATAAATAATATAATTTTAAATATATACCTAAATAAAAAAATTAATATTTTCATGTATTATATATAACGTTTTAAATAAATTTTATTTTTACAAATATTTTAATAAAAAATTATATTATATAATAATATATTTAACAAAGTAATTAGTTAATAAATTTTAAATATAATAAACTAATTATTTGTCAAGTAATATAAAATAAATTTTATTTATTTTATATTTTTATGTTGTAGTTTAAAATATCATTTTAATATTATAAAAAAATTTGTATATAATAATTAATCTTAATGAATAAAAAAACTTATATTTTTTGTATTTATATTTTATATTTTTTAAAATAAAAATTTTTTATCTTTATATAATAAAATATGTGATAATCTTCTTATATATATATATATATATATATATATATATATATATATATATATATATATATATAGGGGTGGTAAAACGGGTCGAATTCGTCGGGTCGACTTGCCGAACTCGCTAAAAAATATGGGTTGGGTTAGAATTTGAAACCTATCAAATTAAAAAAATTCGCTAAATTATGTAAATATGTCCTAACTTCTAATTATGTGACTTTATTTATTTTATTTTATAATTTCGTATATATGTTCAAATTATGTGACTTATTTTTTAAAATAAAGATAGTTCTATTGACAAATATTATTTTAAACAAATTTATTGAAGTTAAAAATTTTAAAAATAATAATAAAAAGTTATATTATAACTTGACTATTTTTTATTTGTAATTAATTGTTTAATTATTATTTTTTAGTTAATTTTAATTAATTTTATTTTTCATAAAAAAAACAAAGTCAAACGACTAGCATTTTGTACCCACTTTAGTTGGCGGGGCGGGTTGGCCCGTCCCGCTTAAGGTGCGGGCCTAGGTGAGGCACGGCGGGTTGGGGCGAGCCGGCCCGCATTGCCACCCCTTATATATATATATATATATATATATATGGGTGGCAAGCGGGGAAGCCCGCCCCACCCCGCCTAGTGAGGCGGTCCCAAAATCCTACCCCTCCTCGCCTAACGACAGGCATAGCCTGCCAAATATCCTCTTTTTTTTTTTTACTTTTAACTATTAAATAATATATATAAAGGCATAAAAAATCTCTCCTATTTTTTACTTTTAGCTATTATAATTTCTAAAAGTATAAACAAATTATAATTTTTATATTCACAAATATTAAAGTCTTTATAATTATAAATATCTAATAAATATAAATATAAACCAAGTTTTCATCCAAAGCATAATTATAAATATTGTTCCCAAAGTAAAATAAAAATAATTTAAAACATAATTATAAATATTGTCTCTAAAACAAAATAAATATAATCCAAAACACTCAATTTTCATCTTCATTCTCTTGTAAGTTAGGTTGGGGGAAGTTGAGTTTTGGCAAAAAAAATTGTAAAAATACCCCTTGCTAAAAATAATAAGCCCGGCGGGGAAACCCACCCCGCCCCGCCAAAGCCCGTGGTTTAAGCGGTGCGAGTTAGGCGGGTTTTTGCTATTTGGCGGTCCCAATTTTTTAGCCCAACCCGCCTTTTTTGGCGGGTTACGCACACCGACCCGGCGGATTTAGGCCCGTTTGCCACCCCTATATATATTTACTATTTAGTAATTTTTTTTATATATTAAATAATTATAATCATATAATTACATTGAAATCAGAAAACATATTAAATCTATTATAGTATAACTATTTAAAATATCATTTTTATATAATCTTTTAATATTATAAAATAATTTTGCATAAAAATTTTGTGGGTTTGGCAAATTTTTTTAATTTGACCGGTTTCAAATCCTACTCCGATCCACCTTTTTTAGCGAATTCGGCGGGTCGGCCCGACGGACTCGATCCGTTTTGCCACCCCTAATATATATTAAGAAGATTATCACATATTTTACTATATAAAGGTAGAAACTTTTTGATCTAAAAAATATAAATTAAATAAATACAAAAAATATAAATTTTTTTATTCATTAAGATTAATTATTATGCAAATTTTTTTATAATATTAAAATGATATTTTAAGCTATAATATAAAATATAAAATAATTAAAATTTATTTTATATTACTTGAGAAATAATTAGATTATTATATTTAAAATTTATTAACTAATTAATTTATTAAATATATTATTATATCATATAATTTTTTATCAAAATATTTGTAAAAGTAAAATTTATTTAAAAAATTATATAAAATATATGAAAATATTAACTTTTTTATTTAGGTATATATTTAAAATTATATTATTTATTATGTTTTTCTAAAAAAATTGAAAAAAATAAAAAAGTTAATATTTTCATGTATTATATATAATATTTTAAATAAATTATATTTTTAAAATATTTTTATAAAAAATTATATTATATAATAATATATTTAATAAACTTAGTTAGTTAATAAATTTTAAATATAATAATCTAATTATTTGTCAAGTAATATAAAATAAAATTTTAATTATTTTATATTTTTATGTTAGTTATAGTTTAAAATATTATTTTAATATAAATTTTTAATATTATAAATTTTTTTTGCAATAATTAATTTTTAATAAATAAAAAATACTCATATATTTTATATTTAATTATTTAAGAATAAAAGATTTTGTTGCCGTTTAAAGTATTGTGTATTAAAATATTGCCATTTAAAACATTTATTTATGTACTAGGATATTCTATATTTATTAGAGTCTATCAATGCTCTTGTTTTATATTAGCCTTTAATTTTTATCTAATAAAATCTAATGGCCTATATAAGTATGGCTCATTCAATAAGCACATAATAGTTGAGCTCGTTTTAGACATACCCGAAAATAAAGGTCAAAAGCTAAATCTCTGATCCAGTTTCAAACTTGCAGTCCTGCGTACGGATAGCTCAACATGTTGAAAACTTGAAACAACGTTATTGTATTTGTAAACCTATAATCTTATCAAATTTAATTTGCCGGCATTAAAGTTAGATTGACTTAAATACTTAATACTTTTCAACCAAACGCCAAACAAGACCTAATCAAATCTCAATTAGAACGAACCAGTTCAACCTAATAAAAACTAGAGTCGCTATTATATTATCATGGTGTTTATGTAGACTAAAAATTAAGGTAATATCTTTTTTATATTTTTGCTATAATTTTTAATTTTTCTTTTTAAAATGAAAAATATTTTCAAATATTTTAAAAAATATTATTAAAATTATATAACTACTACAGTAATCGTAATAATAGACATGTAATAAAATATCTTGTCCATATATTCTATGCTCTATGCAGTTTACCAAAAATAAATTCATGATCTGCTACTTTATATATATAGACGAAGTGATACCACCTTGCCTCAAAGAAAATGTTCAACCATGTCTAACAACCTTAAACCCTAAACTTCATCAACCTCATATATCTCCTCCATCTTTAATGTTTGTTGCACGTCAAGGTTATCAAATTCTAGAATTAACATGTAAGTTTAAGTCTCAAATCGCTTTGACGATGTTAATTAGATGATTTTATAATTTAGCTTTAACTAAATTTTTCGAGTTTAGGTGAACTCTCTCTAAGCATTTTTCCCTTTAACTTCTTCCTCAGCCATGTTTGAACCTTTTAAAACTTTCTTCACTTTTCTTGAAAGAAAGACCAAATTCCTTGGCCTCAATCAGCCAAAGAGCATGGATATGATTGGTTGCTGCTACACCAGAAAACCAAACAACAATGGGTTCTCATCATCATCATCATCCAAGGTATCATTACCCTCTTCTTTTGTTGATATGGGAATCTCTAACCAATTGAAGCATGTTTTCAAGCTCATTGACACCAATGGTGATGGCAAGATATCAACCACCGAACTCAGTGAGTTTCTCTCATCATGCATTGGATACAAGAAATCCATAGCTGCAAAAGAAACTGAGAGCATGTTTAGTGTGTTGGATTCAAATGGAGATGGGTTCGTTGACTTGGATGAATTCATGGTTGTTATGAATGAAAATGACAAAAAGGATAATAATAATAATAATGATGATGATGAAGAAGAAAATGATTATTTAATGGATGCTTTTCTTGTGTTTGACACTGATAAGAATGGTTTAATCTCAGCTAAGGAGCTAAATAGGGTTTTGATGAGTTTAGGGTTTGATCAGTGCAGTGAGAAAGAGTGCAAGAACATGATCAAAGGGGTTGATAAGAATGGAGATGGGTTTGTAGACTTTGAAGAATTCAAGTCCATGATGAAATCAAGACATGCCAACTAAAACCTTAGTTTGATTTTTAAAAAATTAACGAGAAATATTATGTATTTATTATTTATCATAAATCAAATTGTTGACAATTTAACATACATCCTTTTATTATGGATGAAGTGTATGATTTTTTTTTTTTTTTTTGTAAATTTCATATCAGTGAGTTTGAAATAATGTATAAGATTAAAATGAATATAAATAACATCATATTTCAAATTCATCAGTGACATAATGTAAATACTTTTAGTTATCATCATCATCATCATCATCATCATCATCATCATCATCATCATCATCATCATCATCATCATCATCATCTGCTGGTTTTTGAGCTCCTCTTGGTAGTGTTGTATATTTGAAACTGATTGCAAAGGAAGTAATAAGAGATCAAATTATATTTGGGTCATTTATCTGTAAAACTTTCGACACATCTCTAGACTTGTAGTCAATCACATGTTCACATGATCCATTGTAAAAGCTCATTGGTTTAGTTTTATTTTATTTTTCATAGAAAACATTATTATTTCAAATCAAACTAAACCAAAAAGTGTTTGGTACGGTACGATGATAAATTTAAACTTATTAGTATAATAAAAATGTGAACAAATTAAAATACGATACGTAAATTATATTTTTCACGTCAATAGTCAATTTTTCTATTTTTAAATATATATCATATCAATACTTTTACTAAACTATTCTTATATTTTGATAAAAATAAAAAATATTTTTTATTTAATTTTACAAAAAGACTTAAATACATTTTTTTAGTATTGGACAAAAACTGCCCTAAACTTTATAATTTAGTCAAAATTAAATTAATTTTAATTTTACATTTTTAAATCTAAAACAATTTAAAAATCAAAGTTTAAAACAAAAACATATATGAAAAATAAAAAAAATCAAAAACGATGTAGATCTTATTTAGGGTTCTGGGCAAAGAAGAAAAAAAAAGAGGTATTGATCTTGTTTAGGTGTCTCCATTAGTCTGTCTTCTCTCTGATCTTCTAATCTTTTTTCGAAGTTTTCTTCGTCTCGTCTCCACTCTGGTCTTTTTTCTCCCAAACTCTGTTTGTCTCGACTTTGGCCAGAAAAAAGACGAAACTCTGTTCGAATTGCCTCCCGTCCACGACCTCCTTGTCGATTTTCTGTTCCTCCACGACCTCTCCATGTATGCACTCAGCAACCCATGGGAGGAGTTTTTGCTGGTTGCCAAAGCCTCCACCGGCAAGGCACCTCGGCCTCTTCTACTTCAACAAAGACGACGCCCAAGCCCTGCTCCGTCAGGTTTCCACGATCGACCCTCGCCTGCGTGATGGCTCCAAAGCTGTCCCTGTTACACTCAACAGGTTCCCTAAATTGCTCCTCTCTTCTTTCTCTCTTTCTCTCTCTCAATAATTTGATTCACCTTATGATGTTTTACTGATCCACTTTATTGAATTATTTGGTAATAATTTTTATTGCTTCTTTGAATTGACGTGACGTTTGGCAATGTCCAAGTATGGTTATGATTATACGGATGCTTATGTACTTAGATTCATGGATATCAGAGATGATTGAACTTATTATTAATTATTGTTTCTCGTCATAATATTTGAGACAATTGAAAATATGACCAATGGGATAGTAGCATTTCTTGTAGCAAAGACAATAGAGGAAATATTACCCAAATTCATTCATGATAGATGAAGCTCATCCACATACACATATATAGCCATTCTAGATATAGATCAAATATTATGACGAAAAACAATAATTAATAATAGGTTCAATCATCTCTGATATCCATGAATCCAAGTACATAAGCATCCATATAATCATAGCATCCATATAATCATAACCATATTTGGACATTACCAAACGTCACGTCAATTTAAAGAAGCAATAAAAATCATTACCAAGTAATTCAATAAAGTGGATCAGTAAAACATCATAAAGTGAATCAAATTATTGAGAGAGAGAGAGAGAGAGAGATGAGCAACTTGGGGGACAGCTTTGGAGCCGTCACGCAGGCGAGGGTCGACCATGAAAACCTGGCGGAGCAGGCTTGGCGTCGTCTTCGTTGAAGCAGAAGAAGCTGAGGTGCTTGCCGGTGGAAGCTCCGGCAACCAGCAAGAACTCCTCCCATGGGTTGCTGAGTGCATACATGGGGAGGTCGTGGAGGAACAGAAAATCGACAGGGAGGTAGTGGACGGGAGGCAATTCGAACAGAGTTTCGTCTTCTTTCTGGCCAAAGTCGAGACAAATAGAACTTGGGAGAAAGAAGACCAGAGTGGAGACGAGACAAAGAAAGCTTCGGAGAAAGAAGAGTAGAGAGAAGACAGACTAATAGAGACACTTAAACAAGATCAACACCTCCTTTTTCTTCTTCTTTGCCCAAAACCCTAAACAAGATCAACATCGTTTTTTATCTTTTTGATTTTTCATATATGTTTTTGTTTTAAACTTTGATTTTTAAATTGTTTTAGTTTTAAAAATATAAAACTAAAGTTAATTTAATTTTGACTAAATTATAAAAATTAGGGCAGTTTTTGTCCAATACTAAAAAAAGATATTTAAGTCTTTTTGTAAAATTAAATAAAAAATATTTTTTTATTTTTATTAAAATATAAGGATAGTTTAGTAAAAGTATTGATATGATATATATTTAAAAAAAATTGACTACTGACGTAAAAAATATAATCCACGTGTCATATTTTAATTTGTCCACATTTTTATTATACTGATACGTTTAAATTTATTATCATACTATAGCAAACACCAAACCAAAATACCAATGATATATTCAGCTTTTTGGACTAAAAAAAGAAACTAACAATGATAATAATAAGTGTCTACGTTTAACATTTTGTTTAGATTAAAAAAAACAATTAAAATGTATGTGTCAGTATTACAAAAGTTAAAAAATTAATTTAAGATTAGGCTAAACCACACTTTTTGTCCTTTAAATTTTTGAAAAATTCTCCTCATGTTTAATTTGTTTCAATTTTTTTTTTAACATTTAAAATATTTAGTTATACTTTCGAGAAGATTAACACCATTAATGAAAAAATTGACGTGACAATTGTATACAGACATATCTGTGACAGTCAGCATACAATTGTCACGTCATATATTGTCAAATTCAGAATATAATTGAAACATATTGAAACCTCAAGAATAAAATTAGGGTAAAGTATTAAATTAGTTTTTTACGTTTGTACATAATTCTGTTTTGGTCTTTAAAATTTAAAGTGTCCTATTTAAATTCAAAAAAGTTTCATTTAATTTTGATGTAGTCCCACCGTGAGGTCAAAGTTAAATAATTAACGGAATGTTCTACATGACAGCAGTACAAGAATAAGATAATCTGAAGAACAAGTACAAGCTCCAAAGGTACAAAATCAATCGTAGATACATTAATACATTTATTTATCATTTTTCTTACAATTTAAATGAAATATTTTCTATAGAACTAAGGAAAATGATAAATAAATATATTGATACATTCACAGTTGATTTACTATTGTCATGTAAGACATCTTGTTAATTATTTAAAGACATCTTGTTAATTATTTAACTTTGACCTCACGGTGGGACTACATTAAAACTAAATGAAATTTTTTTTGCATTTAAATAGGACACTTTAAACCTTAAAGACCAAAATAGGATTATGCCCATACATAGGGACCAATTTAATACTTTACCCATAAAATTAAAACCAAACATTGAAAACAAAATTAAAATTAAAATATAAACATTGAGAACAAAAATAAAATATATTTTCAATAACTTTTTTTAAATAAAAATTAGGTTTAATTATTCTGTCGGGTTCCTATACTTTTTTTTTTTTTCAATTGGTCCCTATACTATATCAGATTTTGTAACTAAGTCTCTACCGTAACCAAAACGTTAGAATTAACGGAATATTATGTTAAACTATACAAAATATTCAGTCAAGTGTTATGCATATTCATTTTGCTTAATGAAATATTCCGTTAATTCTAACGTTTTTGTCATAATAAAGACTTAATTACAAAATCTGATACAAAATAGAGACTCAAACGAAAAGAAAAAAAAATATAAGAACCTAATTAAAAATTTAGTAAATTTATAGAAACCGACAGAATAATTAAACCTAAAAATTATATTGATAATCATCTTATCACAATCACTTTTGTTGAGATTCACTTCAATACAATAACATTTTTTTATTAAAAATAAAAATTGAATATAACACTTTTTGTTCCTCAAATTTTCGAAAAATTTTATAAATACCATTCTATCAAATTTTATATACCATATACAGATGAATTGATTGGCGGCCAAAACTTCTATAATTAGAAACTTCACAACAATGATTTTCTAACATACATTGGCAAAAAAAAAGGATAAATTTCATTACTTACATGAATCAATCAATTTCAATATTACATACAATATGAGCTCCATATAACTAAGAGTTGGTCAAATCTTTGACAAACCCATGTTTGACTGAACATAATATCAACTTCCCTCTCTACCGTGCAGAAACCCATTTGTCATCTACTTTCCCTTCTATCAATATTCGATATACAAACATTCTAGGTCAGTAATGGCTAGATATCATTACAAATTACATGCTTAACCCTGCTTCTCCCAAAGCAAAACTAGCAAGGTATACATCTACCCCATATGCCACCAAGAAGAATTATTAAGTACCGGTAGTTCTGTTTCACAAAATGTGGAACAAGAATAAAAATGTAGTTCCATGCAGACCTGTAATCAACATTCTATCCGCAGTCGTCGCAGTTCAGATTTGAATGTCGGGATAGAACTGAGAGTCCGGCGAGCAAGACTGCGAATGTCCTCTCGTGAACAATCCCTTGAAATCCGGACAAGCTCCCAAAGAGCTCCTCCGCTAATCATGTCTTTTGCATTCACTTCTGCAATATTCATTATCTCGGTTGGTTTAAGTTTTACAAGAATATAGTTAGAAAAGTTCAAGAGATCACAAGAAGTCGCCTGTTCCCTTACCATGTTGTGCCAAGTGGCAGAGCGCAAGCTCAATATGACGCCTGATGGGTGCAGCCTCGTTATTAGCATTTTGTACTATCCAAGGTAGTGCACCATCTTCTATCAAGAAAGATCGACCACTTTTTATCCCTGCGAGCGCAAAGTAGAATCATCAGGCTACAAACCAAAGCCTCTTTATCTCCTTAATCTCTATATGGTACTAGAAGAATCTTAAAGTTGCTTTGTGGCAAGTGTAGTGGAAAGAGCTCAGAAAACATAAATTCAGTAAGTTAATCAATGGGAAATGGCATTTTCTTTTTATGGAGTAAGAACATTCTCCATTTTTCTATATATTTTAAGGTGTGTATACTCGGATACTAAGGAGGGAAATAGACCTTGATTAGATGATCGAGATTCGCATTTTGCGAAGTTAGCTATTCCTCGTGCGACTTGGGATAGAACATCGGGATGCCCACATCTAACTATTCCTAGTAAAGCCTTGATACCTCCTTGAGATCTCAGCTTCATCAATATTTTATCTGGATGAAGAACATGGCAACGAAATCAGGGTTAGTCGCAAACCGTGGCATCAAATCAGGCAAATTATGAATGACTTCGTTTGACAGCTGAAAATATATTTTCAACATCTAGCAACTTGAATAGTTGGAAAACCAAAACGAAATAGCAATATACCATTTCCACAAAGGTTAGCGATTGCCCCAGCAACCATTCGAAGAGTTTGTGGATCTTCAGCATCAGACGCTGTCATTGATAAGAGAGTTATTCCTCCTTCTGCCATGATAAGTTCTTGGTTTGCTTCTGAATTGCCACAATGGAAACCAAAGTCAATATGACTTCCCAAACTAGCTATACACATATTGACAAATAAACTGTAAATAAGAAAGATCCAATTATTTATATCATTTGACAGAAAGCTACTCTTTTACAATCACCATTCATAGCAAGATTGGCAATTGCCCCAGCTGCCACTCGGCGAACAGTCTCATCCTCGTATCTTCTAAGAAGCATCAATAAGGAAGTGAGACCACCAGATTCCACAATTCTTTTTTGATTAGCCTCTGCATGTTAAATTGGGGGAAATTACTGAACAAATCCTAAAGATAAGACAAATGATCATATACTGCCAAAAGAATACAATCTTAATGATTATGAAGGCTACCAAAAAAATAGTGCAATTAATGGAAACATGGATTTGTGGAATGGGACCACGTGAAAAAAGGGGCTGGAAGTTCACTAAGCAACATTCAAAGGGGCTCCTCCTAAGAAAGTTGTGTAAAATTAACACAGACTAGAACTTGTCTTGAAACATATAATTGTGTTGCCAAAACAAAGAGCATTTCATAGCAAAATACCGCAATGATTAGGTGGTTCACGGAGACACAAAAAGTGTTTAGAAAGGCAAATAGTTGCTTTCGGTAAAGAGGCTAAAACTACCTTCAGCTGCTAGGTTGGCCACCACTTTCACAGCATGAATTCGCATATTGGCATCATCTGACTCCAGCAATGACAAAATCTTTTGCAATCCAACTGTTAAAATAATACGGGTCATATATGTATGATTATGAATAATTTGATGTTTCAATTATAACTCAATCTATTCATACCTTGCTCAAAGAGAGTAGTGACTGAAGACTTTGGACCATTCCCAGTGTCTTTGAGCTGGGAATGCCTAACATGTGTCATGGAAGGATCAATGGAGGGAAATGAGCTCCCTGAGCTACCACTTTCCAAACACCTTCTCATCTATGGACATAACATCAAATCATTCTATATCAAACCCATGCTAAAAGAACAAAGTAACCTGCAGGTACAGACTAAAAGAGGAAAAAAGAGCATTCATCTGATGACAATTAGTACAAATTTCATTGTACCAGCCAAACTTTAATTTGACATTTGACAGAACTTTTCAAAGAACTTCGTAATGTAGAAAATGTGTCAAGATAAACCATGAAACTAGCTTCTACTGCAAATAGATTTTGCCTTCTAGTAGTTATAAAACCCCAAAATTCCTAATAACCAAACCATGCAAGTCAGGTGGTGTTTTAGTAGGAGATACAATATAATATTCCAAAATAACTGCTGGACAATCATGTAGTTCTTTGGCATGTTTTGGAGGAAGGTTCATAATTTAACATATGTCTCTTAGCCCATACATTTGTTTATAATATTATGTTCACGTACTCTATTGGCTACTCTAATTGTGTTTCTTGAGGAGAGTTTACACAACTGATACACAAGGATATGAAGAGTTCTGTTGCACTTTATAGCACCTCCTACACCACATACTATTCAAGCATATGCTACATGGCGTACATGCTCAGAACTTGAGAAATTACCTGGTCAGCTTCAAAGTTCAATTGCAATAATTGACTTCTTAATATTATTATCTCTTCTTCAAGCTTCTTTTTCTGATTAGCCTCATCCTCAAGGAAGTTGCGCAGCTTAATAACCTCCAGATCCTCTCCTCCCTAGAACACAAAGAGGTTCTGTTATACCAGAAAGCCAAGATTGGGAAATAAGAAAGCCATAGAAGTTTTCTGTTTCACTGAAACTCACCTCTGATCGGGTATGTTTCCCTAGCTGACCTTTTAGACGTTCTAACTCTTCTTCAGCTGCCTTTCTTTGCTTATTTTCTTTTTCAAGCAACATTTTGAGCTCAGACACATCTGCAGAAGATGATGCAGGTCCCTGTTCCGAAAAAGCCAAAAATAAAGTGACAAAATGTAAACAGAATACCTTCAGCCACTGGCATTACTGGTTAAACACGCCTCAAAACATTATCTTTTAACATTGGGACCTCCAAAAAATTTAAGTGCTAATCATAATATCAATTTTGGCACAAGCCACAATGACCAAACCAAAGAAAAAGATAGTAAATAAACATACTGGAAAAATGTTTGCCTACAAGATTTTCAGTATAGTTAATACTTAATATTGGTTAAAAATAAATACCTCGCCACAATCAGCCACAAAACGATTACAATCATGTCTTTCTTGATTTAACACTAATTTCTGCTCCAGCTCCTTTACCAATTCCATGTACTCCATCTGGCATTTCAATCTCTCTTTCTGCAAGTTGAAATTCCATATGAAACATAGCACCATAGATGTATAAAAACAAAAATATTAATATGTAGTTTCAGAGATTTAGGTTGTAATAGAATCTAATGTAAAGGTTTTGCATCATGCCTAAGCTTTACCTCTGATTCAGAAAATGCAATTAAAGGTAGCTAGAAATTACAAAGGTGTATTAGAAGATTGTTTTGCAGCAGAACAAGGAATACTAAAATAATGTAGTTCAGCCTTTCACTTAATAGTTGGTACTTGGAGCTGCAAACTCACAGCACAATGCGTCACCAACCATGAAATGGTAAAGTATAACAGGAAAATTGTATGTATCCCAAAGTATACAATTATACATTATATAAAATCTGAGATACTGATTCCAAAACCTTGATAAAAATATTCCAGCCACGCTCTTATTTGATGATAGATCACTTTTTATCTTCAAAACTCAAAAACAACAATACTTAATAGAGCTCATCCTTCTTCAAGAAGCCATGTATGCCACTTAATTAAGTCATGCACCATAGTTGCTGACTTTGGGTTCTAATTTCTATTCACAGTACAAAAAGAGTAGACAACACCCAAATCAATTATAAAGAATCAAAGTATGACATCATGCATACATACCTTAACATAAAAATCTTTATTCACAATGTATTATTATCTAGCAAGATTTTTGCAACATTTCAAAAGTTAGAAGACTTAATTTTATTTTGAAACAAAGACTACTGCTGTCAAGAGAGCTACTTTTATATAGATATAAGCAAACCTCTAATGCATCTGCAAAATTCCTCTCAACCTCAGCAATACGACATTGTGCTTCCAAGTTTATTTTTTCAACTTCGTCATCAAAAGCTTTTTGCTGCCTTTCATTTTCTGCAATAAGCTTATCCAACTGCACCTCAAGCTTTCGAGACAAGCTTTTATAATCAAACTCCTCCTTAATTTTCAGCATATTTTCAACTTTCATAGCCTGAAAATAAAATACACATTAATCTGTCTGCCAAAAAAGTTAATCAAGTCAAATATCAACAATGTTTTTAGTTTCATGTAACAGTAATAGTAACATACTAAGAACTTTGATAATAAGGCAATCAGAATCTGTGATGAACCGATGACCGAATGAGGAATAAATAATTTCAAATTATCAGGGAAAATCAAATATTAACTAGCCACTAGATAGGATATGCAAATTAAGATAATAACAATTTCAACAGTAGATAAATGCATTGCACAAGAATAAGGGTAGAATCTAAAGTCATCGATTCACCTTAAACATAAAAAATTGCACAATGGCATGGACATCAAGAGCACATAAGTCTAATAATATTTAGTAAATGTCATATGAATACATTGAATAGCAATAAAATTTTATATACAAGTACCATTTTGGCCTCCAAAAGATTCAAATCTTTACAAAATGATTCTCAAAAGAAAGAAATAACATTTTGACCCTCCAAAAATGATCTAAGTTTGATTCGTTTTTTTGCAAGCCTGCTTCGAAAAATGATCTTGTTACCCTCCAAATTTAGTAATTTTACACTAAGTAAACTATTTTTATATATGAACGGCAAAAAATTGAAACATAAATTGAAAAAAAGGTCAAAAGATAGAATTTTTCCTCGGTATTTTGTATTTACCTTTTAAATAACCTTCAAAAAATCTAGATCAAATGCATTAGTCGTGTGCCACTTATGAGAAAAATTAGTGCATATTGTCAAACTGGAAGGCCAAAATGTCATTTGTTTCTTTCTGGAAGTCATTTTGTCAAAAATTGAATCTTTTGGGAGGCCAAAATGGTAGTTTATTCTTTTATAAACATATTCACATATAAAACCTGACCCTTTGGCCAAATAATATGGTGCTAGAAGTCTCTCCTCGGTGACGTGGAGATGGGCCAATGGTCACAATCAATGATGTCCTTGCTGTGCCTACAGATTATTGGAAAACATAAGGCAAGGAAAATAAAATAATAGCACTGTATGTTTGAACAGATACAATTAACTTCCAAGACCAATTTATGTGATGTAGAGCCTGAGACTAAGGAAGATAAAGTAGTTGTGTCAGTCAAGGATCTAAGAAACCAGTTTGCTGAACCATTAATGACATCTCACAAGATTTGACCAGAGTTTGTGAAACTTGAGGCCAATATTAGTAGGATATCTAACAAGACAGATTAAGGCATCCAACCTCCAAAAGAATCTCGAAGCATCCTGGTAAGCTTTGAATCACGAAATGGAACATGAGCACTGTTCTCTGCTAGAGCATTAATGCACTTTCCCAGTGAACTAAGTGAAAGGTTGATTGATTTGGCTTCTTCTAGCATGTGTCCTTCACTTCCTGCAGGGGGAAAAGAAAAGATGAAAAGTTTCAGCATATACCAACTAATAGCAGTATCTATTAACTCAATTAAGTTAAAGGAGAGACAGGATCAACACTGTCTGTATTTCAAAGGCCACGAGAAATCCAATTGTCTCAATTTTCTTTACAAAATTCTGAAAATGAGGAATAAATGAAAATCAAGTGGAAGTATTGTAACTAATTATTATCAGTTAAAAATTATAACTGAAATACCCTCTTAGCATTCAGCAGTCCAGATCACCAGAAAGTTGTCTTTCTTCTTTTATAACAACACACAAAAGGCACACCCAAATACTTTCAGACATTTATTATACAATAAAGGACATTATTATTGCATTCAATATTTCAATGCATATGCAAATTGACAGTTTTTTAGACAGGAAATAACTGATAGCATTAAAATGGAAAAAAAAAGGTGTGAGAAACAGTTCAAGGTCTGCCATTTGACTATATATATATATATATATATATATATATATATATATATATATATAGAGCACTAAGATACCTGCAAAAGTAACTCATCTTTCTAAAATTTTTTCAGGACTTGGAAATTGAAAATGGCAAGCAGGGTTTCAGATATCAAAATTTTGTCAGAGCTGATCATGAGATGTCAGCATAAGGAAAACATGCGTACACAACAAGGACATGATGAAGAAGGCGCTATTGAACAAGGACCGTTAATTTATGACATGCATAATTATACACATACACAAATGTTAAGTCTAGCATGCACCTGACTTATGGACACGCTCTGAACCAGCTAAATCCACCACAACTAGCTTGCTCTTCCTAACAAGTGGTTTTGAAGGTTTAGTAATAAAGTTTGGTGTATCACCACCATTTTCACTAGATTCGATATCTTCATTATCCATGACAGACCTCTTAATATGTACCTGTGTGAGAATAGATATAAGATTGAACATTCTTTTTAAAATATGGATTTCTTAATTTGGGAGATATAATATAAAAATAAAATGTAAATAAAACATATTATTTCACCATGAGAATAGCGTGACTACGGGAAGATTCTGTATTCAACTTTGTGTTAGCAGCAATCCGATTAGCTTCCCCGACTCTTAGTAACTCCAGAAGACTCTGCTGGTCCCTGATTTCTACAAGTGTTGCTCCAGGCAAAGATACGTCACCAGTTCTAGGATCATCCACTATAGGAATATTATCATTTACTGGATTAAGCAGGTCCTGGAGAGTCTCCATGTAAAGCTGCACATTTTGCAGGTGGTGTTATTACATATTTCTACACAAATTAATATGGCCTAGCAAAGTTTACACTTGATTGATAAAAGGAACAACCTTCATGGAAACAAGAAGACAAAAATCAACAGATATTATGCGAAAAGAAGTATGAGCAAAAAGGTATAAAACCAAACCTGCAGATATGAGACAGTGATGGAATCTGTATCTGGAGACAATTCGGCAAAAATATCCTCCATCGAACGAACCATTATACCACGATCAGAGGTGTCTCCTTCCCCCAAACTTCCAAGAGTAAATGTTTTCCCCGTTCCGGTTTGACCATAAGCCATTACAGTGCCATTGTAGCCATCAAGAACACTCTACAAACCAGACATCACAGACATGTTAAGCTGTATAACATTAAAAAAGACGACAATGATGTTGGTGAAGGTTAGATATGTTTATGAAATCATGAGTGACACTAACATAAAGAAGAAATAGATAGAATAGCTCAGTAGAAGATATTCGTGAGCAAATTAAATTAGGACATGAACCACCATAACAGACCTCAACAACTGGCTTAGCCACAACTTCATAGACACGTTTCTGTGATGCATATTCAGTAAGCACCTCATCAAATTCGTATGTGTCAGAATCCCAGTTGTTTCTACGAAGTTTCAACCTCTTAAGCTGAAGAGGAGCAGAAAAAGTAAATGAATCCACTTTACCAAAATAAAGCAAAACATTGAATCTACATACATTAGCTAATCAAGTAAACTGGATGCACCTCTGGTTGCAGTTCGACACAGTCAGCAAAATCAGCATCTGCTATCATTTCTTCAGCATTTCGAGGTCTCAATCTCACTGCCACTCGAACTCTTCCAGGCACTGTACATAAAAACTTTGGAATTGGCTTCCATTCAAAATAAAATCATGACTTCAGTATGAGGGACGTGCAAGAAAACTAAAAGTCTAGACCCTGTATATCTAGTATCTCTAGATATATTGGCCAGTTGGAGGCCCTATAAGTCTATTCCTTCCTCTTTCTTCATCTGTTCAGTATCCTTTTCAGCATAATTTATACTAAAATCTTATGCAGCCCGAAGTTCCCCCTTTGTCAAGTTTCAAACTTGCAGTTGAAAGGCAATGACACAGGAGCATGTATGAGCCCCATATAGATTTGGTTGTTACAGTTGGAACCCCATTTAAATTTTAAAAGACTCAATCCTGAACTATCAAATTAACCTGGACTTTAGGAATGGCATCTCCTCATCACCAGGAGGTCGTAAATCATAGTTGGTCCAAAATAAATATGGATGGATTGCTCTTCTAGCAAGTTCTTCCTGAGTAAGTCCCTTCACACATTCCCAACAAACACAACTTTGAACCTAAGCTGTTCATATATATATATATATATATATCTGGATATAACTACGTCAAAAGTCATTGGCATTTTAACATTTCAAACTGATCATTTCCTTATACTCTATTTTCGGTTCAAAAGATGCATTTCATCAACCAACATCCTAAGTCGCTTCCCATAATAAATGAAAATGTACAAGCAAAATACATAATTTTACACTTCATAAAGTATCTGCTAACTACCATACAAACTCAATTATTGAAAACTTTGATTCTCGTTATACGGAAGGATGTAAGATATGGGAGAGTAAGATTACAGAAATAAACAAGACACACATTAACAAGGGTGATTAATAAAACAACCTCAGACCAAGCTCTTAGGCATGAACTGATAGCATCATAAAAACAAAGGAAGTACCCAAACCAAATGCTTTAAATTGAAAGGAAAAGAAAATAATTTCGCACTACTCCTTCAAAATTATTGCCCTCCCCATTGTGCTTAAATTGAAAGCCTTGCTTAGAACCAGAAACCACCAAAAGCTACACATATTGATGACCGATATCATCATCTGGGGCTCTAATAACACCACACATTCCAAAACTCCAGATCTAAACTAAACTAAATGAAAGAGAAAACGGGGTTTAAATAAAAAAGCAATGTGCAACATGCATCTCATTGTTTTCTTTCCACACACATGACTAGTCCTACTCCTATATATCACAATTGTTATGGCGCTTTCTTTCTATTCACAATTCTAACAGCCAAAAAATACATATAAAAATTGCAACAACCACCACCAACCAATACCACCACATAAACACATTATCATACAAAACTAACTAGTCATAATTGCATCATAGATCACAAAAAAGAAAGAGTCATAATGAAGAGTGAGAAGTAGTGTGCTTCATTATTTGAGTCCAACTGACAAATGCTACTACTTAGACTTACATTCTCTCCCTCTCTCTCTCTCTCTCTCTCTCTCTCTCTCTCTCTCTCTAGAAGGAGATGGTTGAGGGGACTGACCGGCGTCGGCGTTGCGGGGGGCGGAGGAGTTACGGCGGAAAGTGGATCCCGGAGAGGGAGGGCGGTGGCGGGGCTTGAGAGGGCGATCGAACTTGTTGCTAATGATTCCTCTCTGGGTGCCGTTTCGATGAATGTTGCTGGAAGCCATTGATTTGATTGACGGCAGAAAACGGCAACTGAGTTTTCTGCGTTTTGGGAAATAAAAGAAGAAGAAGAAAAAGAAGGTGGGAATTATGCGTGGGTGCGACTCAGTAATGGGAGAAGGGACCGTGACGGGTGGGACCCAAAAGAGTTGTGAGTGGGACCCTTTAAGTACTGTGAATTGGAGAAGAATAAAGAAAATAAAGAAGCTTTCAGCTTAGGGTGAGACCGTGAGAGTGAGGAAAATATTTTCACCTGAAACTCAATCGGGGTGTTGTTTACAATGGATCTTTCATTTAGGGACCATTCGTGGTCTTTGACTATTGTCATCATTGGATTGGAAAATAATTTTAGTTAGTAAGAGGGATGGCTGGATGGGTATTGTGTAATGGAGGGTGTAGCATAAGAAATAAGAGCTGAGCACATCGTATGATCGTAAAGCTATTAAACTCATATTGTACTCTTGTCGACTTGTAGCTGTGAAAACGTGGGTACTTTTTTGAGAGAAAAAATGATTTTGAGTAGATTTGTTGAGTTAACAAGCAAGTTATCCAAACAAGTACGGTAAGAACTCGTAAACACATTGAACTCCTCTAATTAAAGCATAAGCACTGAAGTTGGATTAATGATTTAAAATTTGGTGGTTTCTCCCAAATCCGTGCATGTTCGAAGGTGATTAATCTTGCTTATGTGTCATTCGATTATTGGATCGTGTCTTGTCTTCAAATTGACCGTGTGCTATACCGTGTATGCTGTATTGAAGTTTATAACACTATGTGGTAGGTACCGTATAATTTGTATTTCTTTTGTATTTTAAAAATTTATCATCAAGGATAACGATTAACGAAATGAATTTTAGAGTAGGATCTCATTAATTAACCTTGTTAAGCTGTGAATCGGGTTAGTCCGATCTCTTTACATTCGGTCCATCTAAACTTGTGATTTGCGAATTAATGAGTCGGGTATGTCTTATGTTCTTGTCTGAGTAAACAGGATGTTATTCGGTTCTTAGCAGTTGGTATCGAACTGTTATTTTTAATTCCGAACTAGTGGTTTGAATGTCCGAATTTTTTGTCTAGGAGATATATATTACGTTGCAGAAAGAATGAAAAAGAAGAAGTATACTTGCAAAAAGTATTTTGATATTTAAGTTAGTATTATGTATTTAGTATGTATAAATTCTGAAGATATAATGTCTTATTTTTTGTATGTGAAATTAGACACTAACAATTATATATTTTGTAATTATTTTCATTGAAGAGTAATAATATCATATAAAAACGTAAAGTGTACGTTTTTGTATAAAGCTAATTTATAGCGTTCGAATGAATTGTAACGTCTGGGCCGAGTTATAACGTATAAATCCGATTTATGACTATTTTGATTGGGTTGTAACGGTCATATTATAGCTCTCAAGTTTGATATGTTGTCATTTTAATAAAGCAGGTTGAGCTTATTGAAGGTTGAGCTAAAATTCGACAAATATAATGGGTATGGAGCCCCCAGTTCAACATACTTTATTGAAATAAAAAAAGTTTAATAACTAATTGTTTAATTAAATAAAGACTGAGATAGAATTAATGATATCTTTGAACAGTTGTACTTTACTTTTGCACTTACCAATAATATTTGAGCTGTCTGTTTTTATTGGATCTGACGGTTGGGGCTTTGGGTTGGAACTCAAATAGTTTTTTACTTTGCATGTTGAATTAAATTTGGAATCCAAATAGTTGACATAGATTTCGTTTCCTCTCCTACCAAAACGTGTTGGAAAAAGGATTGATAAAGATATGAACAAAAGAGGTACGCCCTTTCTACTGTCTTTTCTGTGTCGCTTTCTTTCTCCGCATCTCTTGTGTTATAGAAATGGGTAATAAAAAGGTGAAAAGGATCAACCGTTAGTAGAAGATGGTACGTATGAGTGGGTTAGTGATGATGTAAAGGTACGGTGGTCGCTGTTTGTAGATAAAGACAGTGTGAGTGAGATAGATGTGGGTAAAATTGTCAGGGTGGGTTCTGGAGTTCGTGTCGAGTTACTGCCATGTTCTAGATCTGATCGCGTGTTTCATAGGAGGAGTGATTTTGAGTTTTTCTTCATGCATAGTTGTGTTCTTGAAGAATTGCGTGTAAAACTTCCATTTACTGAATTTGAATATTCTGTTCTCAAACAATTGAACTGTGCACCATCACAGCTTCATCCTAATGGATGGGCGTTCCTGCGATGTTTTGAAATTCTGCTTGATTTTTTAGAGTTCAAACCTTCTTTGGAATTGTTCTTTTCGTTGTTTCAAGCAAAAAGAATTTGAAAAGGTGATTCGGTTAATTTAAACAGTACTCCTGGATTTTCTATTTTTAAACTGTATAAGTCTTCCTTCAAAGACTTCAAAAATATGTTTTTAAAGGTGAAGAGTGTCGAGGATTTGTTTCCCTTTTATTAGGATGAAAATCTCGCTGAAAAATTTTCTCTATTTTGGTCCTCTCAACCCCAACATATTCTTGATCCTGAGGGGATTAGTGCGAGAAATGAGTGCATAATTAAGTTTTTGTAGAAGTTGTGAATAAGACGAACTTGATATCAGTGTTTGACTTGCTTCCTTGGGAGGATAATAAGCAATTTGTATTTGAATATTTGGATAAGATTTTGTTGAATTGTTGTCGATACAAGGGAGAGATGTTTGTGTGGTTTTCGTCTAATTTTCCTTTATGTGTTTAAACAGGTGGGAAGTATCCAGGAGTGTCTACTACAAGCTTTAGGGCTCGCTTTAAAAGTAAAAAACTTAGAAAAAGAATATTCATCCTCCAAACCGAAGAAAGTCGGTGTTGAGGGCGAGGTGAATCATCCTTGGCATGGACGAAGAAAAGTTATCTTAAAGAAGAGAAAGTCTGATGTTGTTGATCTTGATGGCTCTAAAGGTGTTTATGAGAGAGGGAGGGAGATACCTCTTGAAGAGCTCATCTCTTTTGTCGATCAAAAGAGGTTACATGGTTTTGCTGAGGAGGCATATGAGTCTTCACTTTGGGGTAAGGATTTTCCATATATGGTCATTGCGGATGAATTTGGTCAGTCATCAGTGGATAAGGTTTTGGCTTAAGAGGTTGGGGACATAGCTATCGATAAGGGTGAGTACAGGTCGGTTTGATTCGTGTTTATGGTAAAATTAGAACCAAACCGATCAAAATATAATTGGTTTGGTTTGATTCGGATTTGCATTTTTTTGTACATGTACCCGAACCAAATCAAACCGATTAAGAACGGATTGGTTCGGTTCGAGTAATTGGGTACCTGATGACTTTCAAATTCATAAAAAAAGGTTTAATTACTCTATTAGTTCCTATAGTTTTGTGAAATTTTCAATTAGGTCCCTATACTTTTTTCTTTTTAATTGAGTCCCTACACTAAATTTTTTTTTCAATTAAGTCATTCTTAGTAGTAACTGGCTTAATTTTATAGGGACCCAACTAAAAAAAAAAGAATTAGTATAGGGACCTAAATAAAAGAAAAAAAAGTATAGGGACCCAATTAAAAAAAATTGGTGCAATGACTCCATTAAAAGGAAAAAAAGTATAGGGACCTAATTGAAAATTTTGTAAAACTATAGGGACCAACAGAGTAATTAAACCTAAAAAAACCACATTTTTATCTTAAAAATTCAACAAGTACAATAAACATGTAACATCAATAGAAATAATCCAAACATGTTAAACACCAAATACATTAAAAACTAAGCTCACTAAAATCCAAATATGTTAATAATGAATAATCATTGTCTAATGGAAAAGTCATATATATATTTATTTATTTTTATTTAATTAACATATAATCGGGTTCGTGGGTTGGTTCGAGCTCCGCACCCCCAAAACCGGTACCCGAACCACATCACTAACAAAAGTCATTGGTTTGGTTCGGGTTCAGACGAGTAATCGGGTACCCGCTACCCGTGCTCACCCCTAGCTATCGACCAGTTTATGCAGGTATTGGTTTGTGGTTTGTTGTATGTATTTTTTGTCGCTATGTTGATTGATTTTTTTTAGATGGTCGGTTTGCGGATGGCTAGTTTGGGTCATAGTCAAGAAATTAAACATAAGAAGTTGTTGGGCTTATCTGAGGAGTCAAGTAGACTGGGTGAAGAGTTAAACTCGAAAAAGAATTTGATTGTCGAGCTTGAGGCAAAGTTAGTTGAGAAAGAGAAAGAGTTGAAAGTTGTGAAGGATAACTATGAGAAGAAGTCCGAGTTGTTGAAGAAAAGAGATGCTGACCTATCTAGTAATAGTGAAGATGAAGGATTTGGAGAAGGGAAAACAAGCTGAAATCTTGGATGCTTTCGTGGAGGGTTTTGAGCGCGTTGTTCTGAAGGCTAAGTTCTTAGTACCAGACAAAGATCTGTCTCAAATGGATCCTGGGAAGATAGTCCGTGACGGATCCTTAGTTGAAGATGAAGAAGCAATGGAGGAGGGGATGATAATTTAGATCATGATGTATGACTTTGTAGTTTTTATCTTGAACTTTGTTTTACCAACCTTTTAGGATGATAATGACTATTTATAGTTTGCCAAGTTTGATTTTGGCTTCTGTTTGATTGTTTGGATTTTATATTTGTTTAGAAAATTTGAGATTTGAACTTATTTGTTGATTTGGCATGTGAGGAACAATGCATGAGTATTCTCTGCTTTTGATAGTGTGATTGTGAGTATTTGATTTATGACTATTGTTCATGATAGTAAGAGATCGGTTCCCACAAATGTTGTCATGAGTGGGTTATTTTAAAGTTTGTGTTTATCATAGTTGATTGAATAAGATTGTATGACTCAAATAATTGGTCGTCGTTTGTGAATTGCTATATCTCGGAGGGATATAGATCAATTTAAAGAAAGAGAATAGTAATGAAACATATAGTATTATAATATTAACCTTTTGTTGTACAAAGGTGCAGGTAGGCTGGCCTCATTAAAACCTCTCCAAGCAAAATTCTTTTGAGAAAAAATCTTGTAAGTAGAAAAAAGAGTACCTGCCTGGCCCTAACTTTTAACTATAATAGAGCTTTAAAGATGAGATATTCCATGTGTTGGGTATAGTAGTACCATCGAGATGCTCACCTAGTGTGGTTTGTAACCACACTGATCCCAGTACCGGGACTTGTTCACCTGAGAATCCGACCAAATCTCCAATGAAAGGTTGGAGTATATTGTTGCTTAGCTTCATTTTCTGGAATGTAGAATAGAAGAGAACGTCGTCACTACTTCTAAGATCTAGTAGTACTTTTTGTACCAAAAGGTCTCCCAGCTGGATGGAAATCACAACTGGGTCGTCCAGATTTGTGGTGTTTATGTTGAAGTTGGATGCCTGGAATGTCATTTGTGGAAAATGAGGAAATGTGTGGGCTTCATTTACAGTGCCTTCTACCGATAACATAGTTTGGTACGTACATTTTCGAGCCGAGCTTGTTGCTCCTCCTCCTGTAAAACCTCCAGAAATACAGTTAATAATTTCCCGTGATTGATCAGGGTAACTATGAGTGGTTTTCTCTTTTTCTTGTGAAAGTTGTCCTATGGAGGTGAGGTCGGCAAAGGATATACTGCGCTTCTGTATAGTCCCGCCGTGTATTTGTCTAGGTAGCTAATGAGCGGATAATTTATACGCTTTTTGGCATTGTTTTTAGTATGTTTTAGTTAGTTTTTATTATATTTTTATTAGTTTTTAGTTAAAATTCACTTTTCTGGACTTTACTATGAGTTTGTTTGTTTTTCTGTGATTTCAGGTATTTTCTGGCTGAAATTGAGGGACCTGAGCAAAAATCTAATTCAGAGGCTGAAAAGGACTGCAGATGCTATTGGATTCTGACCTCCCTGCACTCAAAGTAGATTTTCTGGAGCTACAGAAGTCCAATTGGCGCGCTCTTAATTGCGTTGGAAAGTAGACATCTTGGGCTTTCCAGCAATGTATAATAGTCCATATTTTGTCCGAGATTTAATGGCCCAAACAGCCGTTCCAAGTCAGCTCAAGAATTCTGGCGTTAAACGCCGGAACTGGCACAAGAATGGGAGTTAAACGCCCAAACTGGCACAAAAGCTGTCGTTTAACTCCAAGAAAAGTCTCTACACATGAAAGCTTCAATGCTCAGCCCAAGCACACACCAAGTGGGCCCGGAAGTGGATTTTTATGTCATTTACTCATTTCTGTAAACCCTAAGCTACTAGTTCTCTATAAATAGGACCTTTTACTATTGTATGTTCATGGGGGTAGCTATCTTTGAGTAGTCTTATGCTATCTTAGATCATGGGGCTGGCCTCACGGCCATGCCTAGACTTTGTTCTTATGTATTTTTCAACGGTGGAGTTTCTACACACCATAGATTAAGGTGTGGAGCTCTGCTGTACCTCGAGTATTAATGCAATTACTATTGTTCTTCTATTCAATTCAGCTTATTCTTGCTCTAAGATATTCATTTTCACCCAAGAACATGATGAATGTGATGATTATGTGACGCTCATCATCATTCTCACCTATGAACGCGTGCCTGACAACCACTTCCGTTCTACATGCAAACAAGGCTTGAATGTTTATCTCTTGGATCCCTTAATCGGAATCTTCGTGGTATAAGCTAGAATTGATGGCGGCATTCAAGAGAATCCGGAAGGTCTAAACCTTGTCTGTGGTATTTTGAGTAGGATTCAAGGATTGAATGACTGTGACGAGCTTCAAACTCGCGATTGTGGGGCGTTAGTGACAGACGCAAAAGAATCACTGGATTCTATTCCGACATGATCGAGAACCGACAGATGAATAGCCGTGCTGTGACAGAGTGCGTTGAACATTTTCACTGAGAGGACGGGACTGTAGCCATTGACAATGGTGATGCCCAACATACAGCTTGCCATGGAAAGGAGTAAGAAGGATTGGATGAAGACAGTAGGAAAGCAGAGAGACGGAAGGGACAAAGCATCTCCATACGCTTATCTGAAATTCTCACCAATGAATTACATAAGTATCTCTATCTTTATTTTATGATTTATTCATCTTTTAATTATCAATCCTCCATAACCATTTGAATCCGCCTGACTGAGATTTACAAGATGACCATAGCTTGCTTCATACCAACAATCTCCGTGGGATCGACCCTTACTCGCGTAAGGTTTATTACTTGGACGACCCAGTGCACTTGCTGGTTAGTTGTGCGAAGTTGTGATAAAGAGTTGAGATTGCAATTGAGCGTACCATGTTGATGGCGCCATTGATGATCATAATTCTGCGCACCAAGTTTTTGGCGCCGTTGCCGGGGATTGTTTGAGTTTGGACAACTGACGGTTCATCTTGTTGCTTAGATTAGGTATTTTTCTTCAGAACTTTTAAGAATGAATTCTAGAGTTTCAAGGTGATGTTTTCATCATCACCAAAGCTGATTGATTCTCATCAATTTAGCTCTTGAATGTAATGTCCTGCTGAAGCTTGGTTAGCCATGTCTAATTTCTTTAGACTAAAGCTTTAGACTAACATTGCATGATTCCTGGAATTCTTATTAACAATTTTGAATCTCATTATTTTCTTTTCCACTCAATTTTCAAAAAATCCAAAAAAATTATAAAATCCTAAAATCAAAAATATTTTTATGTTTCTTGTTTGAGTCTAGTGTCTCATTTTAAGTTTGGTGTCAATTGCATGTCTTTATTTTTCTAATTTTTGAAAATTACATGCATTATGTTCTTCATTGATCTTCAAGTTGTTCTTGATGATTTCATTGCTCTGATCTTTAAATTCTCTTGTCTTGAGTGTTTTGTTGTTTCTCATATGCATTCTCAATTTGTTAGTAATATACAAACTTCTAAGTTTGGTGTCTTGCATGCATTGTTTATTTGATTTTAGTTGCATTTTGATTATTCCTCATCATTAAAAATTTCAAAAAAAAATTTTGTGTGTCTTTTCAAGTCAATAATACAGAGAATTGAAGATTCAGAACATACAGCAGAGGAATTACACAGAAAAAGCTGGGCGTTCAAAACGCCCAGTGAGGAAGGAAAACTGGCGTTTAAACGCCAGCCAGGGTGCCTGGTTGGGCGTTTAACGCCCAAAAGGGTAGAGTTTTGGGCGTTAAACACCAAAATGGATACCATTCTGGGCGTTTAACGCCAGGATGGCTCAAGAGGGAAGATTTTGTTTTTAATGAAAATTTTTCAAGTTTTCAAAATTTTTCAAAATCAAATCTTTTTCAAATCATATCTTTTCAATCATATATTTTCAAAATAAATTTCTTTCCATTTTAAAAAAATACTTGCTAACAATTAATGATTTGATTCAACATTTCAATTATGTTGCCTTTTCTGTTGAGAAATGTTTAATGTCTGAATCATATCTTTTAAATTTCTTGTTAGCCAAGTCATTAATTTTCAAAATCAAATCTTTTTAAATTGTTTTTCAAATCATATCTTCTCAATCATATCTTTTTAAAACTATATCTTTTCAATCATATCTGTTTATCACATTTTTTTCAAAATTAATTTTTCAATCATATCTTTTTTATTTCTAATTTCAAAATCTTTTTCAATTTCACTTAATTTATTTCCCAATCTTAGTTTTCGAAAATCAATTACCATTTTTCAAAATTTATTTTAATTAATTCACTTTAAGTTTCAAAAATTTCCTCCCCTCTTCTCACATCCTTCTATTTATGGACTAACATTCCTCCTCAATGTACAATTCGAACTCTATCTCTCTTGATAAGTTCGAATTCTTCTAACTCCTTCTTCTATTCTTCTTTTCCTCTGACACCTCAAGGAATCTCTATACTGTGACATAGAGGATTCCATACTTTCTTGTTCTCTTCTCTTTCATATGAGCAGGAGCAAAGACAAAAGCATTCTTGTTGAGGCTGACCCTGAACCTGAAAGGACCTTGAAGCGAAAGCTAAGAGAAGCTAAAGCACTACTCTCTGTAGAGGACCTAACAGAAATCTTCAAACAAGAAGAAGACATGGTAGCCGAAAACAACAACAATGCCAACAATGCAAGGAAGGTGCTTGGTGACTTTACTGCACCTACTCCCGACTTCTATGGGAGAAGCATCTCTATCCCTGCCATTGGAGCAAACAACTTTGAGCTTAAGCCTCAATTAGTTTCTCTAATGCAACAAAATTGTAAGTTCCATGGACTTCTATTGGAAGATCCTCATCAGTTTTTAGCTGAATTCTTGCAAATCTGTGACACTGTCAAGACCAATGGGGTTGACCCTGAGGTCTACAGACTTATGCTATTCCCTTTTGCTGTAAGAGACAGAGCTAGGATATGGTTGGACTCACAACCTAAAGAAAGCCTGAACTCTTGGGAAAAGCTAGTCAATGCCTTCTTGGCAAAGTTCTTTCCACCTCAAAAATTGAGTAAGCTTAGAGTGGAAGTCCAAACCTTCAGACAGAAGAAAGGTGAATCCCTCTATGAAGCTTGGGAAAGATACAAACAATTGATCAGAAAGTGTCCTTCTGACATGCTTTCTGAATGGAGCATCATAGGTATCTTCTATGATGGTCTGTCTGAACTATCCAAGATGTCATTGGATAGCTCTGCTGGAGGATCTCTTCATCTGAAGAAGACGCCTGCAGAAGCTCAAGAACTCATTGAAATGGTTGCAAATAACCAATTCATGTACACTTCTGAAAGGAATCCTGTGAACAATGGGACAAATCAGAAGAAATGAGTTCTTGAGATTGATACTCTGAATTCCATATTAGCTCAGAACAAAATATTGACTCAGCAAGTCAATATGATTTCTCAAAGTCTGTCTGGAATGCAAGCTGCACCAGGCAGTACTAAGGACGCTTCATCTGAAGAAGAAGCTTATGATCCTGAGAACCCATCAATGGAAGAGGTGAATTACATGGGAGAACCCTATGGAAACACCTATAATCCTTCATGGAGAAATCATCCAAATCTCTCATGGAAGGATCAACAGAGACCTCAACAAGGTTTCAACAACAATAATAGTGGAAGAAACAGGTTTAGCAATGGCAAGCCTTTTCCATCATCTTCTCAGCAACAGACAAAGAATTCTAAGCAGAGCCACTCTGACTTAGCAACCATGGTCTCTGATCTAATTAAAACCACTCAAAGTTTCATGACTGAAACAAGGTCCTCCATTAGAAACTTGGAGGCACAAGTGGGTCAGCTGAGTAAGAAAGTTACTGAACTCCCTCCTAGTACTCTTCCAAGCAATACAGAAGAGAATCCAAAAGGAGAGTGTAATGCCATCAACATGGCTGAATTTGGAGAGGAGAAAGAGACAGTGAGCGCCACTGAGGAAGACCTCAATGGACATCCACTGACCTCCAATGAGTTCCCTAATGAGGAACCATGGGAATCTGAGGCTCACATTGAGACCATAGAGATTCCATTGGATTTACTTCTGCCATTCATGAGCTCTGATGAGTATTCTTCCTCTGAAGAGGACGAAGATGTCACTGAAGAGCAAGTTGCTAAGTACCTTGGAGCAATCATGAAGCTAAATGACAAGTTATTTGGTAATGAGACTTGGGAGGATGAACCCCCTTTGCTCACCAAAGAACTGGATAACTTGACTAAGTAGAGATTACCTCAAAAGAGACAGGACCCTGGGAAGTTCTCAATACCTTGTACCATAGGCACCATGACCTTTGAGAAGGCTCTGTGTGACCTAGGGTCAAGCATAAACCTCATGCCTCTCTCTGTAATGGAGAAGCTATGGATCTTTGAGGTGCAAGCTGCAAGAATCTCACTAGAGATGGCAGACAATTCAAGAAAACAAGCTTATGAACTTGTAGAGGATGTTCTGGTAAAGGTTGAAGACCATTACATCCCTGCTGATTTCATAGTCCTAGAGACTGGGAAATGCATGGATGAATCCATCATCCTTGGCAGACCCTTCCTAGCCACAGCAAAGGCTGTGATTGATGTTGACAGAGGAGAATTGATCATTCAAGTGAATGAAGAATCCTTTGTGTTTAAGGCTCAAGGATACCTCTCTGTAACCATGGGGAGGAAGCATGAAGAACTTCTCTCAAAACAGAGTCAAACAGAGCCCCCACAGTCAAACTCTAAGTTTGGTGTTGGGAGGCCACAACTAACTTCTAAGTTTGGTGTTGAACCCCCACATTCAAACTCTAAATTTTGGTGTTGGGAGGTTCCAACATTGCTCTGAACATCTGTGAGGCTCCATGAGAGCCCACTGTCAAGCTACTGACATTAAAGAAGCGCTTGTTGGGAGGCAACCCAATGTTATATTTATCTATTTTCCTTTGTTATTTTATATTTTTTATAGGTTGATGATCATGGGAAGTCACAAAATCAATTGAAAAATCAAAGAGAGCATGAAAAACAGAAAGAAAAACTGCACACCCTGGACGAAAATTTGCTGGCGTTTAAACGCCAGTGAAGATAGCAAAATGTGTGTTTAACGCCCAGTCTGGCACCATTCTGGGCGTTTAACGCCAGAAAGGGGCACCAGACTGGCGTTTAACGCCAGGAATGGGCACCAAGCTGGCATTAAACGCCAGAAATGGGCAACAGCCCGGCGTTTAACGCCAGGATTGGCAGAAGGAGCATTTTTGCTCGCCACTTAGTGCAGGGATGAATTATCCTTGACACCTCAGGATCTGTGGACCTCACAAGATCCCCACCTACCCCACCACTCTCTCTCTTCTTCACCATTCACCAATCACCTCAACACCTCTTTCCCAAAAACCCCTCACCTATCAAATCCCACCATTCTCTTCACCACTCACATCCATCCTTCATAAAACCCCACCTACCTCACCATTCAAATTCAAACCACTTTCCCTCCCAAACCCACCAATACATGACCGAACCCTACCCCTCTCTCCACCCCTATATAAACCCATCTTCACCCCCTCATTTTCACACAACCTAAACACTACTTCTCCCCCTTGGCCGAACAACAAAGCCCTCTCCATCTCCTCTATTTCTTCTTCTTCTACTCTCTTCTTTCTTCTTTTGCTCGAGGACGAGCAAACCTTCTAAATTTGGTGTGGTAAAAGTGTTGCTTTTTGTTTTTCCATAACCATTTATGGCACCTAAGGCCGGAGAAACCTCGAGAAAGAGGAAAGGGAAGGCAAAAGCTTCCACCTTTGAGTCATGGGAGATGGATAGATTCATCTCAAGGGTGCATCAAGACCACTTCTATGAAGTTGTGGCCGTGAAGAAGGTGATCCCCGAGGTCCCTTTCAAACTCAAAAAGAGTGAATATCCGGAGATCCAACATGAGATCCAAAGAAGAGGTTGGGAAGCTCTTACCAACCCAATTCCACAAGTCGGAATCTTAATGGTTCAAGAGTTCTATGCCAATGCATGGATCACCAAGAACTATGATCAAAGTGTAAACCCGGACCCAGAGAATTGGCTTACAATGGTTCGGGGGAAATGCTTAGATTTTAGTCTGGAAAATGTAAGGTTGGCATTCAACTTGCCCATGATGCAAGAAGATGAACACCCTTACACTAGAAGGGTCAACTTTGATCAAAGGTTGGACCAAGTCCTCAAAGACATTTGTGAAGAGGGCGCTCAATGGAAGAGAGATTCAAGAGGGAAGCCGGTTCAACTGAGAAGGCATGACCTCAAGCCCGTGGCTAGGGGATGGTTGGAGTTTATCCAACGCTCAATCATTCCCACTAGCAACCGGTCCGAAGTTACTATAGACCGGGCTATCATGATTCATAGCATCATGATTGGAGAGGAAGTAGAAGTTCATGAGGCTATATCCCAAGAACTTTATAAGGTGGCGGACAAGTCCTCTACCTTGGCAAGGTTAGCCTTCCCTCATCTCATTTGTCACCTCTGTAATTCAGTTGGAATTAACATAGAGGGAGACATCCTCATTGATGAGGACAAGCCCATCACTAAGAAGAGGATGGAGCAAACAAGAGATCCCACTCATCATGAAATCCCTGAGATGCCTCAAGGGATGCACTTTCCTCCACAAAACTACTGGGAGCAAATCAACACCTCCCTAGGAGAATTGAGTTCCAACATGGGACAACTAAGGGTGGAGCACCAAGAACATTCCATCCTCCTCCATGAAATTAGAGAAGATCAAAGAATCATGAGAGAGGAGCAACAAAGGCAAGGAAGAGACATTGAGGAGCTCAAGCACTCCATAAGATCTTCAAAAGGAAGAACAAGCCGCCATCACTAAGGTGGACCCGTTCTTTAATCTCCTTGTTCTTTATTTTTCTGTTTTTCGAAAAATTATGCTTTATGTTTTATTTATGTTTGTGTCTTACCTTAAAGTTATGAATGTCCTATGAATCTATCACCTTTCTTAAATGAAAAATGTTCTTAATTAAAAAAGAGAAGAATTGCATGAATTTCGAATTTTATAACAGATTAATTATTTTGATGTGGTGGCAAAACTTTGACTTCTGAATGTATGCTTGAACAGTGCATATGTCTTTTGAATTTGTTGTTCATGAATGTTGGCTCTTGAAAGAATGATGAAAAAAGGAGACATGTTACTAAGGATCTGAAAAATCATAAAAATGATTCTTGAAGCAAGAAAAAGCAGTACATACAAAAAAAAACAAAAAAAGAGAGATTATGTGTGAAAAAAAAAGAGAGAGAAAGCAAGCAGAAAAAGCCAATAGGCCTTTAAACCAAAAAGCAAGGGTAAAAATAAAGTCGGGATCCAAGGCAAAAAGAGTGTGCTTAAGAACCCTGGACACCTCTAATTGGGGACTCTAGCAAAGCTGAGTCACAATCTGAAAAGGTTCACCCAGTTATGTGTCTGTGGCATGTATGTATCCGGTGGTAATACTGGAAGACAGAGTGCTTTGGGCCACGGCCAAGACTCATAAAGTAGCTATGTTCAAGAATCATCATACTTAACTAGGAGAATCAATAACACTATCTGGATTCTGAGTTCCTATAGAAGCCAATCATTCTGAATTTCAAAGGATAAAGTGAGATGCAAAAACTGTTCAGAGGCAAAAAGCTAAAAGCCCCGCTCATCTAATTAATACTGATCTTCATAGATGTTTTTGAAATTCATTGCATATTCTCTTCTTTTTATCTTATTTGATTTTCAGTTGCTTGGGGACAAGCAACAATTTACGTTTGGTGTTGTGATGAGCGGATAATTTATACGCTTTTTGGCATTGTTTTTAGTATGTTTTTAGCAAGGTTCTGAAAACCGGACCGGTCATCAAACCGCTTTAGTCATTGGTTCACTGGTTTAGTGGTTCAACCGGTTTAACCGGTGGTCTAACTGGAAAAACCGTTTTAAAATAAAATAATAAATAAATTATAAAGGACCAAAAGTTGAGGATATTCCAAGAAATCCTATAGTCCTATTAGATGCAACAGCATTCAACATTATCACATATTCTCACACACACACACAAATACAAAGCCTTACATCAAAGAACAACCATGATTTGGAAAGAAAATGTAAACACCAAACAATCACAAGCATACACAACATGTGAATATTATTATAGCAAACATAATACAAAATAGCTCTTCTAATGCATCTCCTAAAATATCTCAAATAAAAAAGCTACATGATCTGATCCACTTGATTCAGAAAGTTACATCTATTGGAAAAATTAAGAATCAACCAAAAGAAAAAGAAGAGAAAGGCCTGGTTGATTCGATTCAATTCGCTGAGAGAGTTGGGATTTTGATTCAGAAATCATGCTGATGGTGGATTCATTTCAGAGGACATGATACTTCCTCCCAATATAAGCTCACTGCGCATAAGCACATTGAAGTGTCTCAAGAAGCTAAACTACAGAGGTTCCAATATCTAAATGCTCTTCATATACTTGAAATTCATTGTTGTGACATCCTTTATTTCTTGCCTGATGAAGAACTTCCTTCCACCCGTAATCAACTTTATGTCCAAGAATGCGACTCCAAGACTTAAACCAAATAGTGGGAAGGAGTGGTACAAGGTGGCTCGAATTCCACACATACAAATTGATGACCAAATACTCTATTTAGGGAACTAGTGCCAAAGCTAGGCACTCAGGTTAGAGGACTATAAACACTATGCACAGGCAACATGTTATGCATTCTGATGAGGACAAAAGGGATGAATCCATGTTGTGTCGGTTTCATTGTGTCCTGATTTATACTACCCTTTGATTTTCATTTTTAGCATTCAGCAAAAAACATTACAAAACAGCAACAAGTAATCCCTAATCACTAAACAAAAATTTCAATAATGATTTGATTTTCATTTTTAACAGCAGCAACAAAAATTTTAATAAATATTTCAGGAATTAAAGAAAGAGCAGCAGCACAAAATTAGCAAAAATTAGCAATTTCACAGTTTCTCATTAAAAACAGCAAACAAAGGCTTTGGGGAGAGAAGATGGAGACACGAACAAGAATCGAAAAAGTGAAAGTAGTGACACTAACCATCGACGAAGTCACGGACGGCGACCGGGGAGACGACGGTGAGTGGCGAGCTGCTCCAAGCCAACAAAACAGAGAAGCCATGGAGGACGGATGGAGGACAGGGGGAAGGAGGAGGCCGAGCTACAAGAGAGGGCCTAGCCACAGACGGCGCCGACAGCACGGACGGCGGCAGCACTGCGGCAGAACAGTTGCAGGGAGGACCTAGGGTTTTGGTTTGGTGATTTAACTGTGCTTCAAAGTTCAGAGGAATTCACAAATTGGAGGGGTGTGGTGGGGGAAGGAGGGAGTGAGTAAAGCTGTAGAGGTAACGTTTTTTCTTTCTTTTTTTTTGCAAATAATCAAAACGGTGCCGTTTATAGAGAACCGGCCGGTTACCGGTTTGGTCCAACCGGCCGGTTTTCGACCGGTTCGGCGGTTTTGAAACGGTTTTCAAATGGACGGTTAATAGAGGCGGACCGGACCGTTTACATCGCCGGTTCCCGGTTGGACCGGTTCAACCGGCCGGTCCGGTCCGGTTTTCAGAACATTGGTTTTTAGTATGTTTTAGTTAGTTTTTATTATATTTTTATTAGTTTTTATTTAAAATTCACTTTTCTGGACTTTACTATGAGTTTGTGTATTTTTCTGTGATTTCAGGTATTTTCTGGCTGAAATTGAGGGAGCTGAGCAAAAATCTGATTCAGAGGCTGAAAAGGACTGCAGATGCTATTGGATTCTGACCTCCCTGCACTCGAAGTGGATTTTTTGGAGCTACAGAAGCCCAATTGGCGCGCTCTCAATTGCGTTGGAAAGTAGACATCCTGAGCTTTCTATCAATGTATAATAGTCCATACTTTGTCCGAGATTTGATGGCCCAAACAGGCGTTCTAAATCAGCTCAAGAATTCTGGCGTTAAACACCGGAACTGGCACAAGAATGGGAGTTAAACGCCCAAACTGGCACAAAAGCTGGCGTTTAACTCCAAGAAAAGTCTCTACACATGAAAGCTTCAATGCTCAGCCCAAGCACACACCAAGTGGGCCCGGAAGTAGATTTTTATGTCATTTACTCATCTTTGTAAACCCTAAGCTACTAGTTCTCTACAAATAGGACCTTTTACTATTGTATTATCTATCTTTGGACTTCTAGTTCTTAGATCATCTTGGTAGCTATCTTGGTTCTTCTGGTTCCCTCTTTGGGGCCGAAGCCAATGATCACCATTATCACTTATGTATTTTCAACGGTGGAGTTTCTTCACACCACAGATTAAGGTGTGGAGCTCTGCTGTACCTCGAGTATTAATGCAATTACTACTATTTTCCATTCAATTCAGCTTATTCTTGTTCTAAGATATTCATTCGCACCCAAGAACATGATGAATGTGATGATTATGTGACGCTCATCATCATTCTCACTTATGAACGCGTGCCTGACAACCACCTCCGTTCTACATGTAAACAAGGCTTGAATGTTTATCTCTTGGATTCCTTAATCAGAATCTTCGTGGTATAAGCTAGAATCCATTGGCGGCCATTCTTGAGAATTCGGAAGGTCTAAACCTTGTCTGTGGTATTCTGAGTAGGATTCAGGGATTGAATGACTGTAACGAGCTTCAAACTCGCGATTATGGGGCGTTAGTGACAGACGCAAAAGAATCACTGGATTTTATTCCGACATGATCGAGAACCGATAGATGAATAGCCGTGCTGTGATAGAGCGTGTTGAACATTTTCACTGAGAGGACGGGACTGTAGCCATTGACAACGGTGATGCCCAACATAAAGCTTGCCATGGAAAGGAGTAAGAAGGATTGGATGAAGACAGTAGGAAAGCAGAGAGACGGAAGGGACAAAGCATCTCCATACGCTTATCTGAAATTCTCACCAATGAATTACATAAGTATCTCTATCTTTATTTTATGTTTTATTCATCTTTAAATTATCAATCCTCCATAACCATTTGAATCCGCCTGACTGAGATTTAAAAGATAACCATAGCTTGCTTCATACCAACAATTTTCGTGGGATCGACCCTTACTCGCGTAAGGTTTATTACTTGGACGACCCAGTGCACTTGCTGGTTAGTTGTGCGAAGTTGTGATAAAGAGTTGAGATTGCAATTGAGCGTACCATGTTGATGGCGCCATTGATGATCACAATTTCCCGCACCAAAGGGATAAGAAAATTATGCCTTGGCCCCATCGTTGGTGCCAATTGTTCTTGTGTGGGGTAAACAGGATGTTACTCGGCTCCTAGCAGTCGGCATCGAGCTGTTATCCTCAATTCCGAATTGGTGGCTTGAATGTCCGAGCTTTCCGTCTGGGAGATATATCACGTTGCGGAGAGAACAAAAAAAGGGGAGTGTACCTGCAAAAGGTACTCTGATGCTTAAGTTAGTATTGTGTATTCAGTGTGTATGAATTCCGAAGATATAATGTCTTACCTTTTATATGTGAAATTAGGCACCAACATTTATGCCTTTTTCAATTATTTTCATTGAAGAGTAATAATGTCGTATAAAAACGCATGGTGTATGTTTTTGTATAAAGCCGATTTATATCGTTCGAATGAATTGTAATGCATGGGCCAAGTTATAACGTAAAAAGCCGATTTATGGTTATTTTGATTGGATTGTAACGGCCATATCATCTTATATAAAGTAATTTTGGATTTTTTAATTATGTTCGTTTCTGAGGTGAGTTCACAAATTGAGGGGATGAAGGTTGAAAATTTTATTTCAGCGTGCACAGATCTAGGTTGGGTGGACAACCTGCAAGATACTCCAATATTAAAGTTAGTAGTGTTTTTATGGAGTTAAACCCCAAAATGGTCCCTGAGATTGGCATCGTGCACTAAAATCGTCCCTGAGATTCCAATTGTACCAATTACATCCTTGAGATTAACAAAAGTGCACCATTTTAGTCACTAACCCGTTGTTCATTAACGACGTGATGACATGACTTGATGACGTGGGCTGTTAGTGACACGTGTCACTCCATGGTTTGGCCACGTGTAATGGTATGATGATGGGATGACCAATGACACGTAGCATGTTGATGTAGATGGTTGTGCCACATGTCACAATGCTATTTAGCCATGTGTCTGTTTATGTCACGTGTCGCAACAGTATTCGTCCATGTGTTGTCCATTGTGTCATCATTGTAGACGCACCAAATTAGTTCCTCACTTTGCATTAAGTGACTCATTTTAGTCCCTGAAATTGAATGTCGTGCACCAAACTAGTCTTTTCACTAGTTTTTTCTCCTTTTTTTTATAAATTCAAAATTCTCAATATCTTTAAATGCATTAATTTCAATTCTATTTTTTCACATGTTATCCAAATACAAGTGCTTTTATAAAATATTTTTTCTCTTGCGGATACCCCTAACCGCCATCTTGAAGTTAACGTGAAGGCATTTCAAGCACCTTCACCACCATCTCCGACATCTTTTAGTACTTTTATAAAAAAAATTTTCTCTTGCAGATACCTCTAACCACTGTCTTGGGGTTGACGTGAAGGCACTTCAAGCACCCTCACTACCATCTCTGACCTCTGCTTGAAGTGCCTTCAGTCTATCCCATTTACACACAATGGAAACATATATTTCATAAGAACAAAAAAAATGTTTATTTTAATTATCGATTTCTTGTTAAAAATACATGTTTTTTGATTAAAAAATGTGTCTAATCAATCACTTTTTTATAATAACATACTTATATATTGCAAAATTTACCAATGTTAAATTATTATAGAAAAAAATTATATAATTAAAACTAAATCTTAAAATTTTTTATGAAAGCACTTATATTTAAACGATATATGAAAAAATAGAATTGAAATTAGTGCATTCAAGATATTGAAAAATTTTAATTTAAAAAAATGAGAAAAAACTGGTGAAGGGACTAGTTTGGTGCACGGCATTTAATTTCAGAGACTAAAATGAGTCAGTTAATGTAAAGTGAAGGACTAATTTGGTGCATCTACAATGATGACATAATGGACGACATGTGGACGAATACTATTGCGACACGTGGCCAAATAGCATTGTGACACATGGCACAACAATCCGCATCAGCATACTACGTGTCACTAGTCACCACATCATCATACGATTACATTTGGCCAAACCATGGAGTGACGCGTGTCATCAGCAACCCACGTCATCAAGCCATGTCATCACGTCGTTAATGAAAAATGGGTTAGGGACTATCATGGTACACTTTGGTCAATCTAAGGGACATAATTAGTGCAATTGGAATCTCAGAAATGATTTTAGTGCACGACGCCAATCTCAGGGATCATTTTAGGATTTAACTCGTTTTTATGTGATATGGAACAAGTGTCTTTACCTGCTAAGTGCCTTTCCCTTTTATCTCTGCTTCTTTGGGTAGTGTCGTTTTTCAGCATTTAATGCCTTTAAATTACATCTTTAATGTTTGGATTCGACGGTTTCAGGCTTTACTATGCTGCCATTATGGCGCGTTTAGTGGGTTATCATAACGTCTCATTTACTCATTGTTCTGTTGCGTTACTATTTATCCAGAACAGTGCCTCTAACTCAGATTCCTGGACCCTGGTTTTTTGTCACGGCCTCACAGGTATTTGAGTTTATAATTTTCTCTTCAATTGGGACCCTAAACTTTAAGAAAACTGAACAGTTTCCTTTAGTTTTCTTCAGCGGTTATTCCTCTCGTTTTGCGAACCATTAGCCTACTTTCGAATTCTCTCTCCAGTAATAAATGTAACTTTAACTTAAATTTAAATGTAATATTATTTTAAATTTAAATATATTTTATTTCTACTTTACCTTTTCACTTTCCAAACCATCTCACTTCACAAATACGACCATTTACTCTTCTTCCTTTCTACAAATTTCTCTTAATTTTGTTCTGCTGTGAGTAGTTTCGTTCTGCTCTCCTTGGCTCTTTGCAAAACTTGCTTGTTGTGTCTGCTGTACTTGAGGAGGGTTAGTGATATTTATCAACAAAATCCACGAAAATCATCATTTGATGTTAGTGAAGTTTCTGTTTCTCCTCCCATTTTGTGTTTTTACTGAAGGGTTCCCTTTTGGACACCCGTTCATTCTACATGTTATTCCTTTCTTTGTGCCTGTTATCTCTGATGATGCTCATTGTAGTAGGGGCACCAATATTTCTAGTTCCCTAAATAGTTGATGATTACTGTTTGACCCAACTTTCGTATTTCTCCCGCATTTTGTTAGTTCATTTAGTGCTTTGAACGAGCCATACTCATAATATTTGTATTCCCAAGATTTTTTTATTTCTGGCAATGTAGCAGTGATAACATAGTGGTGGTGTCCCTGTAGGTTTTCACGAGATGGCCAAGAAGAAGGTTATCATGAGTTGAGGACGTGGCGGTGCTACTAATCCGCCGAGACCCCATCCAGCCCCTATAATGAATAGTGAGCTAGAGGTGGACATATACTTGTGGGTTTCCGAGAAAATCAAGGGAACGCCTTCCACAATTACTTAAGAAGAGCTTGACAATTTGAGGGAGGCTCGGATCATCTTTGATTCTGATATGAGAAACCTTTATATCTTCACTATCCCGAGGTCTGGAGATCGGTTATGCCACATAAATGAGCATGTTAATACCGTTCCAGATTGGCTGTATATGTACGAGACCTTGTTTTCTCGGATCGGGGTTCTCTTACCATTTACTGATTTCCAAATAGGCCTGCTAACGCATACTGGATGTGCTCTTTCTCAGCTCTATCCCAATTCTTGAGCCACTATCCGGAGTTTTGAGCTTTTGTGCTTGTTCTGAGATATTAAGCATATACTCTTAGAGTTTTCTTCTATTTTCTCACTCTTACTATCCCCTTTAGATCCCAAGGCCAAGGGTTCGTCTCTTTTCGAGGTGTTCCTAATAAAAAAATATTTACTTTGTTTAAGGAATCCTATTATGGATTCAAAGAAAAAGTCTTTAAGATTGAAGAGGTAAAAGGCACAACTCCTTTCTTTCTAACTTTGGAGGGTGCCAAAAGATTTAATCTTTATTGGGACTACAATGTCTCTTCACCGAAAATATGTTCCGGTGTGAACGCCAACAAACTTTTGAGTATCAATTTGTTAATGATGTTGTGGAATGAACATCCTCTTTTTAAGGGACATTAACAAGCTACTCGAAATACTATTAGTAAGCTTCATGACTTTCATATCATTATTTCTTTCTTTGGTGCATTTTTTGTTTCTCTAACTCATGAGTTCCTATTTGGTTTATTTTTCAGTTGATATGGCCGAGAGACTTGTAGCTATTACCGAAATGAAGAGGAGATTGGCGACTCAACCTCCAATCACGGCTGGTAGTGACAGAGTCTCCTCTTATGCCACATTAGCAGTCAACCATAACCTCGGAGGGTTGAAGAGAGTGGGCAAGGGCATGGCCCTGAGGCCCATGTCTTGGAAGAGGATTCCCCTACTAACTCTCCAACTAGGAAAAAGATAAAGTGTTGGACAAGATGATACTGCTGCTTCAGTCCCTATTTCCTTCAGGCACATGCTAGATAAAGGTTTTTGTGCTCCTGTCTTTATAGATTTCCATTTTATGGATGAAGATACGAGGGGGGAGGGGTATTTTCCAAAATGGAGGACATCCTTCCTTAAGTTCAAAGAATGCTCCTCTGCTTGGCCACGTATCTCCGTGATGCCAAGGTAGAGATCTTAAACCTCCGTTCGGACTTCCTTTTAAAGGATAAGATGATTGCTGACACCAATGCCCAAATCCAGAAGATGAATACCTCGGTTTCCAGTTTTCAAGAAAAGCAAACTTCCTTGGAAAATAAGGTCAAAGTTCTTAAAGAAGCGAAGGCTACTTTTGATTCATAGGAAGAAAACCTAAAGAGCAAATTTATGAGCTGATAAGGAGAATTGATGAACTCAAGCTTTCAGTAAAAAGGGCGGAGCAAGCAGCTGTGGTTGGGGTTTTTGATGCCACACAAAACATCTTTGACCAAATTAAAGTGAAGGCTCCCGACCTGGACGTCTCCGAGGTTGACGCCTTCAAAAAGGTGGTGGATAGAAAAGTTGATTCTATTTTGTAATTTTATAATATTTCCTTAAGTTTTGTGAACTCTTTGGTTCGGAACTTTGGTATCTTTTGTAGTACTTTTGAATACTTATGTGGTATTTCCCTCGTTATAATCAAGGTTACCTTTTATGCCTCCCCGTGATTTTCAAGATTATTTTATATGTCCTAACGTTTTACTGTTTTGACGTGCTAAAGAGATACCCTGAAGGTTTAACATAAGCATTGAAATATAAAATTAATTTGTAAAGGAAGTTTATCATAACCATTGAAACATAAAAGGAGACTTACACTTGCTCAAGCACAACTTTTACAAAGAAAACTTAAAGCACGTTCGCTAAATGCAAATAGGGCTCGTTAAAAACTTAGGTAGCTAAGAAAATAGTGACTTTATTCCCTTGATAATTAAAAATTCTAGGAGTAATACCTTTTTAAATGAGTTGCGTCCCAACTTTTCGGAACTTCGGTACCGTTCAATGCTTCTAGCTTGCATGCTCCTTTTCCTAATACCTCTTTTATTTTGAAGGGTTTTTTCCAAGTCGGAGCGAGCTTGCCCCTTATTCCTAAGGATTCGGCATCAGCCTATCTTAAGACTAAATCCCCAGGTTGGAAGCTCCTATTTTGGACCTTGGTATTATATCTCTTGGCTACCCTTTGTTTCAAAGCTTGCTCAACTAAGTTAGCCATATCTCTGACTTCATCAATTAGGTCCAAGCTTTCATGAGTTACTGAGGTACCTAAAAGCATTCTTGGGCTTGATTTCCTGAGCTCTACCGGGATTACTACCTCTTCACCATCGGCGAGTCTAAAAGGTGTCTCAATGGTGGTGGATTGTACTGTAGTTCGGTATGACCATAGCACGGACCACACCTCGTCGGCCCAAGACCTTAGGCACTCATCCAACCTTTTCTTTAACCCATTCAAAATTACTTTATTAGCAGCTTCGACTTATCCATTTGCCTGCGGATGTTCCACCGAGGCAAATATTTGCCGAATTTCTAAGCCAGACAATAGTTCTCAAAAGCTGGATTCTATGAATTGTGTCTCATTATCTGTGACAATGGACTTGGGATCCCAAATCTTGCAATAATTTCTCTCCAAACAAACTTCCGACATTGAGCAAAACTATTACTAGACATGGGCATGCCTTCAATCCACTTGATAAAATAGTCTATAGGAACTATAAGATATTTTACCTAGCTTGGTCCTTATGGGAAATGTCTCAATAGGTCCAAACCCTATTTAGCAAGTGGTCTTGTCGGGATGACGGATACGAGCTCATGAGGAGGTGCTTGGTAGAGGTTATCATGCTGCTGACATTTGTCGCATTTCTTCATGTATTTCATGGCATTTTTAATGAGAGTGGGCCAGTAGTAACCGGCTCGAATGACCTTCTGAGCCAATGACTTTCCTCCTAAATGATGTCCACAACAACTCTCTTGAACCTCCTCCAACACATACATCATTTGTTGGTCATTTAAACACTTCAACAATGGTTGGGACACGCCTCTTTTGTACAACTACCTATTTATCATGGTATATTTGGCCGCTTTAAGCCGTAACTTCTTTGCTACCTTATGATCACTGGGCAAGGTCCTGTGTTCTAAGTATGTGCAAACTGGGTTCATCCAAGTGTCAAGACTAGAGGAACAGAAAATTTGGACGTTGGTTTTTTCTTATAGTGGGTTCTATAAGCACCTCCTATATCAGACTACGGTTTCCTGTTTCGGGCTTAGTACTAGCGAGCTTAGACAACACATCAGCCTGCGTATTCTGTTCCCTAGGCACATGCTTGATTAAACAAGAATCAAATGATTATACCTCTTGTTGTACCTTTTTCAATTACTATTACAGTAGCGGATCCCATGCCTGATATCCCCCATTAAGGGTTTCATACGATTTTGGTCCCTAACGTAGAGGCCGAAAATTTTTTCTGTCTCTGACCTTTTTTTGCCTATAAAATGGTCCCGAAGGATTAAATTAGTTTTAAAACTATTCTTCGAACTAAAATATCCCTTTCCCTTCTTCCCCAAAATCAAGCAGAACCAGAACCAGAAGCTGAACCAGAACCATAAGCAACAATAATAAAACAATGTAATAAACATTAAAAAAATGGATAATGGATCAAAAAATCTGTATAATAAAACAATGAAACAATTTAATCAAGCAGAAGCAGAAGCAGGAGCAGGAGCAGAAGCAAGAGTAGAACAACAATAACAATAATGAAACAATGTAATCAACCAGAAGCAATAATAATCAGAAATCAACAACATAATAAAAGAAGAAGAAGAAGAAGAAGAAGAAGAAGAAGAAGAAAGAAAGAAAGAAAGAAAGAAAGAAAGAAAGAAAGAAAGCAGAAGCAGAAGCCGGCGAGCCACCCAAACCACCCTCCTTTCTCTTTTCTTTTTCCTCTCCTCTTTTCTCTTCTCCCCTGTTCACTGTGCCCTGGCCGATCTTTAATCACAACGCCACCACCCTTTTATTCTTCTCTCTTCGCGCTACCCTAGCGCCACCGTCACAGCGCGAATACCTCTTCTCCTCCCTCGACTCACCTCCACTTCGCGCCATCTTCTTTGAGCTCCCCCATCATTGTTGGCCTCTCATCCACCCACCATCATAAAACCACTGAAGCCCCCCCTGTTCTTGCCTCGAACCAGAATCCACCGCCATCGAGCACCTCCGTCAAGCCCAGAGGAGCAACGGTGAGATCTAGCGACCGAACGACGATGAGCAGCGGCGACGAATTCCCTTCCCCTTTCCTTCCCCGCCTTCCCTTCCCCCTCTTCTTCCCTGAACACCCCCCCCACGTGATTCCCTTCCATTGTTCCCCAGCCCTTTAACCTGTTTTCTTTTTTTCCTTTTATATTTTTTAATTAGGGGTAATTTGGTAATAAAAATTAAAATTTGGTAAAAAGAACAATTTTAAAACTAAGTTAAACCTTTGGGACCATTTTGCAGGAAAAAAAGGCCGAGGACAAAAAAAATTTCGGCCTCTGTGTTAGGGACTAAAATCATACTTAACCCTCCCCATTAACTTGGGACGTCATTTATTGTGAATCGCCAAACACAGTCTCCCCTGTAGCTCCGACATCTCGAGCCAACGTCAATCCAACAAGAAACGCCTCACACTTAGCCTAATTATTTGAAATAGGGAAATCAAATTTGATGGAAGCTTCGATCACCATGTCCTCACCCTTGGTTTGAATGAGGCTAGCTCCTCCATACCTGATATTGGAAGCTCCATCCACATGAAACTCCCATATTGGCATGTCGGAAGTCGGGTGCGCCAAGTCGGCTAGGAAGTCTACTATCGCTTGGGCCTTAATGGCGGAGCATGGTTCATAATGCACATTGAACTGAGACAGCTTAATAGTGCAAGTCATCATCCGGCCTGCCAAGTCGGGTTTTTGCAAAACCTTTTTTATCGGTTGGTCGGTTCACACTATTATCAAATAACTTCGAAAATGTTAGCGTAACCGACAAGCCGAAGTGAGTAGATCGAATGCTAATTTTTTTTCATCCTTGAATATCGTAGATCGGGTCCTTGTAGAACCTTGCTAACAAAGTATACAAGACACTGATGCATACCCTTATCCTCTAAAACCAAAGCCGAAGCCAAAGTTTCTTCGATTACGGTGAGGTACAAGAACATCGGTTGTCCAGGTTCAAGTTTTGCTAAGACAGGAGGAGAAGAGAGCAAGTTCTTAAAATGTTGGAAAGTTGCTTCACATTCCTCCGTCCATGAAAATTTCACATCCTTTCTCATCAATTTAAAAAATGGTTTATCTTTTACCACTAAAGCCCATAAGAACCTTGATAACGCAGCCAACCGACCTATGAGCCTTTGAACCTCTTTGAGGTTCTGAGGATTCAACAAGTCTAAAACCGTCTGGAATTTCTTGGAATTAGCTTCTATACCCCTTTGAGTAACCATAAATCCCAAAAACTTACTTCTCCACATGCCAAATGCACACTTCGAAGGGTTCAACCTCATTTGGTGTAGTCAGAGACAATTAAAAACTTCCTGTAAGTCAGCAATCAGATCACAATTGTCCTTTAAATTTATCAACATCAATGTAGACCTCCATATTCCTTTTGATTTGCCTATTAAAAACCTTTGCCATTAACCTTTGATAGGTTGCTCCTGTATTTTTCAGACCGAAAGGCATTACGGTATAGCAGTAAATCCCCTCAAGGGTAATAAAGGTTGTTTTATCCTCATCAGCTTTGTAAATCGAAATTTAATTATAGCCATTGTAGGCACCCAGAAAACTTAATATCTGATATTTCGAGGATGAATCAATCATGTTGTTTATGTTGGGTAAAGGAAAACAACCTTTTAGGCAAGCTTTATTTAGGTCTGTATAGTCGACACATATTCGCCACTTCCTATTAGACTTTTTTTTTACTATAACCACATTAGACAACTATGTTGAGTAGGTTAACTCTCGAATAAACCCAAAGTCCAGTAGTCACTGAACTTTCCTTTAAACCTCAGCAACTCAGTTAGGTGAAATGTTACGACGTCATTAAGTAACTGGCTTAAACTCGAGGTTTAAAGCCAATTGATGGGACATGAAGGTTGGGTCTATCCCAGGCATATCAGAAGGTTTCCAGGAAAACAAATTTAGATTACCTTTCAAGAAATTCTGAAGCTTCGACTTTAGTGGATAAGGAAGTTCCTTGTTGATTATTGTATACTTCTGTAGTGTGCCACCAATCTGGAATTTTTCCAAGTTCCCCTTGGGCTCTGGCCTCGGCTTCTCTTGAATTCAGGAGTCTAAATCAATGAGGAATACTCCAGTGGATTCCTTTGCCTTATCCCTGAGAGTCAGGCTAGCCTTGTTACATTTAACTGCAGATACTCGATCTCCCCGGATAGTTGCTATGTGTCCTTCTGCTGTCAAAAACTTCATGACAAAAACTTTTGTGAATATAAATGCACATAGATCATTGTGAGTTTTCCTCCTTAAGATCACATTATAAGCTGTGAAATCTTGAAGGATGACGAATTCAGCCTGTACTACCCTCACATTGACACCTTCTCCCATGGTAAAAAGAAGGTCAACAGCCCCATCTGGCTTAATGTAATAGTCTCCTAGCCCAACAACCCCTGGGAGATGGGGCTTCAAATGTTGTTCCTTCAAACCTAGGGCATCAAATGCATTTATGAATAGAAGATTTGAGTTTGCTCCTATGTCAATGAGGATCCTCTTCACGATACCATTTCCTAACCTAGTGGTGATCGCCAGGGGCTCATCATCTTTAGATGTGGCGACCTGGAAATCCTCTGCCAAGAATTGTACTGCTGAAATGCTAGTTACATTGAGAACCTTGGAGGTGGTGGCTTTAACGTCCCTTTTTACGACATTGTTAGATCTTGGCAAACCATTATTTCTGACAACCACGTTGACTACCACTTGAGCGGTGTCCTCCATGGTTTCTGGTGGTCTGGAGTTCCTTGGGTTCTTGGTTTCCCAATCTTTGTCCTAATTGTGTTGTCTAGGCGGGCTTACATGCTGGAAAAATTCAGGGAACTTACCGTCTTGAAACTCTAATGTTAGAAGTTAGAATATTATATACTTGAGTTAAATTATCAGAATAGCCCTTTAAAAAATGACTCGGGTCAGTCTGTCCCACCTTATCAAACCCTGCAATTTCAGTGAAGCAGGTTTTGCAAGTTCAAAATCTTTCTCAAATTCGTCTTTTTAGCAGTTTTAGTAGGCTAACCCGACGAGTTTGATCCTCTTTGCCACCACTGAGTCAAACCAAGGATCCAATTTTCACCATAGTGCCATAATTCTCTCATTTTGATTGTTTTCTTTCTCTATCTCAACCGTAACATAGCAAGTTTATATCAAAGAAGATTTTTAATTCCATCTTGGATTTAACTATTTAAGAACTCGTTCATTTGATTTTAATTTGATTGACATATTAAACTATTGTTCGAATTCAAATTCACATCAATAAATTAATTATAATAATATAAAAAAAGCTATACTTGACTAATTAGTTTTGAAAAGGTGACATGTTTTTTACCAATACGATAAATATATAAGATAATTTTTAAATTTTTTAAAAATTTTAAAGACAACAAATAACTAGTAACTTAGAGTTTCTCTAATAGAATATTTTTTGAGTATGATTTTTGATACTTTTAAGAAGTAAATTAATTTAAAATTAAAATTTATATTAAAATTGATTGATAAAATAAAACTAATATCACCTTAAAAATATAATATCACTTTAATAAAAAAAATTAATAAAATTTTGTTATACATATAATTATGTTAATAAAATAATTAAATATAATATAAAGTTTTAATTAAATTAAAACTAAATATTAAATAGATAAATTTATTTTATTATTTATGAGATATAGTCTTATAGATATTTATGTATTATTTTAGGATTTTTTATTTAAATAAAATAAATATTTTATTTACGGAAATACATAAACGCTGGGGTATTTACAAAATTGCATAACAGGACGCATCTCGTATGCTGAAGGGAGGGTTTCTAAATACGAAAATATATCGACATCTCAGACCCCATTCTGTGACAGGGTGACGCCAAGTCATATATAGGGAGCACCCGGATATGTAATGGGGCAGAGATCGGGTGCCGATCATCCAAGATATGCTCGGAAACGAAACGGGATCTCAGCACACGAGATGTATATAGTTTCTTTCTTCTGGCCTTAGCAATCCAAAATATTGTCTAGCCTCTATTTTGGTTCACAGCACCAAATGATAAAATAGTCTTAGCAAGGTTTGGTGGTCAAGGATCTCTATCCTTATCACTAACCACAACATGAGAATTGACAAGGATCAATCCCATTAAATCATCCTCTAACTTAGTAAAGGAAAGTCAAATGAACTATATTAATCCAAGTCCATAAGTCCTAAATTGGATCTAACATCAAATATTCATAACTAAATTGGCAACAATAAGTAATCAATAATGGAAATAAGTAAAGTAGAGTATTAGAACAAATAAGAGTAGAAGAGAACTAAAATTGAAAATAAGATAGAATTTAGAAATTGAGAAGAAATAAAACTAAGATCCTAAAACCTAGAGAGAGGAGAGAGGTCTCAAAACTACATCTAAAACCTAGATTATGAATAATGAGAAGTGTCCCTCTGATTCTGCTCCACTCCCAGCCTCTAATCTGTGTTTTTTGGGCTTGAACTGGGTCAAAAAAGCCCAGAAATTGCCCCCAGTGATTTCTGATCGTTGAAATCTACGCAAATGCACACATATGCATGATGCACGCATGCGCGTCGCTTAACTGCAGGGCAACCAAGGCAAATTATATATCATTTCGAAGCCCCAGATGTTATCTTTCCAACGCAACTAAAACCGCCTCATTCGAACCTCTATAGCTCATGTTATGATCAATTTAGTACGAAGAGGTCAGACTTGACAGCTCAGCCATTCCTTCAATTTCTTGTATTCCTTTCACTTTTGCATGCTTCCTTTCCATCTTCTAAGCTATTTCTGTCCTATAAAACCTGAAAACACTTAACACACATATCACGGCATCAAATGGTAATAAGAGAGCATTAAAATTAGCAAAATTAAGGCCAAACAAGCATGTTTTCAATCATAGCACAAAATCAAAAAGAAAAATATAAAACATGCAAATTCTATGAATAAGTGTGAGTTTAGTGGCTAGAATCCACTAAATTAAGCACAAGATAAACCGTAAAATATCAATTTATCGATCTCCCCACACTTAAACATTAGCATGTCCTTATGCTAAGCTCGAGAGAGACTATAAGAGAGTACAGATGAATGGTATAATATATGGAATGCAACCTATCTATATGAATGCAACTAAATGTGAAATGCTTCTACTTACTTGGTTAAAAATAGATAAACCCTTTCAAGAACAAATATGAACTGGATTTCACTAATTCAAATCATAAAAAAATGAAGTACAAATAGACTTGCAGAAGAAAATAGCTCATGAAAGTCGGGAACAAAGAATCGAGCATCAAACCCTTATCGGAAGTGTATACACTGTAATCACTCAAGTGTTTAATGTTTGATTCTCTCAGTTCTCTACTAATCTTGCTCTCTAAGGCTTGCTGCTCTTCTACCAATCAACAAAGAATTAATGTACAGATACACATTCAAGAGGTCTTTTAAGGGTTGTAATGGAGTTAGGGTAAAGGTAGGATTGTATTTGGTCAAGTGGACTAAAATCTGAATCTTTGATTAACCTAAACTTCCCACCTAACTTAAGACAATCAATGTAATAAGAATATAAAATATAACTACCCATTAACTATATTTACCACGTATTCATGCATCCCAAATTTAAGTACAACTCATATGCATTGATATTATTAATTAACTTGGGGTATTTTGTCCCCTTTTTTTATTATATTTTTTTCTTTTTCTCTTTGTTTTCTTTTGTTTTATTTTTCTCAATGCATATGATTAAAGTATTGAATGCATAAACATGTCCTCAACATTCTTTACACATTTTTACAAAAGGTATACAACACCCAATTCTCAAACCAAACGTTTTCAAACCCAATTTTTCCACACTTAAATCATGAGCACTCTCATTAGTCTAAGCTAACCAAGGATTCAAATTAAGGATATTATTGTTTTTCACTTAGAGTTAGTGATGTGATAAAGTAAAGAATAAATGGGATAAAATAGGCTCAAAATTGGTTTGCAAGGGATAATGAAAGATTAAGGCCATATGGGTATGTAAGCTAAAGTGAAACAAGGTCTCAATCATATAAGTGTATGCATACATCAAACAATGAAAATATAGAATTAAGCAAGACCAATATCACAATTTTAGAGAGAACAACACACACCAAAATAAAACATTGGTTGATAAAATGCAACCAATCAAATAGGCTCAAAATCTCACAAGGCTGTGTGTTCGAGCTCTAAAACCATGTTCCAAAATAAATTTTCTCAAGCAAGTTTACCAAAAATTTTAATTCAAATTAGTGAGATGCTATAAAATAGTTTCTTTGAAAAATAATTTATCACTTCAACCAAGTAGTACCTAAAATATGCACGAAATTTAACAAACATGCAATCAAACATGCAAATGCAACAACTGACTAATGAACCATTGGTGTTGAAAAGAAGGTAACTAACCCACGGAAGTCGGTATCGACCTCTCCACACTTAAAGATTGCACCGTCCTCGGTGCATGCTAAGATGTGCAAGTGGACGGGTGGCTCCAACTGACGCTTTGTCTCCAAAGAATGTGCGTAGGAACTTGTTTGCCGCCCCATGTAAAAGTCTTCCGTTTTTCTTCTTGATGGCCATCCTGAAAGAAGAGAAAAGGGAAGAAAAGTAACCCAGAAGTAAAGATAGAAAACAAATAAAATATGGGTGGGTGAATGCCGAATAATGAGGGTCTCAATTACATGGTAGCTACAACATGTGAGTAAGAAAATAGTAGAAGAAAATGGCATATCAATAGTGCAAAAATTGCAATAATGGGGGAGAGAGTGTGGGTAATAAAAGACAATATAAGTGCATATCAATGCAAATGGAATACAAGTATTATAAAAATTATCATTGACTTATAATTAATAACACCCAACAGTTTAAAACAAGTCACAAAGCACCAAAATAATTCAAGAAAAGATGCAACAGTTGAATAAGAACATTTAACACCAATGGTAAAATAGGAAATTAGAAAAGGAGATAAAAATATGAATAAAATAAAAAGGCAATGAAGGAAAGTATGCGAATGCAGTATGTAAAAGTGATGGAAAGAGAATAAGGAGTAGAAGAAAGTGAGAAAAGAAGAAGGAGTAAGAGAGGAGAGAAGAAGAAGGAGAAATGATAAGGGAACAAGAAACGGACGCGATGCGCGCGCATGCATCATGCGTACGCATGAAAACAAAGATGGCCATATGACGCGTAAGCGTCCTCCACGCATACGCGTGGGTGGCCGAAGATGAACATCGACGCGTGCGCGTCGGTCACGCGTACGCGTGACCACTCGCATGCTTCCAGCACAGTGGCAGCCCAACTCTCTGTTCAATTCGCGCTTTTACACCGATTTTCATGTCCTCGCGCACACATGATTGTCGCTTACGCGTGGATGGACTAATTTGCAAGTGACGTGTACACGTGGGGCACGCGTACGCGTGGAGTGGCTCGTGCTCCAGGCACCCCTCCCGCGCGTCTCCATCGCAACTCTCTGTTTGTTTTCTCTTTGTTGCGCATTCACACACGACGCGTGCACGTCGTAGACGCTTGCACGTCGATTTCCTTTTTTTTATGCAAAATAAAAGTAAATATGCAGAACTGGAAATTAAAACTGACAGAAAGAAATTAAAACTAATAAAAAGGAGGATCATACCATGGTGGGTTGTCTCCCACCTAGCACTTTTAGTTATTGTCCTTAAGTGGACATTTGGTGAGTTCCTTGTCATGGTGGCTTGTGCTTGAACTCGTCCAGGAATCCCCACCAATGTTTGTACTTCCAGTAGCCTCCGGGGTCCCAAACTAGGCGCATACAGCCTTCAAGCAAGTGACAGGGCCCTAAGAATGTTGATTGCTAGAATGAATTCCGGGGTCCCAAACCTTGCTTTTGCACCCGTCTTTGTGTTGATCATCATTGTTCCAACCGGGTGGCAAGCAATGTGAATTCTCAATGAAGTACCCAAACGACTTCCTAGACCCATTCAATCGAGCTCTACCCCAATCCTTGCACTTCAATTGGGAACGTGCAACCATAATGAACCTTGCATGACAACTCCTACCACTAACCATCTCCCGCTTACTCTTAAAGCCACATAGAGCTCTAAGTTGACCATCCGTCTCAAGTAAACCATATTCAAGTGGGAAAGTAAAGGTTAAGGATAAGGATTTTACCCACTTGAATGTTGTATTAGATGGTAATCGCTTTGGGAGAGGTGTTTCTAGTGATCTTGCAAGCTCCACTCCCTGATGCTTTTCCTTGACAACTTCCACCTCTGTACGAACTTCTTAAATTGCAACCGCTTCCTCTTGGTAGCTTTCTTCCAATTCAATCTCTTCTTCATTGCTTACCAAGGGCATGGAAGGTTGTGCTTCTTCTTCTTTATTCTCTATCTCTTGATCAACCTCTTTAAAGTCTTCAACCATGATATGCCTTGGAGGTTGTACACCCTCCTCAACATCAAATTCAAACTCCTTAGAAGGGGGCTCTATGGCTTGAGATTCCCATGGACGTTCCGCATCTTCTAAGTCTTCAACCACTTCCTCTTCTTTGATAGTTTTGGCTTTCTCCACTTGCTGTAGTACAAAATCAGACTCCTCCTTGATGTCTTCCACTTCATGACAACTTTCCTTAAGGGTCTCTACTACCTCTACCTTTTGGGCCTCCTCTTGCTTCTCTTGAAGTATGTATGCGTGAAACCGATCCATTACGTCCCTTAGACGATCCCTTCTCTCTTGTTCCATGTCACTAGTATAATTGGGATCATGTTGCTCTTGGATTGATGGATGTGGGTGCTCTTCCATAGAGGGTGGTGATGGGATGGAGAGATCATGATATGGTTGAAAAGGAAGTGCACTAGAGTTTGAGGGTTGAGTATTGGATGTAGAGGGTGGACCCATACGGGATATAAGAGCTTGGAGAGTAGAGGTGAGTCTAGTGAGAGTAGAGGTAAGTGTGCTTTGAAGCTCTTCTTGTCGTTGGCGAATAACATTAAAGGTATCATCTATGGGAGCTTGGGATGGATAGGAGGGTTCATTTGTTGGGAGAAAGGGCTCATAATACGAAGGTGGTTCTTCTTGATAAGGATATAGAGATGGTGTATATTGAGGTGGTGGTTCTATGTATGATTCATGTGGCTCATAAAGTGGTTGGTTTGGTGGATATGGGTTAGGGTCATATGAAGGTGAATGGTGAAAAAGGGCTTGTGAGTAGGGTGGTTCAAAGCTATGTTGAAGAGGTGGTCTATAGGTATGTGGTGGTGGTTGGTGACACGTACAAGAAGGACTACCACATCCATTCGATTGGTATGCATTGGGATTAAAGTTATACCTGTATGAGACCGGAGGAGGTTGTTGCCAAGAAGATTGTCTATAAGCTTGTGGCTCCTCCCAACCTTGAGTGTTCCATCATTGATGCATATCCTCATTGTAGCTTTCATTTCCTGCAACATAGTTTGAACCAAACTCATAGCCAAAGGGGTAAGAATTCATAGTAGCTAATAAAAACATGAACTAATAAAAATAAGCAAGTAAGTCCTAAAACTAGCAAAAAACTAACAAATAAGCAAAAGCAAATATTTACAATAACCAATAATAAGGCACACGTTTGTAATTTTCTGGCAACAGCGATTGAACGGACTTTTGTGTGGTCTAGAATTCACAAATATGTTCTTGTTGAAAGTATAGTTTCTAAACCAACAATAATCCTTTTATACAAAAGTTTGGTTGTCACAAGTAACAAACCCCTAATAAAATTGATAACCGGAGTATTTAAACCTCGGGTCGTCTCTCAAGGAATTGCAGGGAAGTATGCTTATAATTGGTTATGAGTTGTGTATTCTGGGGTTTTGGATTAAGAACAAGAAAAGTAAATTGCGAAGAAATTCAAATGATAAAATGGTCTTGGCAAGGTTTGGTGGTCAAGGATCTCTATCCTTATCACTAACCACAACATGAGAATTGGCAAGGATCAATCCCATTAAATCATCCTCTAACTTAGTAAAGGAAAGTCAAATGAACTATATCAATCCAAGTCCATAAGTCCTAGCTATCCACTAATTCAATTAGTGAGAACTAGAGTTAATGGCTACCAATCATCAATTACTTAGACATTAGTAACTCAAGAATTGCTAAGTTACCTTCCCAAGCCAAGAACATAGAATTCTACTCTAGCGTCCTTTCAAGCATTTCATCAAATACTTGGTAGGCACAAAATGAAAACATAGAAAACTAGCAAGGGAAATAGATCTAACTACCAATTGCAAGCATCAATAACACAAATCAACGAAGGCAACAATAACCATAGGAACATAAATTGCATTAATATAGAAATTGGATCTAACATCAAATATTCATAACTAAATTGGCAACAATAAGTAATCAATAATGAAAATAGCTAAAGTAGAGTATTAGAACAAATAAGAGTATAAGAGAACTAAATTGAGAATAAGATAGAATTCAGAAATTGAGAAGAAATAAAACTAAGATCCTAAAACCTAAAGAGGAGCCTCTCTCTCTAAAAACTACATCTAAAACCTAGATTATGAATAATGAGAAGTGTCCCTCTGATTCTGCTCCACTCCCAGCCTCTAATCTGTGTTTTTCGGGCTTGAATTAGGCCAAAAACAGCCCAGAAATCGCCCCAGCGATTTCTGATCGCTGAAATCTGCACAAATGCACGCGTGCGCGTCGCCTAACTGCAGGGCAACCATGGTAAATTATATATCATTTCGAAGCCCCGAATGTTAGCTTTCCAACGCAACTGCCTTAAGTAATACATGTCTACCACCTGACGAAAGAAGATTGCGCTTCCACCCTTGGATTCTTTTTCAAACCTTTTCTTTGATCATCATACTAAAAGAAGCCTTTTTTTATTTAGAGACTGTAGAAGGCAAACCAAGGTATTTATCCTGAGCCCCAATATGATTAATATTCATAGAGTTAGCCAGTAGTGTACGAGTAGTGGAGGGAGTGTTGTGGCTAAAGAATACAGCAGATTTATTAAGATTTACCCTCTGACCACTAATGCTTTCATAAGAATTCAATAAATGCAGGATATTTGAACATGCTTCAAGATTAGCCTTACAGAATAAGTTGAAATCATCAGCAAAAAGTAGGTGGTTGACCTTGGGACATCGCCTATGTATCTAAAGATCCTGAATTAGTCTGTTTTGTTCTGCCTTGTGTAACAAGAAAAAAAAATACTTATCTAATAAATTTAAAAAGTGAACAATATATTAACAAAAAAATAAAATTATTTTTTTAAAAATAATAAAAAAATGGCTAAATAGGCACATTAGTTTGCAAAATGAAAATTATATTATCCAAATATACACAGAAAAGAAATTTAAACTTGATTTCTTTTTATCAACAGTGTATGTATGGAGAATTCATCTTTAAAATTAGTTCTCACCCAAGTGTTTTAATTAATTAAACTAAGCAGCATTAGCAAGAAGATTATTACCCTAATTTAGCAAAATAATTCAATACTAGATGGTAAGATTTTGATCAATATGGGTGGCATCATACGCGGTTAGTTTATCCATTTTAATTTTAAGTCGTTTGCAGGTTTGATAATAAATAACAAGGGCCAAATATTGGATAGTGATAATGCCATTATAGAAGGTAGAAATTAAGAATTAAGAATTAAGATAACCACTTTTTTATTTTCTAACAAAAAATGTTTTTAATTTTTTTGAAAGATATATTTTCAATGTATTAAATATATAAAAAATCAAAAGCTTTTATTTATTTTTTAAAAACAATTATAACAAAAAATTTAAGAACCTTCACTACTACAAGAAAGTCGTTGAATTTACCGACAGATTTATTAAAAAAATTTACCGATAACCTGTTTACCATTGAATTTAACAGCAGAGTAAATTCGATCATATAAATTTCGTGGGTGATTATTTACTGAAGGATTCTTTTGTGGAGGATATAAACTTTAAATTGACACAATTCTAAAATTTGTTATCGTCATATTTTTTTCAATAAATTCGACGGTAATATATTATTTATTATTAATAACTAAATTAATAGTTAATGATAGATTTAACCGACAGCAAACTTAAATTTTAACAAGTGTAATTACTCGTGTCATGCACGTGCGATGCATGTGCCATGCATGTGCCATGCACGTGATAAGATCGAAATTATAATAAATCGTGGATATTTAAATATCTAATCAAATTAATTAGTAGATATAATTAATTTATTGTAATAAATTGTATTTAATGTTACATAAAAAATAAATTAAGAAATACGCTCAAAAATAGTGACGGATCCAAAAATTTTAAATAGTGGAGGTAAACATATAATATATAAAAATAATAAAAAATATTTATAAATATATCAAAATATATAAAAAATAAATAATATAAAAATATTAAATATTAAATCATTTTTATGTAATTATTATCAATATTAATATATTGATAAATAATAATATGATTATTAATTTATCTTTCTGTAAATTAAATATAATAATAATAATAATAATAATAATAATAATAATAATAATAAATAAAATTAATCAAAATATAAATAGGTTATCTTCTAATCAATAATAAAAGTGGAATATATTTTTTTATGAATTATATACAATAAATAATTTTTTAAATAAATGATATTTTTTATGTTATTTTTTTCAATAAATAATATCACGGATAATTATCATTATCATATATTATTATTATTATTATTATTATTATTATTATTATTATTATTATTATCATCGTAATATTTTGAATTAAGACAATGATAAAAACATTAATAATTATAGTAATGAGAATAATAGTAATAATAATTTTAATAATCAAAATAATATTAATACTAATTATAACAATAATAATTATAATAATAACACTAATGAAAACAATAACAGTAATAATAAGAAGAAAAAAATTATTAAAATTAATACAATTTTACTTAAAATAAATATTAAAGAAGAAGAAGAGTATAATAGACCCAAAAAAAATTATAAAAGCGAAGGTTGCAAGAAGAATAATATTCTCATAAGTTTAACTTATATCTAAATTTGCCTCCAATTGTTACAATTTATTATTTATGAACTGGTTTCTATATTTTTTATTATCTTCGTTTATTGCCTGATCTTTCAAGCTCCTGATTATACTTTCTTCATTGAAAAAAGCTTCATCTATATGAACGTAATTCGACACAATGCCAGTTGTTTTAGTTCGTTTTTAAGCACAGTATCTAAGACATCGTACAAGTATTGTTCATTTTTAAACACTAATACAAGAAATGACCGTCCAAACATTTTCAAAAACGGGAGAAAACTCCAAAACATTAATTTTATTGTTAACCCCCCAAAAATAAATAAATATGAAGTTGCATTATTAATTAGGATAATAGAGCAAACTTGATTTAGTGGTTACAACAGAAAATTATTAATAAAAAATTAATAAAAATAAATGAAAATATTGAGTATACTTAAAGTTGGAAAAAGATAAAATAAGAATTAAATTATCATTAAATTTGTAATTTTTATCATATTTAATTATTAGGGTAAAGTATACTTTTTATCCCTGAAGTTTGACAAAAATTTTAAAAATACCCCTAAGTTTTATTTTGTTTCAATTTTGTTCCAAAAGTTTTCGATTTGCATCAAATATACCTCTGACGACTAATTTTTCAAAAAATTTAAGATCAATTCAACAACAATATCATAAGAACAACCCTCAACACAAGCAAATCAAGCATAATTTTCATGTATTATTGTTAGATTAGTCTTAATTTTTTTAAAAATTTAGCCGTTGAGGGTATATTTGATGCAAATCGAAAACTTTTGGGATAAAATTGAAACAAAATAAAACTTAGGGGTATTTTTGAAACTTTTGCCAAACTTCAGGGACAAAAAATATACTTTACCCTAATTATTATTTTAATTTAAGAGTAAAGAAATTTTTACTTATTTATCTTATTAAAAACTTAATATCATAAAATTATACTTATTCACAAGTAGTATTAACACCAATACTGTTAGTCACGACAAGAAGACCCCGCCCAAATACATTTTAAAAAACGGGAGAGAATATTACCTTAGTTATGAGCATTACCTTAGTTGCATTGGAGCTTTCTTCAATGAGAAAAGTATTTTCAAAATTTTTATGGTCTAATATTCTCTATAAATCATAGCCATTGAATTTTTGAATCATAGCTTAGATTTAAAACTTTTATTAATAATATAATAATTATATATATGTTTAAATATTTTTACAAATACTTCTATTTAAATATTATATTTTTGATTGTCCTTATTTTTCATCTTTTTTCCATCATTCTCTCTTGCCAGTGACGTCACTGAAAGGAAGAGCACGATCGCCACAAGGAGCCGCCGTTGTCGTCATCTTCTCGGGCTGCCTCTGCATGTGCCATCCTCACCGTCGTTCATCCGCATCTTGCCATCACCGAACCGCCGTCGTCGTTATCTAGATATTTCAATGGCTGCCGCAGATGTTGAGTTCCGGTGCTTCGTTGGTGGGCTTGCATGGGCCACCGATAACGAAGTTCTAGAGAAAGCTTTCTCTGCCTACGAAAAAATCGTTGAATCGAAGGTCCGTTTATTGTAGGTATCATCGATCGGGATCTGAACACCGATTCGGATTTGGATTTGTTAAAGCTATCCATCTGATCTGTGATATGTGTTATGTGTTATGTGATCTGTTTTTCGTTACTTGATCTCTGTGTTATTCTTGTTACATCGATCAATTTCTATTCGGTTCTCGAATCTGATAATTATCTTTGTTCTTTCTCACATCTTTTTTTTCTGAGCAAGCCATGAGGGATGCGATTGATGGCATGAACGGCTCCAACCTTGACGGTTGTAACATCACTGTCAACGAGACTCAATCCCGTGGAGGTGGCGGAGGTGGTGGCTTCAGAAGCGGAGGCCGTAGTGGATATGGTGGTGGCGGATTTAGCCGTGGCGGCGGCGGTGGATACGGAGGCGGGACCATCATGAAGATAGATACAATAGAAACGGTAGTGGCGGCAGTAGCTACGGAGAAAAAGATGTGAGAAAAAGAAGAAGATGGAAGAAGAAGAAGATGATGATGATATTTATATAATTTACTATTTTATTTTATAAATTTTTTTTTCAAGACCACCAAAAACTTGAATATACTTTACCCACCTAAAACAAAGTCTAGTTGCATTAATTTTATTGTACCGCTTTCTTAGCTACTTTTACTGGAAAAATTTCACATTATTCATTTGTAAGATTTGGTTTCAATATTACATGATTTTGAATATAGGACAACTTTGGCATTGTGGTAGCCAAAGATGAAAATTGAAAGAGACATCAACTGAGTAAACATGATTAGTGTGATCGCAACACAATTGTGTATATATATACAGGGCCACACATATTCCTCAACTTAAATCAATAACACCAACAACTATTATACACTTTTTAATTTAGATATGGAAAGAGAAATGGTGTAGGACACAGTTATTAAGTGTATAGATGCTTTACGCAGTTGTGGTGTCAAAAGCAAATCGGACCGTCCGATTTGTATTTAAAAAATTAAAAAAATTACATCACACAAATCGGACCGTCGAATTTGTATTTTAAACAATTAAAAAAAATAATATTGAAATTGGACCATCCGATTTTTGTTTTCAAAATAAATTTTAAAAAAAGTACAAATCGGATCCTCCGATTTTTCCTCCTACATCCGATTTGTGTTCAAAATTTTTTTAACAAAGAAATCGGACAGTCCGATTTCTTCACTTTATGGTTCAGAAAAAATTATCCCACATTCATATCTAGCACCACCCACCTCTAGGGGTGGCAATGGGTAGGGTAGGGTAGGGTTTGGAGCCAACCCTAACCCTACCCGCGGGTTAAAAATTTCATATAAACTCAACCCTACCATACTCGCGGGTTGAGAATATCTCAACCCTAACCCTACCCGTTCTCAACCCGCGGGTACCCGACCTTACCGCGGGTTATAAAAAAAATACAACATTATCATATAACTTTATAATAATTTAAAATAGAACTGATTTTTATGTAAAAAAAATATTAAATTATCAATTAATAATATTCTTTTAGTGGCTAAGGATTTTTTTCATTTAGTGATAGATCTTTAGTTCAACATCCACTTGAAACATATTTTTATATAAGTATATAACATATACATATATAGGGTGTGGGTTGGTCGGGTAGGGTTGAAGTTCAACCCGCACCCTACCCGACCCGCATGAAAACCCTACCCGCATCCTACTCTATCCGCTGCGGATCGAGTTGGTAACTCTACCCGAATTGGGTACCCGCAGATATGATACATATTACCACCCCTACCCACCTCTATACCTATGCACAACACACACAGAATCTGCATATCCAAAAAAATTAGCCACCATGGTATGTCACTAATTTCCTCTGATTTCCTTTTCTTCTTTATTTATTTTTCTTTTTTTTTGGGAGGGGGGAGGGTCTTGGGCAACCCAGGACCAGAACAGAGAACCCATGTTCCCCATCCTTTTGCGCGCGCGAGAGAGAGGCTGGCTTTACCATGCTACGATGCGGCTTCCTCTCCTCAGCAACCCGGCGCGGTGATCGGAACCGTGAGCGCTGAGGGAAATTTTTCAGAGAAGGGAGGTTTTTTTTTTGGTCAGGACAACGGGCCCTTAGCTAGGCCCTAACCCAAACAATATAAAGCTTCACTCGATTCAGCTTCAGGCTGCATTTGAACTTGCTCTTCACCTGACCAAAAAGAAAAAAGAACTTGCTCTTCGAGAAGGGGCGTTTCTATAACGGCTTCCTCTTCTTTTGGGCATGACACATTTCTTTTTGTACTGGCCCAGTTTTTTATTCTTTTTAAATATATTTTTAGATTGCTTGTTTAAACTATTGTGTGTGTTCCATTATTTGTGACTAGTTAGTTTTTCTTTTATTTTGGGCTACGGCCCCATCAGTTTACCCAATTTTTTTTATATTCTCATATTATTTGCCTCTAATTGAATTAATTAAACAACTAAACTTCTGAATTTTTGCCTTATTGATATGTTTTCAATTTTACAGAACCATGTTCATATGGACAAAATATTAATTAAGATTAAGATTTTCAAATCAAATCTTTTATTTATTTTCTTTAAAAAACCTCAAAACCATCAATTTGTCACTTATTTTATATATACAAGTGTATTAACCCGTGTCATGCACGTAATAAGATTGAAATTATAATTTTAAATTATTTTATTAAGATTAATTTAAATTATAATAATTTGATTAATAAAAATATAACATGTTATATATTATTTGTTTTTTCTTAAACTAGTATTAAATATATTAACTCTAAAATAATTATTAATTAATTTTAGTAATCAACTTTTTTCAATAAATCAAACATATATATTTAGTGTGACCATAAATAACTTAATAATACTTAGACCCACCAACAAATTTTTATATATTGTTTTACTGTCAAGTAAGAATATATCAAAATTAACTCAAAATAAATAATAAATTATTAGAGAATTCTAATGCATAAAATTCTATAATAAACAATAAATAATTTAAATCAACTAAAAAATAACTCAATACTTTTCTTTGATACCTACAAAATATATACCTGAAATAATATTATATCAATGTTAGTATACAGTTTTACAATCATCGGCCGTATTTACTATACATGACTCCTTCTTAAAAGTTATTCTATACACGTGTGCAGTCGGAAGATAAATTATTGGACTTTATTTTATTTTTCTAAATTATTATAATTATGCATTATTCATTAAATGCTAATTGTAATATTGTAATATAATTATAATAAAGATATTTTTCTAAAATAAACTTAGAAGAGAGAATAGTAATTTCATTTTGGAGGAAAAATGAATTTATGAGAAATTGATACCTCACTTTTATTAGTTGATAATGTATTAAATATTAATTTTGTATAATTGTAATAAAAATATTTCTCTAAATTAGTATAATCATGCATTATTCGTTAAATATTAATTGTAATATAATTATAATAAATATATTTTTTTAAAATAAATTTAGAAAAGAAAATAGTGATTTCATTTTAGAGAAAAAATGAATTCATGAGAAATTAACACTACTTTTATTAGTTGGAGAAAAAATTCAGTTTTAGTATATTTTGTCATTATTATACATTTTTCTCTAATCATATATCTACTGTTTTCCTTTCTTTATTTCAGTATTTTGAATTTGGGTTTAACTTCTCGTAGTTCTAACTTCTCGTAGTTCTTACTTCTCAGTCATTCTATTAGATGTAGTTGATAACTATTGAAATTTTTTTATTAATATAGGAAAAAATATATTATTATATGATAGAATTAATATGAGTATATTTTATTATTAAATAAATAAAGTTAATATAAAATAAAATTATAAATAAAAAAGCAAAGAAAATAAAATTAAAATAGCAAAAGTGATAAAAAGATTATTTTTATAATTTTGTTTTGTCATTTTTATGTATAGAAGATTAAAAAATAGTAAATTTTTAACTAAATTAATTTATATTTGTTGTATTCAATTTAAATAAGTAATAAATTATCTTATTTTAATTTATTCCTTAAATTTATATATCATAAAAATTAAATCAAATAATTAATATACATAATTTTAAATTGTGTGATACTTAAATATCTATTCAAATCAATTAGTTGATATAATTAATCCATCATAATGAATTGACTTTAATGAGTTAAACAAAATAAAGCAGAAACATGCTACGTTGATTCTATCATTAAAGGTAAAAATTCGATTTTTATATAATAGAATAGATAGAATAGATAATATAATAGATGGCGAGAAAGAGAAAGATAAACATTTTAGATTCTAAGTTGTTTCATTTGAATGTTGCAATGTGGGTATCACATTATTTTACTTATTCTACCCAATGGACTCTTTTAATTTGTAACTTTATTTCAGTATTAATGGAATATCACTACGTTTGAGTACTAAATTAAAATTCAATTGAAACCGAAAAAAAAGTGAAGAGTATAAAATTATTGATTGAAAAACATTCTAAATAATAAAAAGTCAAATTAACTTTTATATAAATAGAAATTATTTAATTTAAATTACAATTTCATATAACAAAACAGTGGTTAACAAAAATTATGGAATCTTTTTTTGACATATGTATTATGCCATACGTATAAATTATATGGGGTATTTTATAAATTCATATATATGCATAACAAAACAGTTTAATATTATATATTGTCTACATTAATTATATGCCAAAATTTTGAAAAAAAGATAAAAGAGGAGATATATAAATATATATAATATTATTGCTATATATAAAGCAGTTTTATATTACTATAATTATAGAGACTTACTATAATTATATCAAATTTAATTATGACTGTAAATAAATAAAATAGGAAACAATCAAAACTAATTTTTTTTTCTTTTTATGGTCAAAAGTTACCGTAAATATAAAAAATAAAAATCTGTAATGCTTAAAAATTTGAGTAGAAAATAAAATTTCATAAGCTAAATTTAATTTGTTAACTAATTAATTTTATGTCCATATAATATTATTATTAGTCAATTATATTCAAATTATTAGTCAATTATTTTTATGAGAATTCTTGCTATAATTAGATTATACTTATGTTTTTATCTTGTATTAATCGTTATAATTAATTTAATAAAGATATTTATTAAGTATATATGTTATCTATATTAATTATATGCCAATATTTTTAAGAATGCATTAAAAAAGTGATATATAAATGTATATAAAATTATTGTTATATAAAACATAAATTTAAATAATATATAGAAAACATATATCCTGTGTATAAAAATGTGATTATTAGTAATTTTATTAATAAATCTTTTTTTAAATTATTACTAATTTCAATTTTATTAGAAAATTTGAGCAAATAATTTTTCTTGCCATAAATAATATACTAAAACTGTTAGTATATTGAACTCTATATGGTTAATTGAATTTATCAATGATTTTCCTGTGTAAATCGTTATTACCCAGTTTTTAATAATTACTTAATATACAAAATTTGAAATTGGAAATTGTTATTACTAATTCAATTAACTGATTAATTGAGTAATAATTGTCAAATTATTAAGGTGCAAAATCATTGATTTACTCAATAGATTTCCATATATTATTTATATTTCAAGTAATAATTTGAAATTATATTATTTACGCAGTTAATAATACTATTATTAAAAATTATTTTTTGCATTGATTTTTAAATCAATTATTAAATAATTATTTTTGTTAAGATAATTGTTTATAAATTATTTCAAATTATATTTTGTTAAGATATAATTATTTAAATTATTACTCATGGCACGGGTATAATTTCATTTTATACCAATTAATCAATTATAATTATATAGCACGGGTATAATTTCAATTTTATTCACGGATTATTTTCTGTAATAATATACGACATATTATTTACTGTGATAATCTAATTTAATTGATTTGTATCTTATTTACTTACATAAATGATTAAAATATATAACATAAATATCGTAATTATTATAATTAACATATTTTATTATAATTAAATATTGATTTGATATAATTATAATGAAAATATTTTTCTAAAATAATATAATCATATATTATTCATGAGCTAATTATTTGACAAAAAACCTTAATATGATTTTTATATCTCCGCTATGGGAAATAACTACTTAGATATACCAAATAATATGTAACATATTACTATCTGTATAAGTTAAGGCACAAAGATAGAATTTAATTAAGGTGATTGAAACTTTCACGAAATAGAATATGAGCTCAATTGAATAAAAAAGGGTACTCGATTTCGCATTAATTAGCTAGTCGAAGAAATAACATAATCATACATTATTCATGTTTCATTATTTTTTTTAGATAAAATCTATTTTTATTGGCAAATAAATTGTGTTTAGGTCAACGATTTAATATATATGTAGGTTGCATTTTTTGTCAAATATAATGAAAATACAAATAAAGAAATAAAGGATAAAAATAAACTTAATTATACCTGACACTACTTTATTTTATTAAATTATTTAAAAATAGCACATTCACAAAAAATATTCATAATATATAAATTGAGGCAATAATTTAAAATTCTATAATTATAATTTAATCACGTATAGTATAGAATCATTCTTATAACGACAACCAACTGAAATAACATCGTAAATTTCAATATTTAGAATTTGTACAAAATCAGACCATCCTCTTGTTAGATAAGCTTCATCATCCGCTATTCATGCAATGCGGTAAGGTATAGAATTGCCACACCGAGAAACCAAACTAACTCTTATTCCCCTCAATAGTATTGCATGCATACAAAAGAAAGCTGGTAATTTCTGAAAAAAATCAAAATATGTTAAAAAATTATTCTAATAATAAACAGCTTAAAATAAGAAAATTTAAATATATTACCAATCGTTCAAATTGCATATCTGAATTTGTCATCACGAATTTAGCAAAACTGAACTTAAATTGAGGAAATTGAATCTCATTATGTGCTCTACTTCAAAAAATTTCGGACAGACGTAAAAAGCATGGAGGGGATGGAACTTGAACTTGTCCTATAAAATTCCGTGGATGCAATTTCTCAATCAAAAACCGATCTCTTCCTAAGAAATCTAGCTTTAACCACATTCCATTAAGTTGGTCATAATAGGTGAGTAGATCCAACCATCCTTCGATAAAGTAGAGACTATTGCCCCTTCTTTAAACGCTTACATCCATATAGTTGAAACCCGAATCAGTGAAGACAACTCGATGAGGTATTTTATGGATGTGATGCATTGTAAATGATTGTAGCAAAAGACAATCGAACTGGAACATTAAACGGTAAAAATAACTTAGAGTAACAACAAATAATAAATTATCAAAAGAATAATATAATAGAATGAGTATATCAAAAATATTATAAAAAATTATAAATTGTACCTTAAAAGGATCAACTTCAATAGAAAACTAAGAATACATTCTTATTCCATGAAGTAGTAAAAAAAACATTAAATATAAAATTATGAATTGACTCTCAAATTTAGATTCATATACCACAGAAAAACACTATATATAGACTTTAGTAAAACAAAAATAAATATGTAAATTACTTATTATTAAGGTAATTTTTTAATAATGCATTAAATATTGATTTGATATAATTATAATGAATATATGTTCCTAAATTAGTATAATTATATATTATTCATTAAATATTAATTATAATATAATTATAATAAAGATATTTTTGATAAAATAATATAGAATAATTAATTGATATTGACATGAATAATTTCATCATATCACGGGTAACAAAGATTTTTTATTATTAGTATTACTATTATTGATATTATTATTATTAAAATGATTAAAAGTATTTTTAATTGATATTGATAAGTAGTTTAATAGTGCATTAAATATTGATTTGATATAATTATAATGAAGATATGTTTCTAAATTAATATAATTATATATTATTCATTAAATTATAATTATAATATAATTATAATAAAAATATTTTTTATAAAATAATTTAAAAAAATTAATTGATAAACGTGAATAATTTCATCATATCACGGGTAACAAAGATTTATTATTATTATTATTATTATTATTATTATTATTATTATTATTATTATTATTATTATTATTATTGTCATTAAAATTATTAAAAGTATTTTTAATTGATAATTGATAAGTAGTTTAATAGTGCATTAAATATTAATTTGATATAATTATAATGAAGATATGTTACTAAATTAGTATAATTATATATTATTCATTAAGTATTAATTATAATATAATTACAATAAATATATTTTTTTATAAATTAATTTAAAATAAAAAAATTTCATTCATTTTGGAGGGAAAACAGAGGCATAAAAGATCGACACGTCACCTTTAGTAGTTGAGGAAAAACCCAATTTTAGTATATTAAGTTGATAAGTTGATTGATAGATATGCTAGAAATAGTCCTCTAATCAAATCAAATCTTTTATTTATTTTCTTTTAAAAACCTCAAAACCATCAATTTATCACTTATTTTATATATATATACTAGAAATAGTCCTCTAAACTAAACTAATATTCCTTTTTGTTTTTTTTTTCTTAGACAAACTAATCCTTTCACTTCCTCAAATGATTTATTGAAGAACGAAAAATAACAATTTTATACAAGAATTAAGAATTTTTTGGTTGAAGAAAACGTATTTTATTTTCATTTTCAATATTTTATAAACTTAAAATTTAATAACAATGTAAAAATTTAAAATAATTAAAATAAAAATTCTTTTTTTTTTACTTATTTAAAACACAAAAATTAAAAAAAATGTGATAATTTTTTTTTCAAACCGAAACACGAATATTAAAATAGCTCTACAGCCAAACTAAAAACAGCATTTTACGAATCACTAGTCTTCATACACACATCACACTAACAGCTAAACACATAGCATAGGCATCACGTCCTTACTTTTATTATCAGCACTATAGAATTTTTTCTTTTAGTGTAAACTAACTTTTTCTTTATTTTTTTTTCCAGCCATCTGCTAATTTGAAAATGCAACGTACTGGAACACCCCCCCCCCCCCCCCAAAACCATGTAAATTGGGTTTTTTTTTAAATATTATATCACTTGTATTTTAACTAAAAAAAAAGTTTATTGTTGTATTTTATTCAATTAGATGATAAAAATATATATAAGTGTTACGGATCCGGCCCACGGACCCCGGACCCATGACCAAAACCCGAACCCGGCTTATCGGGTCAACCCATCCCGACTTTCTAGAAGGCACCGAATCGGCCCTCTGGATCCTCTAACTAACTTTCGAATTCAAACATCTCCCTTATCTTAAGCAAATAAGATAAGATAAGATTATCACCATCACCTATAAATAGAGGACCCAGGTCCCTCCAGGTATTCATTCATTCCACACACCTTATACCTCTTAGATCTATTCTGACTTGAGCGTCGGAGTGTCTTTGCAGGTACCCCCCCCCCCCGCTCCATCAGGGCCGTCCTACATCCGATCCGACCCGCAGGTTCCCGATCCTCCTCTCAACCCGTATCAGAAGCATTCTGTACAATAAGATATCTCAATATTATTTAAAAAATTATTTTAAAGAATCATTACAGAAATTTAATTATCAAAAAGGACTTTTAGTATTAAAATTATTAAAAAATTAATTTTTTATTAAAAAACAAATATCTATAAATTATTTTTTTATAAATATATTTTCTCTTTATTTAAATATTTATCTGTCTTTTTCAAATTTTATCTATACACCCTTATTTATAACAAAAAAAATTATTATTGCAAACCATTAATTACATTAATAATTTAGTTATTGTTTTTGAAGGTTACTGGAACCATGAAATACTCACAAAAATGGTGGGAAAAGATATCATCCACAATAACATTAAGAGGCTTGCTACACATACAAGTCTTTTTGACTTACAAGTTTTACAAGTTGCTACACATTAGAGTCTTTTAATGCGTTATTTAATTTCCAAAGCGCTACACTCACCGTGAATTATGAACGACTCCTCTTCCTCTTCCTCTTCGTCTTCCTCTTCCTCTTCCTCTTCCTCTTCCTCTTCTTCACTCACCGTGAATTATGAACAACTCATCTTCATCTTCCTTTTCCTCTTCCTCTTCCTCTTCTTCTTCTTCTTCTTCTTCACTCACCGTGGATTATGAACAACTCATCTTCCTCTTCCTCTTCCTCTTCCTCTTCTTCTCCTTCTTCTTCTTCCTCCTCCTCCTCCATGTATTTCTTCGTTATTCTCTTTGCCTTTTCATTAGTTGTTTTATTTGCGTTTATTACTGGTATTCTTGCTTCGTTTTTTTTCGATTTTCATGGTTTCTGAAATCAAGCTTTGAAATCGTTTTGAAGATAATGAAACTTCAGAAATACACCCAAACGATTATAGAAAATACACCCAAACGATTATAGAAAATACACCCAAACGATATTTCTTCGTTATTCTCTTTGCCTTTTCATTAGTTGTTTTACTTGCATTTATTACTGGTATTCTTGCTTCTTTTTTTTCGATTTTCATGGTTTCTGAAATCAAACTTTGAAATCGTTTTGAAAATAATAGAACTTCAGAAATACACCCAAACGATTATAGAAAATACACCCAAACGATTATAGAAAATACACCCAAACGATATTTCTTCGTTATTCTCTTTGCCTTTTCATTAGTTGTTCTACTCGTTTATTACTGGTATTCTTACTTCTTTTTTTTCGATTTTCATGGTTTCTGAAATCAAGCTTTGAAATCGTTTTGAAAATAATGAAACTTCAGAAATACACCCAAACGATTACAGAAAATACACCCAAACGATTATAGAAAATACACCCAAAGGACACTTTATGCATAATTCAGAACTCTTTCTCTTTCTCCTCCTCATATTCTGCTGCTTCTTCTTCTTCAAAAATGATTTCAGAGCTTGATATCAAAAAATAATGGAAATCAAGAATAACGAAAAAAGAAAACAAAGAGAAAAGCACGTAAATGAAGAAGGAGAAAGAGAAGGCAAAAAACGAAAGAAAAGAAGAAGAAGAAGAGGAGGAAGAGGAAGAAGAATGTGCAGCAAGAAGAAGAAGACGATGCAGTGAAATTGTGCAGTAACGGTTGAAGAAGGAGAAAGAGAAAGTAAGAAACGAAAGAAAAAAAGAAGAAGAGGAAGAGGAAGAAGAACGTGCAGTAACGTTCAAGCGCGTTAATATAATAACTTGTAAAGACTTGTATAAAAAAATGCTTGTATATGGAGAATTTCTCTAACATTAATCTTTTCACTAATATGCTGGTTGTTTCGGGAGTTATTAACACCTAGCGTTGGAGATTTTATACTTTTGCTATCATCAACAATCAATTTATTCTTTAAAGAGTACTGCTCTTATATAGAGGAGTTAACATATTGGGAATTGGATTTGGATCCTCTAAATTTTAAAATTCACTTTAAAAGATAAAATTAAATCTATCACCATTTATGTCATAAGTGGAATCAAGAAAAAACATGAGAGATAAAACATTCAATAGTAAAAGATTTAACTTTATTCTCTAAAGTAAAAATCTAAAATTTAGAAGATCCAAATCCTCTCGAATTAGAGGTTCTATACTCCTCAGTATCTATTTTATAATTGCGCAACAGTCGGATTTTGCTAGAAGTTTTGAAATTGGAAAAAAGTAAAATTAAATTTTCGGCACACTTTTTTCATAAGTCTTGTTCCCATGATATGTATCTTAACGTTATGTTGGGCCTTTATTTTTACCATTAGTATACTAAAAAAAGTTCATCATGGGATGCTAACTATTGCGCTTCAACTTTTGGTCGTGATGCCGCTGCTTAATGTTGCTGATTTAGTATCTAAAACAGAAAACAAGGTTGTGAAATTGCATTCTCATACAATCTCGTTGTTATGGTTTATATTTTTAAGAGGGATTGGGATAGTTTCAGTGATAAATTTTATAATATTTCTATTAGCATTTTTACCATGTCTATATAGAAAAACAAGGAGAATAGAATTGCAAAGGGCTCGTTTTACCGACAGTCTTATGGTGTAAGAATATGAATAATTATAATTTTTATATATAACCAATGTAAAATTCGCTCTACCCGCGAACTAAATGTTAATCTATTCTAATAATTGTTATTGTTTCATTATCTATTTTTGAGAGACTAAATAATCTTATTATTTTTTCAGTCTATATTCTTAAATATAAAATTTGTTATATTTATGTATTTAAATAAATATTGTTACACTTTATTATTATACAATTCCTAAAAATTAAAATTTTAATAAAAATAATTTATATTGTAATCACACAATCAACAAATACTAACTTTAATAAAAATAATTTACACGGACTCTAAGTGTAAAAAATATAAGACAATTTGCCGGTACATATCTAATGTGAAGGATTATCTTTTCTCTTTCTATTTCTAAATTTGGACTAGCTAGATGTGTCCCTTTACCTTTTGTGGTATTCACAATTTTTTTTATTGTAATAAACCAATTGGCATTTATATTGTCATGAGAAGGAAATATTTGAAGGACAATGTGGACATTATTATGGAACAGCTTTCTGTCTTGCAAGAAATATATTCTTTGTGCATGTTATGTTCTTTGTAATAAGTGATAATATATGTTAATTTAAATATATACTATCTCAATTATTCTAAATTAATTAATAAAAGAATGTCTTCAAGGGTAACATTTTTGTATTGATACATTTTTTTTAATTTATTGAAAAGCTCCACATGTTTCTCTCTTCTCACAAAATGAATAAAAATCTCACATTTAAAACTTTTTTTTTTCCTTTTGGTACATTATTATATATTTATTAATTTTTTTTTTCATGTTAGTAGATAAATGACTTAACAATATTAAATTGGTTAAGTTTTGATATTATGTTAAAATTGAAATTTATTGAATTATTTTAACTCAAAAACTAACTCGTTCACTCAAAGAATAATAAATATTTCACCGTTATAAACTATTTAAGAATTATAATTTTTTAGAGATGTAAGACAAATCTCAATTCTAATGATAACATGTAATGTAATAGTAGACTAGCAGTGTAATTGCTCCGTATATATAAATAATTGAATATTTTAGATGAAAAAATATAAAAATAAATAGATAATAACAAAATTATTCTAATAAAATGAACTTTACCCTAATAATTAACAAATTTGATTCTATTTTGAATAAATTAAGTTTGATTTTTTTTTAACAAAAAAAAATTCAAATATGTGACTTCTCTTAGATAAATATGAAAAGATTATATCATTTGAGTTATAATTAATTGACAAATTAAGTTTGAGTTTAACAAACTAAACAATAATTTGATATTATTATAGTCATTTTATGCATTGATTATCTAAGCTAGCCCATTGGATCTGATTGTTGACGGCTATCTATATATATGCGGCCACAAATGAATCAAGAACAAGAAAGAAGCCAACCAACTTTGGTTTTGATTTAGTGTCCACGCATCAAATTAATTATCAAATAATTAATACCAATGTCAAACTCAGCGAGAAAAATGTGAAACCTAGTTGGAATAGTAGTCACCATTGGAAGTGAAATCATCACAAATTTAAATTTAAATTTAAATAATATAAAGGGGCTACTCAGATAAAACGTCTTTTTTTAAAGATATTTTTTAATAATTAAAATTTAAATATATATAATAGATTAATTTATATTATTTTTGTCAAAATTAAGCCAAATAAATTAATTTGACCGAAAAGACAATGAATCAAATCTTGAACCGATCTAAATTTATTTTTTTTATAGAAAATAACTATAATATCCTTATTATAGAAAATAATTAAAATATTCCTATTATAGAAGTATTTTAGTTATTTTCTATAATAAGTGTATTGTAATCATTTTTTATAAAAAAATAAAATTAATTTAGACCAATTCAAGATTTGATTCACAATTTTTTTGGTCAAATTAATTTATCTGACCTAATTTTGACAAATGTAACACGATTTAATTGATTATATGATAAAATTGTGAAAAAATAGAAAAGTGTGTAATATTGTTCAAGTGTCTGTGCACCTAAGATATGTTGGAAAAAGACTCTATTTATAGAGCACATTCTAATACCACCCATCACACAATTCACAAACCAATCTTTTCTTTTCCTTCTCTGTGTTTTGTTCTGATGGAGAATAATCAATTTTTCTTTTTTGTGGTTTATCCCAATGTGATAGTCAAACACGGTGATGAGGGAGTGATTTTTGAGTCTGATAAGACTGTCATGCTGCACACTAACCGAGTTGATACCTTATATGCGTTCAAGATGGTCATGCTGAGCAATATGGGTGGAATAGGTACGAAGGAAGTTGGGTGGGTTGCATATAGATTTCTGCACGCGCCTTCCGAATGGTGGATTTACCAACTGATTATTTTGATTGATGAGATCAACATGTAAGGGTAATATTCGACGTACATGTACGACTAATGCCGCAAGAACCGCCTCCCCCAAAAGAAATCTGACGCGGCAGGCCTGCTGCCACCAGGCAAAGTACTCCTGTGTAGGACAAAGATCCAGATGTCTGTCGATCGTAACCAAGTGTTGTGGCTGGTAACGACCCCTGAAAAGATCATACCGCTCACGGTGCTGATCGGGCCAAAAGATATAATCTTCCATTGTCGTCTTGAGCAAATATTTGTCGATGTGCATCAGATCCGCAAGCCTGTGCTATTGCCCCCTAGCTACCTCTTCACTCTGTCAACGTGATGAAACTCGACAAAGTGAAAGCATACAATAAGGACGATAGACCTCTATGTGTAAATTTTCATGCCACTCATAAGCCAATCCGGCACAATCTGACCCAGCTGGGGATGTGTACACTGAAACTGTTCACATCGGATTAAAGTCATGTAATTATTAGAATCCATATACCAATGCATTGAAAAACTAACAAACAAAAAACCTTAAATACCTGGTCAAATGTTAGGGCATCCATGCGACAGCGTAGACTCTGGATCTTGCCATCATGACGATCTCTACTTTGTTGACCCAGTCCTGGCAACCTGCACAGAATAAAAATATTTAAACAGAATTTACTTAATTATATTTCATAATGGCTAACAAGCGCTCAATGCATACTAGTTGGTAACTTAAAAATTATTTACAATATGCACGTACCTAATGGCAAGTGGGAACCTGATGAGATCGTATTCCGCCGGGTTAAAACACGAAAATCTATGGTATAACCACGAGACAACAAGCAGCATACACCCGGCAATGTCAGTTACATTACGCGCTGCTGCAGTATACTGTAAGACCCAAGACTTTTGAAAAGTCTTATTTTGAACTAATCCCAAATTATATATTTATTTATAGTTTTAATTTCAGAAATTATTCTTATTGAAAATAATTAAAGGCAATTAATTGGATTTGAAATAAATTAAGATTTTTATCCAAATTCTATACATATGGATTATTTTCCTATTTATGATTTAAAGTTCTAGAAATTTGAAAAAATAATGAGGTTTGGCTATTTAAATTAGAATTTTATTTAATTTTATAATTATTGAATTATTTTCTATATTTAAATTATAAAGTTGGTAGTTATGAGATAATAAGAATTTTATATGATTCGATTTTAGATGCTTTATATTTATATCATTTAATACTTTAAGTTAAAGGTAAAGAAAATTAATTATATTACCATGTATTTTCAATTAGAGTAATTTATTGAGAATCAATTAGTACTTTTATACCACAAAAAAAATTTTAAAATAAATTTTAGAGATTAAATTAGTTTTCCAAATATTAATATTTTATGCGCCAATTTTATTAAAATTACCAAACTACATATACCTATATTTTACCAAAATCCTAAATCCCCAAAATATCACACTAACCCTAATTTCCCCAAAAACCTAGCCGCCAATGCAAACCCCCTTACATACCCACTAACAGAAGAAGAAAAAAAGAAAAGAAAAGAGAAGGGAGCAGAGGGCGTTGAGGAAGAAGGAGAAAGGGGGAAGAGGGAAGAGAGGAAGACGGCGCTGGCGGGCATCACTGCCGCCACGCTGTTGTGTCACCGTCAAAGGAGAGTGGGAGCTGCGTGGAGAAGCCTAGCCAAAGAAAGAAAGGAGGACACGAGCAAGGGAAGAAGAGAAAGGGAAGCCATTACCATTACCCGTGTCGCAATCGAGGGAAGGGATCTGCCGCGCGCAGCCGCCACTGTTCAGTCTCGTCTCATCGCCAGTCACTGTAGTTGTCGCCAATGATGGAGAAGAGAGAGAGATGAATGCGAGGAGGGAGAGAGAAGCCCCTCGCGTTGTTGCTGTCGCGTTGGAGAGCTGACTGTCGAGTAAGCACTGTTGTGAACTCTTGTTGCCTGCACCGCCGTGAGTCAAGCCGTCACCGCCATGCCATCATCGCGTCGTGGATCTGCTCCATCACTGAACTGAGCTATAGGTGAAGGGTCAGAACGCAACGGGAAAGGGAGACAACCTCCGCCGCTGTCTTGCCGCCAGACCTGTGTTGAATTAAACATTTGGGAATGAACTTTGGTGTTGAATTAAACATTGTGTTTCTTGATTGCGTGGTTGGTTTCTAATTGAGATTTTCTTATAAGAAAGGAAAGGTTTCGGATTTCTAAAAGATTAAACATTATTTCTTTGAAAAGGTTTTGAACGATTACCTATTAGTTTTTAAAAGATTCATAAGGCAATGATAATCACTGAGCTTGAGAACAGTTTTCCTATTAAATATCTTCTTATGACAACTTTGAAACTCTGTGGTGAGACCGTGTGGTTAGGTTCTCACCCCCCTACAGCTTTACCTTTTCAGGAACCAGATGAAGCATTATGAAGAGTTATACTACGTTTGGTTTATTTGTTGTTATATTAATTAGATTACTTTCTTCCCTCGTCTTTGTTATTACAAGTTTGTAAGAGGGATAGGAGTTGTATGTTTTATATCTTTATTATATTATAACATATTATGTAAGGAGTCTTGTATATGAATCCATGTCTGCTTGTATTTTTCTTAAGATAAATTATTTATTTCCGATTTTCAAAGAAATCAGCGATACGGTGTCGAGTCACAGGCTCCTATTTTAATATTTAGTATATAAAGTAGTCGTAATACTTCTTGCTATTAGAGTGGCGCAGCTGGAAGCGTGACATTCTGGTAGTGAGGGTGTTACATGTACAACGAGTGATACGTATGACAACTGGATGCACCGCTCAAAATCCTCCAATAGTGACAACCATCTTAAGGGGACAAGTGTGGCAGACTTGTCCGTGAATAGAAACCCCAATGAGCATCATCAAGTAGCATTGGCGCGTACTGACGGAGTGTATTCGGACCTGCACCCTCAGGAATGTGTGCAACCCTGTCCCTCAGCTAGGTCATCCTCACATCGAAAACTTGATTCACTCCCTCCAACTGTGGTGGCGGCCTGGCGCCTAGTAAATTCTAAACCCACTCCCAAGTGGGGTGTCCATGCCATCGCTGAAAGTCTCTACTGCAACTCCCGATCGGCTCTCTAACAGTGCGCAGACCAATGTGATAGGCAACATCCTGGAGCGTAATGCTGACCTCGCCCCATGGAAGGTGGAACGTGTGGATCTCGGGCCTCCACCGCTCGACAAATGTAGAGATCAAGTAATTATCAAACATAAAATCCCTAAACTCTACTGTATGCCCAAATCCAGCCTCTTTTATATAAGGCAACAGGATGTTCGATAGAAGAGACCCAGATAACATGTTGTGGCAATAATAACCGTGGTCTCTACAATTCCAATAACATTTATTCTAGTCTGTTAATCTCGCCTAAAGCGTTAATTGATGCTACACTTTACTAAGGAAATGGATCCTCTCAATTGTTAAAAAAAAATTGAGGGTGTAAAGTATGATCTCTAATATTTCATTGTTCTCTCTCATATTTATTCTTGATTCCACTTATAAAATTAATGATGAAAGATCACACTTCACTCCCTCAATTGTTAAAAAAAATTGAAAGGATTCATTTCCCTTTACTAAAAAACTATTAAACCACCTATATAAACAATTATATTAAATAGCAATAGATTTCGCTTAATTCCACTAACATTTTAATTGAGAGTTATTTTTTTTATTTAACTTTACACATAATTATTTACTTACCTATTTTATTTATTTTGCTTAAGTAACAATTACTAACAATTAATTATACAAATTATAAATAAAAAAATCCATTATTTTATAATATCAAAAATAAAATTTTAATTTAATTAGAATTGGCATGAGGGCTGTTATTACTTGTTAGGTTATTTGTAGGTTCGGTTTCGATTAGGGATGTCAATGGGGCGGGGCGGGGCGGGGGCGGGGGATGCTTCCCTGCTCCCCGTCCCCGCCCTCAGATTTTGTCCCCGTCCCCGCCCCGATCCCCGCCGTGGGGAGATAATTGCCCCCATCCCCATTCCCCGCGTTCTCCGTGGGTCCCCATTCCCCATCTCTTTATGTTGAATATTTATATGAAAATTACAATAAAAAATTTAAAAAAAATATTAAAAAAAACGACAAAACATTATTACAACACACAAACATACATATCTTATCCAAGATTACAACTTATAAATCAAGAAATATAAAATAAGAAATCATAATCCATAAAACGAAATTTTAAAATACAACTTCCATTCTTAAAAAAAGCCATAAAATAAAGTCTTCAACTTCCAACAAACAACTCCATGTTCTCTGTTAAAATACAACACAAATATGAATATGTTAACATACATCATAAAGTGCCTTTTTCGTTATTGTACTTTTCTAATTTAATATAATTAATCCCGCACCAGGAAACAGCATACTACTAATTTATGGCTCAGAAAAAAAACTTCAGAAAAATAGTATGATCTTTAATGATTTCTATAACAGAAAAATATCAAACATGTGATGTTATAGATTACATACACATGCAGTAACAGCATACTAGGCATACTAGGCAAACCACCACACAAGTGGCAGCCCTCAAACAAAGCAAATACAAACCAAAAAGTACCAAAGCAAGAAAGATACAATAAGCAGGCAAGTCAAGCCAAATTCAGACAAAAACGAAAGCCAAAAAAAGGAATAACACCAACACAAGGGGATCACCAGGGTGTAGGCACACAATCTATCAACCAAGAGGTGCCAAAGGTAAAGTCAGATTGCTTATTTTACATCCCTTAAGTAATCAATATTCTAAGGATCTCACTTGGTATTTTTTATTTTTTATCATCTCATTTTGGCACGCTAATCTTTTAACCATTTCCAACTTCAGCTAATATCCAAATGCCAAGATAGCTTAATTTGGAGGAACCACTGGGAACAATATATTCCAATTTCAGAATTACAAGAAAAAAAAAACCTATAGAAAAAATAATTAAAGACAAAACGCCCAAAAAAAAGATCTGTGCTCTAACTTGGATTAAAACAAAATTTCAAATTACTAATTACATCACTCTCAAGGATTGAAACCTGTGTATTACTTTCTTCCAACCACATGCAATCAATCACATTTTGCATGGCAAGGGGAGTTTTCTCAAATCCGTGTACACATATTAAAGTCAGAAATTACAGCACAACAAACAGAGAACCTGAAACTTGAGGCCTGGAACACACTTAATTCATGTATCACCGTTTTGGGTTATAATTTAATATATAAATGGTGCAGCAAATCAGAATTTTTCATTCTACAAAATATAAATTATTAATACAGAATAGCATAGCATAAATTCATCAACAGGCAACAGCTACTAAAATCAGAATTCAGAATTAATGGAATATAAAAAAATTAAAGTATAAAAAAAATGAAAAAACAGCCACCAATTATCAGAAATTCATAAAACAAAACATCCATTAATAAAAACAACAGCCACCAACTTCAAAAAATCAAAATCACCATCAAATTCATGAAAAAAGCAAAAACCTAAACTGAAATCCCAAAATACAAGAAAAGGAGAGAGTAGTGAATCTTACCAGGGATAAGAGAGAAATGGCTGAAGAGGTCAGAAACGCTGGTGACGAGAAGAGCGGCGAACGACAGGAAGAGAGCAAACGGAACAGGGCGCACGGGGCGGTGCGGTGATGATGCAGTCTGGGCCGGCTGAAACGGACAATGACGAGGCCGTGACGATGGTGGTCGGAGGTTGCTGGCTGGGAGCCTGGGACGACGGAGAGAATGCAGAGACGAAGGAGAGTTAGGGTTAACTGGGAACTCGGAGGTAGGAGGTTGCGGCGCTCTCTGTTGGAAGTGGGAACTGGGAACTGAGAAGAAGAGTAAGGGATTTAGGGTTAACTTTATATATATATGCAAAGTGAAATTACTTAAAAACCAAAATAAAAATTAAATTCATAAGGATATTTAAGTAATTTAATATATTCGGGGATTGTGGGGAATACGGGGATGGGGACGGGGATCCCCGCTCGGGTCCCCGCATTTGCTTCGGGGGAATTTTGTCCCCCATCCCCGTCCCCGCAGGAAAAATTCCCCGTCATCGGGGCCCCATTCGGGGCGGTCCCCGCGGGGATCCCCGCTTCCTGGGGATTTTTGACACCCCTAGTTTCGATGACTGCGTCTGAGAACACACTAACTTTCTTAAACAAACACGGAAAGTGGAAAGCAGGGAAATTGTCTTTGCAAATTGCAACTACTGCCATTTCTTCCACTTCCATCAACATTTATTTCACTCACACGCTTCAAACGACGTCGTTTTGCTTAACATTGTCATTGCCCTCTTGAAGACCTCCACCACTCTCTCCTTCAGAGCAACCGCTTTTCCGCTTTTACCCTCCGATGTCACCCATACCACCAACACCAGGTTCCATTCTATCTTTCTTTCTTATTTTATCTCTATTACTTCCATATTATTATTGATTTTCTCATTATTGTTCCGTCGAATTATGCTCTTTTTTTTTCTGTTTGTGTGTATATGTAGTGATAGGGATACAATTTTTTTTTCTTTTGTATCTTGACTTGATGTTTGTTTCTCGAGGTTTCTTTTTTTTTTCCCTGTGTGTTCTTTTTTAGAAATTTGGTTGGGAAATCATAAATTAGAAACACGATCTATGGTCAATGATGTATTATAATTGTTACGGTAGGTAACCGGAGATTAGTCCACTGGATGGCGTTCGGCGGCCCAAGTGTATAATAGAGGAGGACTCCAGGTAGGTTCGCAACTCGGGAGGCTCCGTCCGACTTGTGCTCGCGTGTGAATGGGGGGTGGTACCTGCAAAGACACTCCGATGCCTAAGTTAGCAAGGGTGTAAGCAGGTCTTATAGAGTATTGGACTTAGGAATACCTGAGGCGTGTCAGTGTACTTATAGTGGTGAGCCAATAACCACCGTTGGAGTAGTGCCGTATCTTTAGGATAATAACCGTCCCATTATCTTAGGGAGGTTAAGATATGGCTTTATGAAGTGGTTAGAGAGATTTTCGGGGCGGTTACTCATCTGAATGAGTGTTTATCTGCCAGCTAATCTCATAACCGACTTCTTCATCGCAGGTCGGGATGAACACCGACTTCGTATGTGAAGGCCGGCGTTTAGTAAGGCTTAATCTATTGGATTAGGCTTTTTAATAGGACCTGGGCCCTTATCATTGGGCCAGGGTATGAACAGTGCCCCTACTTGAGCCCAAGATCCTTTTAAGGCTTGGGTTCAAGTATTCAACTCGGGTGCGTAGTCGACTTGTTTGAAAGAACACGGGTTTTGGAAACCGACGTGATTTTTGTGGCCTTTAGTTTCTGACAGTTACGTCAATTCAAGCGTCGTGTCCGTTGAGGGATCATTTAGGGATTGAGGACCTTGGTAACGGTGCAGTCTCATTAATGACTGCCCCGTCTTTTACCATTATGCCCCTTAGCGTATTTATAAATACTTTCCCTTTCTTTCCATTTTCCGTTTCTGCAATCTTTCAAACTTCTCCTTATTTTGTTCGTGCTGCATTCTTGCGTTCGAAGACTTCTGTTCTTTTCCAACCTTCATTTTCGGCTAAAGGTTAGTTTTGCCTTTTTCATGTCATACTTTTTGTTTGCATGTTTTGTTTTGCAAGTAGATAGGTTGACCTGTAGATTCTAGTTTCGAATCTTTCTCCTTAGAGGCCGTGTTTTTTTATTTTTCTTTTTCTTTTTCCCTTTTTGTAGGTTTCTGCCACTTTTCTTTACATATATAAAAAATGGCTTCCGTAGACGTTCTTTCTCAATGGGTAGATGTTACGGTCCTTGGGGAGGAACCGTTGGTCGACGCTGAGTTCATCACTCATCTTCGCACTCATCACAGGCTCTGTACTTCAGAGGAGGACGAGCCCAAATATGAACTGATAATCCCGGGTCCTGAAGACCGGGTCTGTTTCGGGAGAGAAAATGAGGAGGCCCCTCATTTTTTCTTTATGTATGAGTGCATGATCACCCGTTTGGGTGTTTTTCTTCCTTTCTCAGATTTTGAGATATCTGTTTTGCATCATTGTAATGTTGCCCCTACTCAACTTCACCCCAATTCTTGGGGTTTTTTGAAGATTTATCAGTTTATAAGCCATGCTCTGGACTTTCCGACTTCTCTAAAGATTTCTTCTTCTCTTCCATGTGACCAAGCCTTTTAGTGGGCTCAACAATAAACAGCAATGGGTATCCTTCCGAGCCATTCAAGGTCGGAGGATTTTCACCCTTTTGATGAATCTTTCCACGACTTTAAAAATTCTTTTCAAAGTTCAAGCCGTAGAGGGTCACCATCCCTTTTTTCTGGATGAGCATTCCTCTCCCCGCTTTCCCCTTTATTGGTCGCCGCCCTCTTCTTGCGAAAAATATGGTCCCGATGACCTGGATGAGGTGGAGGCGGCCATTGTAGGGTTTTTCCGAGAAGCGTGGGGGAGGTCCCCATACTTGGATACCAGAAAAATTCTTCAGGGAACACCGTCTTTCGTTCAATCTCAAATAGGTAGTGCATGCATTCTTTATTTCCGAGTTGTTTCCGGCGACTTGCATTTTACCGACTTGTAACTTGGTTGTTTCTTTTGTAGATATGGCAAAAAGGAACGCTCAGGAGGCCTACCAAAGGGTCCGGGAGGCCAAGGCGAAGTCCCGGGCTAGGTCCGGGGGTGCCGGGGCGATCACCTCTCCTCCTCCTCCCCCTCCTCTTCCTAAGAACACTGGCACTCCTTCTCAACCTATTGTCATTTCTTCCTCGAGTTTGCCCCGACCACCTCCTTCTGCCCAAATTCTCTCCGAGCCCGAGAAGAAGAAGCGCAAGACTTCAGAGTCTGGCTCTTCTTCTTTTGATGGTGGGGTTAAGGCGGATGCTATGGCATTCGTCCGAAAGAACATCTATCCTTTTATCAGTATGGATGATGTTTCTATTCGAAACCACCTCACCACCATGGCTGAGGAGAGTTTTAGGGCGGCGGGTGTTTGCGGCAAACTTTTGGACATCTTGAGAAGGCTCCCCTTAGCTCCTTGGGTGCAACCTCGAGGGTTGAGGAGTTGGAGGGGAGACTTCTTTTTGAAAAACATGAGAAGGAGTTGAAGGAGGAGAGAGATAAATTGAGGAAGGAGAGGGATCACCTTAGGGAGGAGGTAGGTAAGCTCCGGGCTCAGTGCACTTTGGAGGCTAACCTGAGGAAGACGGCGCAAGACAGCTACCATAGCTATTTCAAGATATTGTGGCCGTGAGGAAGGACTTGCTGAACTCTCGGAACGCATACGCCGAGTTGGAGGACTCTATCGCCGATGGTGCCGAGGAGTCTTGGAGAATTTTCTTGGAACAAGTCAGAGTTATCGCTCCCGACTTGGACCTTTCTCCTTTACATCCCGACAAGGTAGTTATTGATGGCGCCATTGTTGATCCGCCTGTTCCCGAGTCGTTTCTGAGTCAGACCTAAAGACTCGAGGACAGAGGATCATGAGTCTCCTCCTCGTCCCCAAGATGCTCCGAGTCTTCAATCCTTACCCCGACTTCCTCTTTGGCTCCTCCTCCCGGTCCTGGTGGTGCTCCTCCTGGTGGTGGTGATTCCTACTCCGATCAAAAAATGACTTCTTCATTTTTATGGCTATATGGGGGCCCGGCCTGTGGGTCCCCCCTTTTTAAACTTTATTATCTGTTAGTGTTTGTGAACAATTTCTCTTCTGGCCTTTTAAGGCCGTAAACAAAATATTCCAATCCGTACCCTTTTTGGATAAGGGTTTTAAAAATAAATGCCCCTTTTTGGATAAGGGTTTAAGTTACCTGTGCGTGCACATGCTTTTCTGTTTTGGATATGTTTGATCTTTTCTGAAAAAACCCTTTGTTAGCTTGTATTGTTTTCTCAAGCCCTTTTCGTTCGAAGGTTTGTATGCAACCTTTGAACTTTTTCAGGTTTTGATATCTCTTTTGTTATCCTTTTCAACTTTGCCTTAGTGAGTTTTTATGACTTAGGTTATTTTGCGATGCGTTTTTCATTTACTCGGAATATTTCCGAGTTTTCTCTCGGGTTCTTGTTTTCGACTTATGAGCGGATTGTTCCCGAGTTTAATACGATCAAACTCATATAACCTCTTTACACCGACTTGTACCTCGTCGTTTCATCCTGACGACCATGTTAGGTCGGTTCATGGGATTTTCACGTTTTGTCGAGCTTAAGTCGGCGCGTTTCGTGGAAAGACTTAAAAAATAAAGGAGGATATTTAATAGAGACATAGTAATGAAAAAGATCTTATTAATTGGGAAGGTACCTTTGCTACTAAGGGTCTTTGACAGCATGTTCCCTTAGCCTACTATGATGCCTCGTTAAAAACCTCTTCAGAAAAAACCCTTTTTTGGGAAAAAATCATGAAGCTGGGAAAAGAGTACATCAGGGAGTAGAGTTCGCTTCTAACTGTAGTACCTTTTCATATTACAAGCATGCCACGACCTTGGTAGCTCATTGCCGTCCAGGTCGGTTACTTTATAATAACCTTTCCCTAACACTTCCTTGATTTTGTATGGCCCTTTCCAATTTGCGGCGAGCTTTCCATCTCCTGATTTGTTGACTCCAATGTCGTTTCTGATTAGGACCAAGTCATCTAAGGCAAAATGTTCTTCGAATGACTTTCTTGTTGTATCTGGTAGTCATCCTTGCTTTAGTGCCGCTTCTCTTATCTGGGCATCTCTCGGACTTCGGGGAGCAAGTCGAGCTCCTCTTTGTGCCCTTGTACATTTCCGACCTCATCGTGGAGAATTACCCTTGGGCTTTGCTCATGATTTCTATAGGAATCATGGCTTCTACACCATAACTAGTCGGAAGGGTGTTTCCCCTGTGGCGGATTGGGGGGGTCGTCCTATAAGCCCACAATACTTGAGGGAGCTCTTCAGCCCAAGCTCCCTTTGCTTCCTGTAATCTCTTCTTCAATCCTGCCAGTATGACTTTGTTAGCTGTCTCGGCTTGCCCATTGGCTTGTGGGTGTTCCACCGAGGTGAATTGATGCTTGATTTTCATACTGGCTACCAGATTTCTAAAGGTGGAATCGGTGAATTGGGTTCCATTGTCTGTGGTGATGGAATAAGGTATTCCATACCTTGTGATAATGTTTTTGTAGAGCAACCTGCGACTTCTTTGAGCAGTGATAGTGGCTAGTGGTTCTGCTTCTATCCATTTTGTGAAGTAATCTATTCCCACGATCAAGTATTTGACTTGCCCTGGTGCTTGGGGAAAAGGACCTAACAAATCCATTCCCCATTTTGCGAAAGGCCAGGGGGAAGTTATACTGATGAGCTCTTCTGGGGGAGCCACGTGGAAATTTGCATGCATCTGGCATGGCTGGCATTTTTTCACAAAGTCTGTTGCTTCTTTCTGCAAGGTCGGCCAATAGAATCCTGCTCGGATTACTTTCCTGGCCAGCGACCTTGCTCCGAGATGGTTTCCGCAGATCCCACTATGTACTTCCTCCAACACCTCGGTGGTTCTTGAGGTCGGTACGCACTTCAGCAATGGCGTTGATATCCCTCTTCTGTAAAGGACATTTCTCACCAAAGTATAATGTTGTGCTTCCCTTCGGATCTTTTTAGCCTCTTTCTCCTCTTTGGGGAGGATGTCGAATTTCAGGTATTCGACTAAGGGGTTCATCCATCCGAGGTTTAGGCCGATTACCCCAAGTACCTCTTGCTGATCCTCTGTTTTTGAAACCGAGGGCTCTTGGAGGGTTTCTTGGATCAGGCTTCTGTTGTTCCCTCCGGGTTTGGTACTTGCTAATTTGGATAGGGCGTCAGCTCTGCTATTCAGATCCCGAGTTATGTGCTTAACCTCGGTTTCCGCAAAGTGCCCAAGGTGCTCCAAGGTTTTTTCCAAGTATTTCTTCATATTGGGATCCTTCGCCTGATATTCTCCACTTATTTGGGAAGTCACCACTTGTGAGTCGCTGTAGATCATCACCTTTGTAGCGCCAACTTCTTCTGCTAACTTTAATCCGGCAATCAAGGCTTCATATTCTACCTGATTGTTTGAAGCCGGAAATTCAAATTTTAAGGAGACCTCTATCTGGGTTCCTTTTCCATCTACCAATATTATACCTGCGCCGCTCCCTGTTTTGTTGGAGGATCCGTCTACATAGAGTTCCCATGTAGCCGGTTTTTCCTCTTGTTCTCCTGCATATTCCGCAATGAAGTCGGCGAGGCATTGGGCTTTGACCGCTGTCCGAGTTTCATATCTCAAATCGAACTCGGAGAGCTCTATCGCCCATTGAACCATTCTCCCTGCAACATCCGTCTTTTGGAGGATTTGCTTCATGGGTTGGTTTGTACGGACTCTTACTGTATGAGCCTGAAAGTAAGGTCGTAGCCTTCGCGAGGCTATCACTAAGGAGTAAGCAAACTTTTCTAGTTTGTGGTACCTTAGCTCAGGGCCTTGTAGAACCTTACTGGTAAAGTAGACCGGGTGTTGACCGACCTCGTCTTCTGTGATCAGGGCTGATGAGACAGCCCTGTTTGCGGCGGATAGATATAGGACGAGGTCTTTCCCCGGTATTGGTCGAGTTAATATAGGAGGTGGCTTAAGAATTTTTGAACTCTTGGAACGCCTCCTCGCATTCCGGAGTCCATTCAAACTGGCATCCCTTCCTTAATAAGGAGAATAATGGAAGGGATTTTAGTGCCGATCCTGCCAAAATCTGGAGAGGGCTGCAAGTCGGCCATTAAGCTGTTGAACCTCTCTCAAACAAGTCGGACTTTTCATTTCTAGGATGGCTCTGCATTTGTCGGGATTGGCCTCAATCCCTCTTTGTGTTAGCATAAAGCCTAGAAATTTCCCTGCTTCTACTGCGAAGGCGCATTTTGCGGGATTTAGTCTCATCCCATGCAACCTTATAGTGTTGAAGACTTGTGAGAGGTCGGTTAAGAGGTCGACTTCTTGCTTGGTTTTTACCAACATGTCGTCGACGTATACCTCCATTAAGCTCCCTAAATGGGGGGAAAACACTTTGTTCATCAGCCTTTGGTACGTGGCTCCTGCATTCTTCAGTCCGAATGGCATGACCACGTAGCAATAGTTGGCTTTTGGTGTGATGAACGATGTTTTCTCCTGATCGGGTTCATGCATCGGGATTTGGTTATATCCCGAGTAGGCATCCATGAATGATAGGTATTGGTACCCCGAGCTGGAGTCCACCAGGGTATCAATACTCGGTAGAGGATAAGGGTCCTTGGGACATGCCTTATTCAGGTCGGTATAGTCGACGCACATTCTCCATTTACCATTTGTTTTTTGACTAGCACTACATTGGCTAGCCATGTTGGGTATTTGACCTCCCTAATAAAGCCGGCTTCCAGGAGCGCCTGTACTTGTTCTTCTACTATTGAGGCTCGTTCTGGGCCGAGCTTGCGTCTTCTTTGCTGTACAGGTCGGGACCCCGGGAAAACCGAGAGCTTGTGGGACATGAGCTCGGGATTAATCCCGGGCATGTCGGAAGCCTTCCATGCGAAGAGGTCGGAATTAGTTCTTAGGAGTTCTCCCAACCTTTGTTTTAGGGTTTCCCCTAGGTTGGCTCCTATGTAAGTGTTTTCCTTCCTCTTCACCGACTTGTATTTCCTCGGTTTTTCCTCCCGGTTGGGGCCGTAGTTCTTCTCTGGTTCTTGCTCCACCCAACTCTATGGTGTGGACTTCTTTGCCTTTCCTCTCAGGTTTAGGCTTTCGTTATAGCACTTCCTTGCCAATTTCTGATCTCCCTCACCGTTGCTATTCCTCCGGGAGTTGGGAATTTCATGCAGAGGTGAGGAGTTGATACCACTGCTCCAAGGCGATTAAGGGTAGTTCTGCCGATTAAGGCATTGTAGGCTGACCCTTCATCGATGACTATGAAGTCTATGTTCAGAGTCCTTGATTTTTCCCCTTTTCCAAAGGTGGTGTAAAGGGGTAAAAATCCCAGCGGCTTTATTGGCGTATCCCCTAACCCATATAGGGTGTCGGGGTAAGCTCTCAACTCCTTTTCATCTAACCCTAGCTTGTCGAAGGCGGGCTTGAAAAGGATGTCCGCCGAGCTTCCTTGGTCTACTAGGGTTCTCTGGAGATGGGCGTTGGCTAGGATCATGGTTATCACCACGGGATCATCATGCCCGGGGATTATCCCTTGCCCATCTTCTTTCGTGAATGAGATGGTGGGGAAGTCGGGTGTCTCTTCCTCGACTTGGTAGACTCTTTTGAGATGTCTTTTGCGAGAAGATTTGGTGATCCCGCCTCCCGCAAATCCTCCCGAGATCATATGGATATGTCTCTCTGAGGTCTGTGGTGGCGGATCTCTCCTGTCCATATCATCCCGCTTTCTCTTTCCATGGGTGTCCGACCTCTCCATGAGATATCTGTCAAGCCGGCCTTCTCTAGCCAGCTTTTCTATCACATTTTTGAGGTCGTAACAGTCGTTGGTGGAGTGACCATATATTTTATGGTACTCACAATACTCGCTGTGACTTCCCCCTTTCTTATTTTTAATAGGTCTTGGGGGTGGCAGCCTTTCAGTGTTGCAAATCTCTCTGTATACGTCCACTATAGAAGTCTTCAGAGGAGTATAAGAGTGATACTTCCTGGGCCTCTCGAGACCGAGTTCTTCCTTCTTTTTGACTTCCCTTTCTCTCTCCCTAGAGGAGGAAGTGGGTCCAGGTCGTGAACTCAGGTCTCTTAGCTTTGCATTCTCTTCCATGTTGATGTACTTCTCGGCCCTTTCTTGTACATCACTTAGAGAAACGGGGTGTCTTTTAGATATGGACTGTGAGAAGGGGCCTTCTCTAAGTCCGTTGACTAACCCCATTATTACTGCTTCTGTGGGCAGGTCTTGGATCTCTAAACATGCCTTGTTGAACCTTTCCATATAGGCTCGTAAAGACTCTCCGACCTCCTATTTTATTCCCAGGAGGCTCGGTGCATGTTTTACCTTATCTTTTTGGATTGAGAACCTCATCAAGAATTTCCTTGAGAGGTCTTCAAAACTAGTGATGGATCTTGGGGGAAGGCTATCGAACCACTTCATCGCTGCTTTCGATAAAGTGGTCGGGAAAGCCTTGCATCTCGTAGCGTCGGAGGCGTCAGCTAGATACATCCGACTTTTGAAGTTGCTAAGATGATGCTTTGGATCCGTAGTTCCATCATAGAGGTCCATATCAGGGCTTTTGAAGTTCGTTGGAACTTTTGCCCTCATTATGTCCTCGCTGAAAGGATCTTCTCCGCCTGGGAGTTGATCTTCTCCTTCATCGCGGGAGTTCTTGAGAGAGGATTCTAGCTGCAAGAGTTTTCTTTCTAACTCTTTTCGCCGTTCCATCTCTTCTTTAAGGTACCTTTCGGTTTCCTTTTGCCTCTCCCGCTCTTGTTCCAATTGCTCTAGGCGGCTATGAACCAATCCTATTAGTTCAGCTACGTGAGCTGGTCCGCCTTTTTCTGATTCACGCCCATCTGAGGAATTTACCTTCGGATTCTTTACTTCGGAGGTACCCTCTCTGTGTTGATCATTGTCTTGATGTTGGGCTGTGTCTTCATTGTCATTGTCCATGTCTAGATTCTCTTGCTCAGAATCCGTTTCGACATGGCCTTCTTCATGGGATCTTTCTGCCATCGAGGGATGATCTCGCGGGTCCCCGGCAACGGCGCCAATGTTACGGTAGGTAACCGGAGATTAGTCCACTGGATGGCGTTCGGCGGCCCAAGTGTATAATAGAGGAGGACTCCAGGTAGGTTCGCAACTCGGGAGGCTCCGTCCGACTTGTGCTCGCGTGTGAATGGGGGGTGGTACCTGCAAAGACACTCCGATGCCTAAGTTAGCAAGGGTGTAAGCAGGTCTTATAGAGTATTGGACTTAGGAATACCTGAGGCGTGTCAGTGTACTTATAGTGGTGAGCCAATAACCACCGTTGGAGTAGTGCCGTATCTTTAGGATAATAACCGTCCCATTATCTTAGGGAGGTTAAGATATGGCTTTATGAAGTGGTTAGAGAGATTTTCGGGGCGGTTACTCATCTGAATGAGTGTTTATCTGCCAGCTAATCTCATAACCGACTTCTTCATCGCAGGTCGGGATGAACACCGACTTCGTATGTGAAGGCCGGCGTTTAGTAAGGCTTAATCTATTGGATTAGGCTTTTTAATAGGACCTGGGCCCTTATCATTAGGCCAGGGTATGAACAATAATTGTATTTTATTTTTTCATGTCTTAAGTACTTATTTTGATTTAAATGCATGCATGGATTATTATAGCTTATATCATTTCTTCATGAGGTTGTTCATTGCTCCAATTTAGTTAGTTCTTATAATACATGATGAATAAACTGTAGGTGTGGTTTTGTGGGTTTGTTAATTGTTCATTGTCATCTTGGCCTTGTCAACATTGTTTTTTCTTTTAATTTGGAAATACCATGCTGTATGATTTATAGCATAATAATGATAAAACAAAGCCAGCCCGGTACACAAGCATCTCGCGTAAACGCAGGGTCCGAGAAAGGAAGACTCCCAACTGATAATTACATCAGTGGCTGTTTCCACGGCTTGAACCCGTGACCTTGAGATGACTTAACTGTTGCTCCAAGACTCCCCTTCTTATAGCATAATAATAAGATACTAATTAATTGAGACTTGCTTGGTCTTCTCTGTAATATGTGGATTTTGAGTTTTGACCAAAAACATTGCTGAACAGTTCTGAGTTCTAACTCTAGTTATCTATATCTATTTTTCCAAGTTCTTCATGGACAAGACTGTTTTTTTCTTGATATAAGGAAAAGAAGTAAACGAATCTTTTATGATGGAATTGATGATGTGTATCCATTACTCTATTTTGAACTGAATATATACACTTTTACAATTTTGGTTTGAGAAGGGTGAATTGGTGCCAATTGAACGGTGGAAAGATTCCAGCATTTTGTCGTTAATCCTTTTCTTTTAAACACTAAAATGTTTGTCTATATGAACCAGGAAGTTGCATTGGAAGCCTACTCAAGCAGCTTTGACATCCAGTTTCCACCTTCCTATGCGTAGCTTTGAGGCTAAGAACAGGTGGGTTTTTATAACAAATGTCATGCGCCAAATCATGTTTTCATTTTGCTAGATGATCTTTTCTATTGTATTTGCATTCTTTAGGTGGGAACTATAGAATGTATACATTCACTGAGTTTGATTCTCGGAGGACAAAAGTTGATTTTCTATTCTGCTTTGTGATGCAGTGTTCTCTCACCTGCTTGCAGTTTGAACTTGGTTTGCATATGTTTTTTCCTTTATTATTATTCGCTTCAAGATATAGTTTACTAGGATTATGTCTTTGATCTGCACAGCAGTTTTATACTGATTTAAGAAACAAGCTATATGTTCACTTTTTAAACTTGAACTAGATTGCTGACATGTTTTTCCCAATACATGAATTCCTGTTTGTATGGCTAGTTTAGTTTATAGTTTCAGACATGTTAGCCAACTTTTGCGAATTCTTTTCTAAAAATTTCGTCTTAAGAATCTTTACAAGCATAGCTTCATAGATGCTTTTTCATGGTGTGAAGTATTGTATGCATTGTATATTTGTATTTATAGGACTTCCACAGATGACGTAAAACGTCTGAGATTGATAACTGCCATTAAGACACCATACCTACCCGATGGTCGCTTTGATCTTGAAGCATATGATACCTTAGTAAATTTGCAGATTGAAAATGGAGTTGAAGGTGTCATTGTTGGTGGCACAACCGGAGAAGGCCAATTAATGAGCTGGTACGAACACATAATGCTTATTGGGCACACAGTCAACTGTTTCGGAGTGAAAATCAAGGTTATAGGAAACACCGGAAGCAACTTTGTAAATCATCCCCTTCCGTCTTGCTATTAAGTATAATCACAAATCATAAATAATACAAAATTATACCAAAAGTATCATAAAATCTAACAATCAAGACATACCTAATAGATTTCAAATAAAATCAGCAAACAAAAGACATGACAAATTGTTATATAAAAGAATTTCTTGTATTCAGTGATTTACTCTAATTTGTTCCACCATTCATAGTCTCTACTTGCCCTCGTTTTCAACTTCTAATTCGTTTTTGTTTTGATTTTTTTTTACTTATATTTTCAGTTTGTATTTTTTAAAGTTTTTTTTCTAAAATTAGCAGTGAAATTCGAACCCGAGACTTTTACGTGAAAAGGAGAAATTATGTCATTTGAACTATAACTCGTTGGCTCATTTTGATGAAAGCTATTGGAATTTTTTTTTTCCGGAAGAAAACTTTCATTTAAGAAAATAGTCAAACGGCATTTACATATTGCAGAAGAAACATTAGATCTAAAACTAAACAAGAAAATGGATAAGTTCTATGTTGAATTATTATCTGAGAGGAGGTGCAAAGTTCAATTACAAAGAATCTTATACAAGAGAAACTGAGATTTGCTACAATCTCTTTTGTTTCTAAATCTACACAAAAAGTGTTGCACTACAGAAACTTATCTTCTCTTCTTCTCAGAATAAGTCTAAATGTTATCTGAAACTGTAAATATTTCCATAGATAAAAAGCCCTCGTTATATTTTCATCCCGAACCTGCAAAAACATCACCAACAACACCTATAAAAAGGACCAGTACACCACAAAAGGGGAGAGAAACACCACAAAGGGGTTATTTAATCTAGATCTGGATTTCTGATCGAGATCTCTAAAAACAAAAAACAACAAAATGAAACAGGCAACAAAATAACATCAGAAATAAGTAGGGAGATACAAAAGAAAGGTTGCAAAAGGAAGAAGAGAAAGCATGTGATAGCAAGAGAAGGGTAGTGGAGGGTTGTGGCCGGCAAGAAGAGAGAAAGAGCTGAGAAGGGAGATATAAAGGGTTTGAGAGGAAGAGAAAAGAAAAGGGGACAAAAAAAGAAAAGGGAGGAAGTTTCACGGAGAAGAAAAGTACTAAAGGAGAGGAGGAGGGCCACCGCAGCTCAGGCTGGGACGAGGCGGTGGCCCTCAAAAGGCTTCAACTCTGTTTCCTTTACTTGAGAGAGCTAGGTTTTATGCTTCTCTCTTCTGGTTCTTCAAACTATTAACATGATAGCTTGCAAAGCTATTGGAATTTATAAAATAGGTTTGATCATGCTTTAATAATTTAGTTTAATTAAGTAAAGTTAAAAAGATGATTTGACAAAAATAAATATTTTTAATAATAATTAAACAAGTCATAGAGAATAATTAAGCGAGTTCCAGAAGGTTTAACGCTACAACAAGTAACTGAAATGCGTAAAAAGGTAAGGGAATTAATTCCCATATGCAAGCTAGGTACCTCTTTAATGTTGAGAATGTCCACTACAATTCATCTTTAAAGCAAAATTATTGTTCTTTTCTGCTGGCAAACAGGCATTTATCTGTCTTCATTTTTATTGTTTATACAAAGAAAATGATATATTTTCTTGTTGCAGGAAAAAAATGGTGTTTACTGCGACAGAGGCATTTGAAGAGTGTGAACTTGTCTGCATAAACTGCCAAGGGCTAAATAATAGTGACTATAGAAAGATTGGAGCCAAACTAAGGGTATAAACATTTTTGCCACAATTTTGTATGCAATATTGAATGAAGATCAAATGGATTTAAGCCCTTTTCTTTGTTTATTTGGTTTTGCTATTATATCATAAGACTGTTTTCTTTAAAAACTAATGATGATGCTATTGTAACATCGTTTTTCCTCCTGTATTTTTTAAATGTAGGATCTCGTTCCATGTGTATTGCTTTCATTTGAAAACGAGCAAAATTGGAATTCGGCTCTACCAAATCCCACAGATAATTCAAAGGGGACCAATGAACAAAATAACAAGATACTTGCATCAGAAGTCTCAGCAACAAGTCGGCAGGAGAATTCAGTAGAGAATGAAGGCAATGACTCTAGCATTTCTTCGAGTTCAAGTGATTTGGCTTTGGGAAAAGTTGAGGTGTTGTCTCCCATAGAAGATAGCAAGCAATCTGTGACTAGTGCTACTTCACTTGCAAGAAAATCTGATGCCGAATGTATAAACAATGTTACAGGCTCCTATGGTGAGCCGGAGTCTCGCGGGAACATTATCACTAATATGAGTTTGTAGCTTGGAATGAAAGCAATGGAGCCGAGGATATGATGGATAGCAAAAGCTGCAGTGATGGCCCTTCTACATCAGTTTTAGGATCTGAGGTAATGTTAGGAACTAATGACAGTTATATCAATGGCAAGGTAGATCCTCAAGTCGATAACACTATAGATGGTTCAGAAACTGATGATGCCAGTTGGCCACCAAGGTCAACTGCACCTTGTATGAAAGGCATTTTATCATTGTTGGAGGAAGCAGTTGAGAAACGATGTGCACTTATTTTAGATGAAGATTCTTTGGATGTTGACACTATTTATCAAACTACAGTTTCCTTTGCCAAATCAGCTTCCTCCGGACCAGTCTTTAGGAGACATAGTAAGGTTGTGGTTCAAAAAACTGCCAAGCAACAAGGTTCCGCTTCCTCCAAGGGAAAAGAAACTGCTGCCATTCCTGTGAAAGATAAATGTGAAAGGGAGAAGACTCAAAAGAGTTCTAAAATTCAAAGAAAAACAAATTTTGATGAACGATTTCTTAATGTTGTACCACGAGGAACATTACGAGTAGATGAACTTGCAAAACTCTTAATGTGATACTTATTGCTATCATAAAATGTTATGATCTTATCAAATGCACCATTTTTGTTAATTTGCAATGTCCTACATATTATTTTGTACTGAGTGAATACTCATCTTATCACCTGATTTTAACTTCTGATAATTTTTTTTGAAGGACTGAGGCCCCCAATAAAAAAAATAGTCTATTTCAATTCTTGGTATTTATTTTCATGAGATTGGATAGCTTATCTGTCAACAATCTCTTTTCAGAATATGTTTATGTGACACATTAATCACTAATATATTTTTTATTTAATTTTTATAAGTAAAAATATAAAAGTCACTAATATTTCTTAGTTTTACTTGGTAAATTTAGCTAATGTATTTGAAGAAGGTAATAAAAAGAAAAACTAAACGACTCTGAGCTCTTAATGGAGCAACAGTTTAACATGTCATGTAAGTTTATTCTATTAATACGGAGAGAAAATATTGATAGAGGAACTAATCACATAAATAAAAAACAAAGGCTAGAAAGAGTATTTTTTCATTGAGGGCCTCGCCTTTCAATGTAATTGTCAAGAGCCGTTTATGATTTTTTTTTTCCCCTGTTATATTGATGTGGACATCACAGGAATAGATTTTCTCAATTGTTAAAAAAATTGAGGGAATAAGGTGTAATTTCTAATCCTTCAATGTTTTCTCTCATGTTTTCTCTTTAGTCTCACTTATAAAATTAATGGTAAGAGATCACATTTTACTTTCTCAATTATTAACAAAAATTGAAAAGATCCATTTCCTGGATATCACCACAGATTAAATACGATAAAGCATTTATATTCAAATTAAAATTATAGCATATAATCCATATTTGATCATTTAAGCATAGAACAATTGTAAGACAAAAAGACCAACACCATGGGAAGACAGCTGCTATTTAAGAGCCTCAATGAAGGTATGCATGTTTGAATTATCAGCTGTAAGTCAGACATGGTTAAAGTAAAGCTATACAAGAGAATAACTTTTACCTAAACCATGTTTTGGAGCTTTCCAGATGGCAAAGAAGTGCAGTGAAGATCCCATATTTGAAGTGGCAAAGTGACGTGAGGAACAACTGTGCCACAAGTGCAGTGAAGAAGATCATGTTGACACACACCACTATACTCTGTGCTGTTGATCTTATCTCCAATGGGAAGAAATTTTTAGGAACTAACTATCCTAGTGGATCCCAAGATCTTCCAAAAGGCAACACAAATAGGAATATCAAAATAACAAAAAAGTAATTGACTTACTTTCTTGTTACTGTGATATTCTTATTTGCGTTGACTTATGAAAGATCTTGAGGTCCACTTGAATGGTTAGTTCTTAGAGAACTCTTTCCATTGGAGATAAGATCAACAGCAGAATACAGTGGTGTGTGTCAACATGATTTTCACTGCCTAAACCAAATGCCTCCATCTGTGGCCTCTTCTCTTACTCTTCTTTCAGCATTAAAATCCAAGGGGTCGTTTCTGTTCTGCGCCGGAAAACTTCATAAACCAACTGTATCTGCAGCTTCAAAAATGAACAACAAAAACAAGCAATTAATTTTGAGAAAAGGGTGGGGGCAAAACAAACCGAAACCACTTGTCCAACCTGATCGACCAAATCATAGAGGTTCTCATCGACCTCAGGGTCCAGATCCCCAATGTACAACGACGTCGTAATGAACTGCTTCGAAGCATTTGCAGCACCCGCCGCCGCCATCGGTAAAGTTCCGCTGTGACGCTGTTCTGTGGATCCATCACCGTCGTCACCTCACTCTCCTCTTCCTTTCTCTCTCGACGTAGCCTCCTCCTTTCTCAATCCATCACCGTCGTTGCCGCCTTCTTCTCCTTCTTCGGTCGTGCTTCCTTTTGTCACTCTGTTGTTTTCATCTTCTCTGCTTTGTTCTGCCTTTCTATGTCTCTCTCGATTTTGTATTATCAACAGACACCGTTACTGCCTTCCATCAGCAGCGAAGTCCTTGCTTCTTCTTCCTCGCTTGTGATATCTCCATGTATTTTGAACCAGCCACTCCATTTGTGTACTCAATCAGAGAGAAAGAGAGTACAAGAAAGAAAGAAGAGAAAGAGAGATAGAGGGAATCTAGAAAAGAAATTGTTTTTAAACCTGCATTAAATCTGTGCACTCAAGAAGGAAAGATAGCGCTTAAAATTTGTTTTCAAATTCTGATATCAAAAGGAGAAAGATTGCGCTCAACTCGATCATTCTTTTTAAGCAGTGTATTGGACAAATAACCATTTACAGCATTAGTTTTGAATTAATGTGAAAATAATAAGGATAAAGTGTATTATATTTTAACTCATCACAAATAACTGAAATGGTTTTTAAATTCAAATAAATCTGACAATTGCCAAGTATTTAGTCATGGCACTCTTCAATCAACTAACTTACTACTATTCTCCTATATTTTATTTCATGGTTTAATTTTTTAATCTATAAATAAAGAATTTTATACATAAACAATAAAAAATTTTGTACATGTGATATGGAATGAGAGATTAATCTCTTTTTGTTATATAAATATACAAAATTATTATTTTTATAATACAATCAATCACCAATGTATTTATGTATAAATATATGTGTATTTTAATTTTCTTATTAACTGATTTTTGTATACACTTACATAGAATAAGATAAGCAAAAAGTATGAATTTAAGACTCTTCATTAACGGTAAGAGAAACATAGGAGATTACCCTATATTTCTTGGATTTGGTCCTCTTACTCATTTGCTAGAATTTTTGTCTTTACTGCTTCTAAAAAGACATAATTTATAGAGATTTATACAAGTTAAAAAAAATGATGTCCAAAATCCTTATAAAATGAGTATATTTAAGTCTAAAACTCCAAATATAGTCAAAACACCTTTTTAAGATGAAATATGAAGTGCATTTTAAGGTCGAAAATATCACAAATCTTTTTATATCATGTCAAGTAATAATTTTGAAGGACAAAATTTTTAAAATGAATCTTTAAGTAACTTAGTAATCCTCTTAAAATGAAAAGCGCACCAAAAAACAAACCATAGTACAAAATTAGAGCAAACAAAGGCATAAATCAAAGAAAACAAGCCAACAAATCACCACAGAAAATTTCCAAAATCAAATCCTTTTCCTCAAATCAAAATAAAAGATACATGACCTTACCCTAGTTCAAAAATGGTGATAATGATAAACAGGGAGAAAAAAGAACATAGAGAAGGGGTTACCTGAAAGTGAAGATAGCACCAACGGTTGCTATTTCACTGCTTCTCAATACGAGTTCCCTTCAAAATGGTAAAAAGATTTCAACCACGGAAATTTCAGAAAATGGATAATTAAATTCGTAGTTTCATATCTTTGCAAAGAGAAAATAACAAAGTGTACCTTCAGTTCAAGTTGCTGCTGCTGTTGTTATTGATGTTGTCTTCATGATATATGATTATTATTATTCTTGTGACAAAGAAGAAGCTTTGTTGTTGTTGGGTTTGGTGCAAAACTTGAGGTTGGTGTAGAAGGAAAATGCCAGAAATACTATGCAGTTTCATGAAAATAACAAAATTTGAGTCGGCATGTAACACTAGAAGGCATAAACTTGCCATAGTATAACTACAAATTTGATTCCAATGGGAAAACTTTAGAATATTTACCTGAGGGATTGAAGTTCTCTGAATATATTTTGTGAGGGAGAGAGGGAGAGGGAGGCTCTGCCGCTGGAGTGAGCTTCAAAGCTCAGAGAGAGTGAGGGGGGATGGGATTGGCCTTTGAGCCAGCATTAGGGTTTTTTTAAGTTACTTGAGAATAATGAGTTAATGACGGAGATGGGAAGATGGGAAGCAATTAAATGCACTGGTGCTGGTTCCCAGTTCTTTCACTCTCTCGTGACATGTCTATTTCACACCGTACCAAGTTTTTATGTAATGTAACCACTTTTGAGTTTTGTCCGTTTACTATAATTTTTCCGTACATAGCATTTTTTAAGTTTAAATAATTAATTTGTAATTTCTAATTCTTCATTTTAAAAAAATTAAATATATAAATTTTATTAAATAATTATATAAAACTTCTATATAATATAAATGTATAAAAATGAAACTCTTTTTCAAAATATTTGTGATTAAATAAGATTTACATCTATAATCACATGTTAATAATAATATTTGGTCATTAATCTTATAGTGTTTAGGTAACATTATTTATATTCCTTTTAAGTTTAGTTTTTATGTATTAAAAATTATATATATATATATATATAAGATAAATATTTTTTATTAATATGACAAAATATTATTAAATCTTTATGTAAAATTCTTAATATAGGTTTTTATATTAATTCTTATACTTAATGTTGAATTAGTTCATTAGTTGATAACATCCATTATTTATATACATAAAAATTGAACTTTATATTTATAAAATTGAATTTGAATGGAAGAGGAAAAATAATTAAAATATATTAATAGATAGATGCCTTCATTTCCCATTGAAGAGATAGATGTATAAAAAAAAGAGAGATGAGATAAGATCTGTCCAATTAGAGAAGACACATAAACCTTTATGGGCAATCGTGTTTCAATCCGCTCCTCACACTTTGCAATTTTGCATCCCTCACACACCCCCATCCTATCTATTTTATTTTATTTTATTTCAACAATATAAATTAAAAAAAACTATATTATAGTTTTAATTATTCCATTTCATTTATCTTGATTTTTATTTTATTTTGGTCTTCTTTTTTAGTTAGATTGTGTCTTTTCCATGACCTAAAGACAAAATTCACCTCAATTTCCAGGTAGAGTCAGACACCCTTTTCTGCTATACAAAAGGTTAAATTGTATTTTGTTCTAGTTTAGGTACTTTAGCTTGCTAGAGTGAGCTGGAGTCACTAGCTACCATAATTAATTAATTAATGTGTTATTTTACTCGAGGTGTATACTTTAATAATATTCACTCATAAAATATAAATAAATTCTTTTAAAATAAAATATGACTTACAATTAAAAAAATCTTTGTTAAATATAATTTATTTCGGTATATTTATGTATTTCTGGAGATGATGATATAGTTGTTATTGTTAAATACGGTTTTTTTTTAATTTATAATTAAAATTTTTTTAAAAAAATTATGTTTGTTGTTTGTGTATTTTTGTATACTTCTATATACTATTTATAGATTTATATACTATTTGAAGATGATAATAATGAATTAAAATGGATTAAAAACGTGAGATTTAAAATATTTGAAGAGATTTTTTCGAAATAAAACGAACTCTATAATTTTTATAAAATTTGCCAAAAAAACAGCGAATTTTCTCTAAACAAAAAAAATCCTATTTAAAAAATTAAAGTTTAAAAATAGTATTTAGAAAATTTTGAATTTTTTTTTATCTTATTTCTAAAAAAAATCCATCCGATGATCAGCATAGAAATGAGCAATAGAATTGAAATGCATATACACTTTCTCTCACCAGCCGTCTCCATAATTTTTAGAGATGTAGGCATGCAACTTAATGCTTCCACGCATTTCAATGAGAGGAGGTTGAGAATTTAATTCGAAGTTTCATAAATATGATCAATTTCGGTACATTATCAAAAGTATTTTTATTAACTTCTACTAACTTTTGTTTATAACTGTGTTTAATGAAAATATTTTTATGAATGTGTCTAATAAAAATATTTTTTTATGATGGAAAAGTATAGAGAGTCAATGGTCTAAGCGTACAATGTGTAAGTTTAGGATTAGGGAGTCAATGGAAAATATTTTTTATGGAGGTTTAGAAAGTATTAGTGATATGACCATTAGTGTTACATTGTCTTGTCAGGTTACGCTTTTGGGATAAGTGGGTTCATGACATAGTATTAGAGTTCTAGATCCGAAAGGTCAAGAATTCGATCCTTGGTGAACTCCAAAATTAACTTAAGTTTTTAGGATGAGTGATTTTATGACATGAGATGTTTATTATCCCTGATATTCGGATGGTTATTCTGGATAGTGTGGGTGATGTTCATTTTATTCATAAACCAAAGGTTTAGCCCATTGTACACATTGTACACTTAAGCCATTGGCTCCCTAGCACTACCCTTTTATGATTGTATTAAATAAAAATATCTTTTATAAATATATTTTTAATATATTTTTTTATACATATATTTAAAATATAATAATTAATTATTATTAATAATAAATCTGCTTGGTCTATGTACAAAATATGGTACCAATTCTAGGTTCATTTTTTTAGTTATTATAAAAAATTTGGTGTAATACCTCAATATTGGAAGTGAGGGTGTTTTGCAAAACTGTGGCAGCGGAACAATTTGCACTCTGCGAATTGTCAGGAGTAGATTCTGCCTGCCACAGCCATGAAGACAATACGCAAAAGACGGATTGTAATTTTATAATATTTAAGGGACAATACACAGTCTGTGTATTGACAATACGCAGACTGCGTATTGTCAATCCACAGACTGCGAATTGCAAAAACACAAATTGCGTATTGTTAATCCGCAAATTGCGTATTGTCTTTTCGTAAATAAAAAATTATAATTGAAGTACTATAAAAGGAGGAACGGTATTAGGTTGATTGAGTGCGAGAATGTTTTATTTTTTTGAAAATGTAAGAGTATAAAAATGGAGAGAGGTATTAGTTTGAAAATGTATTATAATGGTCAAATCTTTTCCCAAACATCTGAGGATGTGAGTTTTGTTTGTGAGAATCCACGTGATATTGTTATTCCTTTTGCAATAACATACGAGGAATTTAAGAGTATACTTTGTCAATGTGGTGATAATCAAGTATTAAAGAGAGTCGTTAATATTTTTTATAGACAGTCTGTTTTAGTGTTCGGTGGTTTCGTTCAGTTTCAAATGATGCATGTGGTTGACGAAGGAAGTATGCAAGGAATGTTTTCGATCTACCAACAAACACGGGCACAAGTGTCTATTCTCGAATTGTATGTTGAGTTTGAAGAATTAGTTGAGGTTGATTTACCAGAGATTAACATCGACTGGACTGTTTATAACAGTGAAAGCGAAGAGGAATTTGAGGGCACCTACCATATTGTTGGTCCAACTGAAGAAGTGAGTAAAGATGATATAATAATTGAATCTAACGTAGCAGATGTGGCAAATGCACTGGCGAGCCAATATCCATCTAGAGAGCCTTCTTTCATGCACGCCTTGGATGTAGACGCTATGAATGCACCAAAATTTTCTGAATATATCAATTCAAGTAAGCCGTTATTATTATTATTATTATTATTATTAAAAATATTTTCAATTTTAAATATATATTATGACTATAAATATATTCAAATTCAAAGTTAGATATATAGTTAAATTCGAAACATGTTTAATTTATATCTAAATTTAAATTATTAATATATATTTACTCAATTTTAAATAAATACCGAAAACCAACCAAAATGTAATTAACGACATTTTCTGGACTGTATTTTATTTTAAAAAATATATAATTTAAAATTATAAATATGTATTTTCATACTTTTAAATTTTATTCAAATTTAAATTTAAATATTTAATTAAAATCAAAATATATTTAAAGTCAGATTTTAAGGTAGATTTAAATATAGACTTAAATTTCAAATATATTCAAATTCAAATTTAAATTTATAATCAAAACCAACGTAAACTTAAAGTCAAATTTAAATACATATTTAAATTTAAAATATATTTAAATTTAAATTATAAATATATATTTTTATATGTTTAAATTTAAATTTAATTTTATAAACAAAGCTAAAATATAGTAACGTCAAATTTACTTATATACATAAATTCAAAATATATTTAAATTCAAATATCAATATAAAATTAAAACTGAAACATATTTAAATATTTATTTAAATTTAAACTCTTTAACATATAAATTAAATTCACAATGATATTTTATTTTTTGATTTAAATAGCCTAACTAAAATATTATATTTAAATTTAAAATATATTTATTTAGTACTAATTATTAATTAATATCATCATCATTCATCTAAATATATAATAAAGGTATAATTTTTATTTATATATTTTTTTTAACTACTAATAAATAAATACTATTTAATTTAAATAACATATATTATTATCACATTATCTCTATTTCAAATAAAAAAATACACAATTAATCTACTAATTATATTAATAATATTTAAATAACTTACTTGTTAAAACTTGAAGAAACAACAAATTTAGTAAATGAAGACGAAGTCTGTGCAGGAGGAAGCATGGAAGGATAGAACTGAAGAAATATTAGAGAATAAAAGAAAATAAACGTTTGAAACTGTGATTGTCTCCGAAAATGTTTGCAAATTGGGAAAGCTTGTGTATATTGACGAGAGAGAGAGAGAGAGAGAGAGAGAGAGAGAGAGAGAGAGAGAGAGAGAGAGAGAGAGAGAGAGAGAGAGAGAGAGAGAGAGAGAGAGAGAGAGAGAGAGAGAGAGAGAGAGAGAGAGAGAGAGAGAGAGAGAGAGAGAGAGAGAGAGAGAGAGAGAGAGAGAGAGAGAGAGAGAGAGAGAGAGAGAGAGAGAGAGAGAGAGAGAGAGAGAGAGAGAGAGAGAGAGAGAGAGAGAGAGAGAGAGAGAGAGAGAGAGAGAGAGAGAGAGAGAGTCAAAATCTTGGTACTTTTGCAAGTACGTTGTTGTTATCTTTTACCAGTCTCACTCCCCCTCCCCTTCTCTTGCATGTACATACTTGAGACATAGACTAATAAAATTCTTAAAAAAATTATTTTATTTTATACATTTTTAGGATAAAATGTTTTATTTAACATTTAATTATGCATTATATGTCTATTTTCTATTATATATCTAAATAAAAAAAATTAATTATTTTTATTGCATAAATAATAACACTTAATTAAATATCATCAGTGCAAAAGAATCTTGTACTAAATAATACATATAAAAAGAATGAAACCTTTAAAAAACATAATGAACAAGCAAGGGTTAATTATAATAGTGGGCCAAATAATTCGTTATTAGAGAGTGGATCTCACTTATACAGCAGTCTATCATGTACAGATCGGTGGCAAGTAAAATTGTTGTCGTTTTGCACGGTGCGTAAAGACAAAAAAGCCCATAAAAAGACAGAAAAAAGACGACTAAGTGTAGAATGGAATATGTGACTAATGATAACATGTATTGGTGACCTTGTCACGAACTCAGGATACTTGGAAAACTTTGATGAACTAACGATGAACTATTGTTTTAATAGCATATATTAACAATTGTTTATTTGTTTTGAATTGATATTTTTTTTAAAATAATATATGAATATTTGATTATTTATTAAAATTAAAAAATAAATATTATCACTTTTATTTTGATATTGTCACTTTTTTTATGAATTTATGGACACATACAATATAAATCATATACAATTTGACATTATTAAAAAATAAAAATAAAAATATTATTTTCTTTCATTAATATGTCACAGTCTTAAGACACATTCTAATATTCTGTGTCAACACTTGAACATACTCTTAAAATTTACTGTGACAAATAGCTGACTTAATTCAACATTACATGCATAACTTGCGGAATGGGTTCAAATAAAAATCTTTACAAAAAATATTATTTTTAAATTTAAATAACGTCATTTTAATCATAGTTATCAAATCCGGATCGGATCGACCGATTCAACCGGAAAACCGGTAAACCGGACTCTCATCTGGTCTAGGTTAAGAGTCAAACCATACAAGCAAGCGAATCGATTAGACTCGAAAAATCCGATGAAAACCGGACTAAACTGCGAACCGAACCGGATCGATCAGCCCGCAAGATTTTAAAAAACGTCATTTTAATCATAGTTATCAAATCCGGATCGGACCGGCCGATTCAACCGAAAAACCGGTGAACCGAACCCTCATCTGGTCTGGGTTAAGAGTCAAACCGTACAAGCAAGCGAATCGGTTAGACTCGAAAAACTCGATAAAAACCGGACTAAACTGCGAACCGAACCGGATCAGTCAGCCCGCAAGATGAGCACGTGCATTTTAAAAATTTTTGCACGGTGTCACCTGCTGGGTTCGAACCTGGCACTCCTGGAGAACAAAAAGAGCTATTAAGCACCAAGCCAACATGTTTTTTTGAATTATCAATGCCTTTTTATAAATATATTATAACTTCTTAACTATATTCTAATTAATAACTTTATCTTATTAACTCTTTTACTCATGTAAAATTTAAAATCTCCTTACACTTTTATCTTTTATTCTAATAAACAATTTTATATTTAATTTAGTTAATTTTTTATTTTATATTTACTCACTTAAATTAATTATTTTTTAATTTTACATAATTATTAAAAATATTAAATGTTGTTAAATATTCTTTAAATTAAAAAAATAAACAAAAATATTTTTATTAATCATACCATATTTTTGTTATTGATAATTATATAATATTTATTAATATTAACTCTTTTTCAACATATATTTGATTAATATAATTAATTAATAAATTATTAAAATATTAAAATAACTTAATTTTGTATAAAAAAAATAAATTTTATATAATTATTCAATTATAACCGAGTCAACCGATTCAACCTGTGACCCAACGGTTGAACTAGTGACCCAGTAACTCAGTAGTCTCACCGGGTTAATTACCGGTTCGGTTCTGATAACTATGATTTTAATTCATAATTATATTAAAATAATATTTTTAAATTTTAATGAATTAATAAAAAAAAACAACATGTATTATATATGTGTTTTATATATTTTTTCTTATATTTAAGAAGTTATAATTCATATAATTGAAAAAAATCAAAATTAAAATTATAAATTTTAATTTTATCTATACATAACATGAATTATTAAATTTATAAAGACTTAAAACCATAATTCACTTTTTTTACTCAAATAAAATTATTCAATTTAATTTTTTATTTTTTTATTTTTTTCTTTCATAAAAATTAATATGACATAATTATTTATAATTTTAATCGTATCAACTAAATACTTTTTCACATAAAAATTTCTCTTGAGTATTATTTTTTTAATTAAAATTGTATTTACAGCTCGTCCGACATAATAGAGAAAAAGGTAAATTATTAAAGTGAAACCTGATATGATACACAAAAATAATCTTTAAAAAAATAAATGATAAATAAATTTTTCGGTATTATTTTAGTGGGTGGTGTTAGGTAGCCAAAAATTAATTACAATATAAAAATATCACATAAAAATTTCTAGTCTTCTAATAAGCAAGTGATATATACTTTTTTATTACTTATTCTTCTTATCACCTACGATTTTGCTGCATGTTTGGAGTTATTAATGTTCTTTCCAAAATCAATTTCAGTTTCTTCCAAATCAAATCTCTAACATCTCTCAATCACATTATTATCCATTAAAATACAATAATTCTCTGCAAAAAATGTGAAAATTAAATTAAAAAATTTTAACAATTTCTACTATACAACTTATATTTTATATATAGACTATTAAAAAATAAAAAATAAAATATAAATATAAACAAAAATTAAAAAATAAATTTTTTAAAATAATTATTAACTCATCGTATTAAAATCTATAAATAAGCATACATATGAATATTAAATAAAAATATTAAAATAATTAAAATTATGGTCTATTAGTGCACATATGAGATAATTTAAAAAATATAATAAGACATATAGTTTAAAATTTGATAATATTAATTATAAAAATTTATTAATTATAAACATTATAGGTATGAAATTATGAATATAAATTATGGATGTTATTAACATGAAATTATGGATGTTACGTGTATAAATTTATAGATGTTATGAGTAAATTTATCAATTGAATAAATTAATTTAAAAATTTGATATTTTTTTAAATTCAATTATGATAAAATTTAAAAACATCTGTGTTAACTTTATATTTATTTATGCAATAACTAAAAAAGGATATGTATGGGTGTAATATCTAATAAATATAAATTTAATTTTTAGATGTTAGTTGTATGTAATTATGGATGTTATGTATATGTACGTATGAATGTTATGTGTATGAAGTATGAACTTAGTCAGTACAATATAATTATAAATGCATATAAAAACACAAAAAAATTAAATCAGTTTATTACCATACTTCATCAAAACTAGTGTGGTTTTTCATATTCTCGAAAATTGGTTGACTGATAACAACTTCATCGGGTGAGTCCGTCTATTGTTCAAATTCTTCATCAGCATCTTCTACCATAGGTACCGTATTAAGGTCGAATTCAAGTGCCATACTATTTGCAATGATAAACGCAACTTATTGTAAAATTCCTTAACTTATACACTATTGTGCTTGCAATAGTATTAGAGTCATGATTTTGAATGATCATAATTAAATTAATAGAAGGTATATATTACAAAGAATCAAGTGCAAATAAATGTCTTAATGAAAACAAAGAATTAATGATTTTTTTGTATCTCCACTGATTGATATTAAATGCTTTAAGGGGAACAAAAAATAAAGTGTAATTAACTCAATTAATGTATATTATCACGTCCATTATTATTATTATTAATATTTAATGTATTCTTGAATATAAAATTAAATTATAAAAGAAAATATTAAGTATTGATTACAAGAATGCCTAATAATAAGGAATATGATATTATAATTAATATCATTAATAAGTGAAGTTGATAAGAATATAATAAGTGAAATGATAAGAGAGTGGGATAAAAAAAAAACAGCCAGAATTTGCCTTATTTAGTTTTCATTAATTGTCGCAACAATTAATTAATGCTAAATAAGGCAAGTTATGGCTGATTTTGGCTGATTTTCTTTGGTTACCAAACATTTCTGAAAAAAATAAAACTATTATTAAGTGATATAAATATAATAAATTACGAAAAATTTTGGCTAATTATGGCTTAATATTTTTTGTTACCAAACTTTTTCCTATTTTAATATATTCTTATGCTGCCATGGTATAGTAAAAAACCTTTGTGATTTTTTGGGATAATATTTTTGAAATAATTACATTTAAAATCATTTTAGTAAAAAATTAGATAACAAATGAAATAAATTAATATGTATTATGAAATAAGAGTTAGTTGAAATAAGAGAGTAATTAATAATTGAAAAACATCAATTCAAAAATAATTTTCAATATAATATTATTATTATAATATTATATTATTGTTGAGTTTTAAAGGAACCGAAAACTTAAAAAGTTCGAGAATTTTAAAATTTGTTATTAAAAGTAAAAAATCTAAAATTTGCAATATTTTTATACTATATTTATTGAAAACATTTTAATAATATTTATTTTAAGTAATCTTAACAAAAATTTAATTAACATCGATGATCTTGAACAAATGCTAATATACTCTTTAAAAAAAATACAAATTACAATGATTTTAAAAAAATAACTTACTGTTTTGTCGATTTTTAGCAAATCGATGTCGGTTTGATTCTAATGGTCTGGGAGCGAAACCAATTTTTTTGTGCGAGTACCAGTTTTCTATAAGTGCATCAAAGTGTCTTCGATTAGACTAAATTTAAAAGATTAAAATACAGTAAATTCATAAATTAATGAATAAAGTTCAGAAAATAACATTTTGCAAATAAAATCAAAGATTTTTTAAAGAAATTAAAGAAAAAACCACAAATTACTTTCTTTTGAAATAAAGGACTTCTACCTGTAAAACGATAATGATAAAATGCTGAAAGCTAAATTTGACAGAAAAATAAAGAATATGAATAATACTTAATGAATAAGATTAAATGAAATATGAAGAATACAAACAGGATTGAAATTAAAAAGAAGAAGAAAGTGGAAGGAACCCTACAGAAAAAAGAATCTCAATCGCAAACTCAGGGATACGCTGGGATGTGAGAGTGCTTAGAGTGTTTTTCTGAATAAAAGTTTCAACCCCCTTTCACTGAAATTCCCTAGTATTTATAAGCTATCCTTACATAACGGTCATTTAAAATTACATTAATTACAATTAATTATAATTAAAAATAAATTACAATTTTAAAACACAACTGCCTTTTGGTAACTGTTCCCGCTACATGATTATAGATATTCCCCATGTGATTAGTTATCCACTAATCTTCTCACTTCTTTGACCACTCGACTAAATCTTCGGAAGTCTTCCTTCAAATTGAATCTCCTCCTCGACTTAGCTTTCTCGATTTCGACAAAGCAACTCGGAAACAACTTCCGTGTCAGCAACTCCCAGACTTAGCCTCCTAAACACATTTCCTCGAAAACCTATATTTGATATCTTTCTATTCGATTTCTTTCGGATCGAAAATCAATTTTCGATCAACAAATTACCCCCTTGGATTAATGTGGTTTTCTTTAATATCATTATCGAAAAGCAAAGCACTTAATCCAAAAACATCAGTTTTCAAATTAATAATAATTGTCATTAAAAACTTCCATTATCACTAGCCCGCTTGACACGTCTCCCAAGAGTCAAGCCCTCTCTCTTCACCATTCTATCTTCCTCAAGAAATTACCTCTTTTTTACGTCTTCTCTACAGTAATGGCTACAACAACACTTTAAAAGCACCATTCTTACCTCCATTCAATTTTTCTACATTCCATTATTCTCTAAACTTTCTTTACAACCTCGAATTTCTTCACAAAACTTCCCAATCTAAGAATGGCTGGCTCTTCTTCACAAATCACTCCTTCTAACAAAGGTAAAGGTCATGCATCAATACCACCACCTCCACCAGCTCTTCGCATTCTCAATCAGATTGATGATGAAATTATTGACGACCCTCTGTAAAATCCGGTTAATTAACGGCTAATTAACTCATAAATGAGAATTTATTTTAGAAATCCCAAAATGTGATTTTTATGGCTAAATGTGATAGAGGAGATTGAGACGAGAATTTCGGTACCAATTTTATAGAATTCAGACCAAGATTGGACCGAACGGGCCAAATCGGGCCAACCGGACCCAAAGTGGGCCTTTGGCCCAACTAAACTAAACCAAAACCCTAGTTTTCAGCACTCTCTCTCCTCATTTGAGACACTAAACACGCTGAAATGGAGGCCATGGAGGGAAGAACACTCTCTCAAGTTCTTTCTCTCACTTGATCTTCAAACCACCATAACTTTTGATCTAGAGCTCCGATTGTCGCACCGTTTGCGGTCATGCGTTCACCGCAGAGAGCTCTACAAAACCCATACAATTAATCTTGAGGTAAGCCACGTTTTGCTCTTCGAATTTCTAGCCTTGATTTCGAGTTTTATGAGAAAAAATGTTGAGATTTTGGGCTCTTTGATGTTATAGGACCCAACTCTCTTGAAGGAGAAGGTTAATCTTGTCTCTTTGGATCTTGGGTGTGGTAAGATTCTTAACTCTAGTGTAATTTGTGGTTCTATGATGTTTGGATTTTGAGATGTTGTGTATGGGTGTGATGATTGTGGCTTAGGTTGTGTATATGTGAATATTGGAGCTTGATTGGTGATTTTGGAAAGCTTAAGAAGGGATTTGGTGGTGAAAAATCTGTTCTTGGAGGTGTTGAGGCCTTGAGAGCTTGTGGATAAGTGATTTGGAAGTGCTCCGGTTGAGCTTGGGAAATCGGCTAAGGTATGGTCTCGGTTTCCCGTATCTAATATGTAATGTGATAGGAAATACTTAGGCTAGATGCCCTAAGATAGGCATTGAATTGTTGATGTTGTTGAATGGTTGATATATATATGATGTGGTCATATATGTGATGATGATTATTGATGCCTTAATGGTATGATGTATGAGAAATATGCATGTTGTGATATATGTTTGATGATTGATTATGGTTGAATTGTGGGTGGAACCATGTTGATGGTGAGTATGATATTGATTGTGTACAATAATGATTTATTGGAATTGGTGTTGTTGAAAATTGGCATGAGGAAGAGTATATGATATGTCCATGTGTTTGAGTTTGAGCCACTTGGGTGAAGTGGATTAAAATGATGGGATAGTGATTTTGTAAATTGTGGTAATGTGTCAATGTGTGAGTTGAGGAGGCTTGATGTTGAATTTGATATATTTTGATTGATTTCAAAGAAAAGGGATGAAATTGGCATGTTTTAATTGATTTTGAAAAGAATTGAAAATGGCTTGTTTTGAAAATGGTACTTTGTGGTTTTGTATGAAAAATATGGTTTTTGGTCATACTTTGACAGACATAACTTGGACTACAGATCTCTGTTTTGTGCCAAATCTATTTAGAAATGAAATTGGATCCGGGATGTCCATGCCGTTCGAAAAACGGGTGAAAAATGATTTAAAATGAGAAAGTTATGTTCGTTGGAAGATTGAGGTTTTCTGTGAATTCTGCAGCTTTTAACTTAGAAAAATTTTAGCAGAATGACCCCTCACGCGTACGCGTCGTTCTTCCAGAAAGCGTCATCCACGCGTGCGCGGGATATGCGCGGGCGCGCCGAATGTGCTGCACCCAATGCCCAGCCATTGTCCAGAGAGTTGTGCCAGAACTGTGCCAGTTTTGTGCCTGGGGCACGAGAGCACCCACGCGTACGCGTGGTTGACGCGTGTGCATCAATTGGCTAATTTTCGATCCACGCGTTAGCATGCATGACGCATACGCGTCGATGAGTTTTGTGGCCATCCACGCGTGCACGTACGCGTGGCCCTGTTTTCATCCCAAAGTTGATTTCTGAGTTTTAAAAGCCAAATCTCATACTTCTAAGCCTCCGAGCTCACCACTTATGTCTTAAATCATTATGATATGCCTAGCTATTAGAAAAAGAGCTAGGAAATGTGGTAACTTGCGAGTGAAGCAAGGGAAAAATGAATGATCAATGAGGATCAAAGATGATTATGTGAGAGGCGGAGGATGGCGGTGGAAGTGCTTGTTATGCCATGGGCCGAAAGGCCGTAATTGTTAATGAGATGGCTGGTTATGGATTTAACCGTGAGTCGGATGGCTAGATTATTGCCGTGTTATGGCGGAGCCATGATTATGGCTATGTATAAATGCATATATGCTGTTGAATGAATTGTGAATGTTGCACTTCAACTGTTGGAGATGAGAGTTTCCCTGTAAGGAAGCAGTGGCTAGCCACCACGTGCTCTAGGTTGAGACTCGAAGCTCTTTTGACCCTATGTCGTAAGGGTGGCCGGGCACTGTGAAAGCCCCGGATGAGCTCGCCCCCGTAAATATTCACCAGTGAAGGTGATGGATATAGATCATGATTATGATCAAGTTTATGATGAGTATAACTCGAGTTGGGGATGCGTGACAGAGGGACAGTCCAATGGTTAGCTACCAGGACTTGTCGGGTTGGCTCTATAACCGACAGATGATATCATCAGCCACTAGGGACAGGCATTCATCATATGCATACTATATGAATTGTTTGAGATTGCCTATTTGACTGCATATTACTTGCTAATTGTCTAAATGCCTTATTTGTTCCTATTTGTATATTTCTTGTTTGATATAACTGTTTTTGCTACATTATACTCCTAAGTTCAAGGGAACTACTAGCCATGGTAATGATGGAGGTGGAGTTCAGGGCCCGATGACACTGGCAAACTTTTTGAAGGTTAATCCACCTAAGTTCAAGGGAACTACTAGCCCGACTGAGGCTGATACATGGTTTTAGGCTATAGAGCGAGCATTGTAAGCACAAGTGGTACCTGAAGGACAGCGTGTCGAGTTTGCTACCTATATGCTCACAGGTGAAGCGTCGCATTGGTGGCAAGGTATCCGACGTCTTCTGCAGCAGAGTGATGACTATATCACCTGGAAGGTCTTCCAAGGGGAGTTCTATAAGAAGTACTTTCCGACTTCTGCCAGAACGGCTAAGGAACTTGAGTTACTACAGCTGAAGCAGGGTACCATGTCCGTATCAGAGTATACTGACAAGTTTGAAGAGCTGTTCAGGTTCTCTCGTATGTGCCAAGGGACTCCGGTGGAATATGAGGAATGGAAGTGTGTTAAGTATGAAGGAGGACTCCAGAGCGATATTTTCAGTTCAGTGGGACCAATGGAGATTAGGACTTTCTCCGAGTTGGTAAACAAGTGTAGGGTTGCTGAAGAGTGTGTAAAAAGGGCAACCGCTGAGAAAGGGAGTCACAAAGGATCATTCCCACAGAATCGAGGGAAGAGCTTTGCACCTAGAGGTTCGCCTTTCAAGAGGGGAAGCTCTTTCAGGAGGCCCAACAACAACAACTCCCAAGGGAAGAAGTTTGGGAAGCAGCCTCAGAATGATCAAGCTTGTGCTAGATGTGGGAGTCACCATCCGGGAGCACCATGCAAGGCCGGATGGGGTTTGTGCTACAATTGTGGAAAGGTGGGGCATAAAGCCGCAAGTTGTCCGGAAAAGCAGAAACAAGGTGCTGGGAAAGCACAACAGACTGGTCGGGTGTTCACCACTTCAGCTATAGGTGCTGAGGGATCTGAGACACTCATTCGAGGTAACTGTGAAATGGCTGGTCAAACTTTAAATGCTTTATTTGATTCGGGAGCATCGCATTTATTCATTGCATTTGAGAAAGCCCATGAGTTAGGATTGAAGATCATAACCTTAGGTTATGACCTAAAAGTATATAATGCTACCCATGAAGCCATGGTAACTAGGCTAGGATGCCCAAAAGTTTCGTTTAGGTTCAAACAGCGTGATTTTATTCATAATTTAATCTGTTTACCGATGATCGGTCTTGATCTTATCTTGGGATTGGACTGGTTATCTAAGAACCATGTCCTGCTTGATTGTTCTACAAAGTCGGTGTACTTTATGCCGGAAGATACAGAAGGACCGGTCGTGGTGAATAATTATGACTTGAATTCGATGATGGTGAACTGTTCTGGAACCGAATGTCAGGGTATCCTGTTGTTAACCGTGGGCGTTTCGGGTGATGATCAAAGGTTGGAACAGATTCCGGTTGTGTGTGAGTTTTCGGAAGTGTTTTTCGATGATATTGATGAGTTTTCACCTAACCGAGAGGTTGAGTTTGCTATTGAGTTAGTGCCCGGAGCGGGACCAATCTCAAGTGCTCCTTATAGGATGTCACCATTAGAGATGGATGAGCTAAAATCTCAGTTAGAGGATTTGTTGGGTAAGAATTTTATCTAACCAAGTGTCTCTCCGTGGGGTGCGCCAGTGCTACTGGTAAAGAAGAAAGATGGGAATATGCGGCTCTGTGTGGATTACATGCAGCTGAACAAGGTTACAATAAAGAATAAGTACCCATTGCCGAGAATTGATGATCTCATGGATCAGTTACAAGGAGCTGGAGTTTTCTCTAAGATCGATTTGTGATCCGGTTATCACCAGATAAGGGTGAGGGGTGAGGATATCTCTAAGACCGCTTTCAGAACTCGTTATGGTCATTACGAGTACACTGTGATGTCTTTTGGGTTGACGAACGCTCTTGCAGTGTTTATGGATTACATGAATAGATTTTTCCGTCCGTTTTTGGATAAATTCGTTGTTGTCTTCATTGATGACATACTGATTTATTCCAAGACTGAGGAAGAGCATGCGGAACACTTGAGGACCGTGTTGCAGATTCTAAAGGAGAAGAAACTCTATGCAAAACTGTCTAAGTGTGAGTTTTGGAAGAGTGAAGTAAAGTTTTTGGGTCACGTGGTGAGTAAGAAGGGAATAGCCGTAGATCCAACTAAGGTGGAGGCTGTGATGGATTGGAAGCAACCAACCACCGTAATAGAGATAAAGAGTTTTTTGGGCTTAGCTGGCTATTTTCGAAGGTTTATTAAGGGCTTTTCACAGATAGCTTTGCCAATGACAAAGTTAACCCGCAAAGACACTCCGTTTGTTTGGACTCCTGAATGCGAGGAGAGCTTTCAGACATTGAATAAAAAGTTGACCACTGCACCTGTGTTAGTGTTACCTGAGCCGAACGAGCCATTTGAGGTGTACTGTGATGCCTCATTGAAGGGTCTGGGGTGCGTGCTGATGCAGCATCATAATGTGGTGGCGTATGCCTCACGACAGTTGAGACCGCATGAAGTTAATTATCCTACGCACGATTTGGAACTTGCTGCGGTCGTGTTTGCGCTAAAGGTGTGGAGGCATTACCTCTATGGGGTTAAGTTCCAAGTTTTCTCTGATCATAAGAGCTTGAAGTACCTCTTTAATTAGAAAGAGCTTAATATGAGGCAGAGGAGGTGGATGGAATTATTGAAGGACTACGACTTTGAGTTGAATTACCATCCGGGAAAGGCGAATGTAGTGGCGGATGCGTTAAGTCGGAAGTCGTTATATGCGGCTTGGATGATGCTCCAAGAGGAGAAGTTGCTCAAGGGATTCGAGAGTCTAAAAATTGGTGCTCGAGAAGTATCCGGAACCTTATGTTTGAGCCGATTAGAAATCTCAAGTGACTTTAAGTCCGAACTCCTAAAGGCTCATCAAAATGATGAAGCGTTGTGGAAGGTGTTACCGGCCATTGAGCAAGGAAAACAGTAGAGAGTGTCGGAAGAAAAAGATGGGTTATGGAGGTTCAAGGGGAGGATCATTGTGCCGGATGTTGGCACTTTGAGGCAAGATATCTTAAAGGAGGCACACAAAAGCGGATTCTCCATTCACCCGGGAAGTACTAAGATGTACCATGATTTAAAGGCGATGTTCTGGTGGCCGGGTATGAAGAATGATGTGGTGGAATATGTTTCAAAGTGCTTAACTTGTCAAAAGGTAAAGATTGAACATCAAAGACCTTCCGGGATGTTGCAACCTTTAGAGATTCCACAATGGAAATGGGAAAGTATTGCAATGGACTTTATGTCAGGATTGCCAAGGACTAGGGCTGGTTTTGATACTATTTGGGTGATTGTGGACCGACTGACGAAGTCAGCTCACTTTTTACCCATTTGGATGACTTACATCCTTGAGGAGCTAGCACGGTTATACATAAAGGAGATTGTGAGACTTCATGGTGTACCTGCTACTATAATCTCTGATAGAGATCCTCATTTCACTTCAAGGTTTTGGGGTGCATTTCAGAAAGCTTTTGGAACCCGATTAAGCTTGAGCTCGGCTTACCATCCTCAAACAGATGGTCAATCTGAGAAGACGATCCAAACACTAGAGGATATGTTGAGAGCTTGTGTTTTGGACCAACCGGTGAGTTGGGATCGGTATATGCCATTAGTGGAGTTTGTATACAATAATAGTTACCATGCGAGCATCGGAATGGCTCCGTATGAGGCCTTGTATGGGAGAAAATGTCAATCTCCGCTATGTTGGTATGAAGCTGGAGAGAAAGGCTTGTTGGGGCCGGAAATGATAGCTGAGACTACTGAACAAGTCAAGAGAATCCGAGATAGGATGTTTACAGTGCAGACTTGTCAAAAGAGTTACGCCGATCAGAGGCGAAAGCCCTTAGAATTTGAGAAAAGAGACCATGTTTTCCTTAAGGTTACTCCGACCACGGGAGTAGGTAGGGCAATTAAAGCAAAGAAGTTGAATCCTCGATACATTGGTCTATTTCAGATCTTGGAGAGGATTGGACCGGTGGCGTATCGGATGGCTCTACCACCTCATCTTTTGAACCTGCACGACGTGTTTTACGTGTCGCAGCATCGGAAGTACACTTCTGATGCTAGCCATGTGTTAGAACCTGAGTCGGTTCAGTTAAGAGAAGATTTGACGCTTCCAGTGGCTCCGGTCAGAATTGATGATACTAGTATCAAATGGTTGCGTGAAAAAGAGGTTTCATTAGTCAAAGTGGCATGGAGTCGAGGCAGTGTTGAGGAACACACTTGGGAACTTGAGTCGAAAATGCGAACGGATTATCCGCACTTATTCTCAGGTAATTGCATTTGAATTTTGTGGGCAAAATTCCCAATTAGGTGGGTAGAATGTAAAACCCGGTTAATTAACGGCTAATTAACCCATAAATGAGAATTTATTCTAGAAAGCCCAAAATGTGATTTTTATGGCTAAATGTGATAGAGGAGATTGAGACGAGAATTTCGGTACCAATTTTATAGAATTCGGACCAAGATTGGACCGAACGGGCCAAATCGGGCCAACTGGACCCAAAGTGGGCCCTTGGCCTAACTAAACTAAACCAAAACCCTGGTTTTCAGCACTCTCTCTCCTCATTTGAGACACTAAACACGCTGAAATGGAGGCCATGGAGGGAAGAACACTCTCTCAAGTTCTTTCTCTCACTTGATCTTCAAACCGCCATAACTTTTGATCTAGAGCTCCGATTGCCGCACCGTTTGTGGCCACGCATTCACCATGGAGAGCTCTACAAAACCCATACAATTAATCTTGAGGTAAGCCACGTTTTTATCTTCGAATTTCTAGCCTTGATTTCAAGTTTTATGAGCAAAAATATTGAGATTTTGGGCTCTTTGATGTTATAGGACCCAACTCTCTTGAAGGAGAAGGTTAATCTTGTCTCTTTGGACTTTGAGTGTGGTAAGATTCTCAATCCTAGTGTAATTTGTGGTTCTATGATGTTTGGGTTTTGAGATGTTATGTATGGGTGTGATGATTGTGGCTTAGGTTGTGTATATGTGAATATTGGAGCTTGATTGGTGATTTTGGAAAGCTTAAGAAGGAATTTGGTGGTAAAAAATCTATTCTTGGAGGTGTTGATGCCTTGAGAGCTTGTGGATAAGTGATTTGGAAGTGCTCCGATTGAGCTTGGGAAATCGGCTAAGGTATGGTCTCGGTTTCTCGTATCTAATATGTAATGTGGTAGGAAATACTTAGGCTAGAGGCCGTAAGATAGGCATTGAATTGTTGATGTTGTTGAATGGTTGATATATATGATGTGGTCATATATGTGATGATGATTATTGATGCCTTAATGGTATGATGTATGAAAAATATGCATGTTGTGATATATGCTTGATGATTGATTATGGTTGAATTGTGGGTGGAACCATGTTGATGGTGAGTATGATATTGATTGTGTACAATGATGATTTATTGGAATTGGTGTTGTTGAAAATTGGCATGAGGAAGAGTATATGATATGTCCATGTGTTTGAGTTTGAGCCACTTGGGTGAAGTGGGTTAAAATGATGGGATAGTGATTTTGTAAATTGTGGTAATGTGTCAATGTGTGAGTTGAGGAGGCTTGATGTTGAATTTGATATATTTTGATTGATTTCAAAGAAAAGGGATGAAATTGGCATGTTTTAATTGATTTTGAAAAGAATTGAAAATTGCTTGTTTTGAAAATGGTACTTTGTGGTTTTGTATGAAAAATATGATTTTTGGGCATACTTTGACAGGACATAACTTGGATTACGGATCTCTGTTTTGTGCCAAATCTATTTAGAAATGAAATTGGATCCGGGATGTCCATGCCGTTCGAAGAACGGGTGAAAAACGATTTAAAATGAGAAAGTTATGTCCATTGGAAGATTGGGGTTTAAATCTGTGAATTCTGCAGCTTTTAACTTAGAAAATTTTTAGCAGAATGACCCCTCGCGCGTAGGCGCACTTGGCGCGTACGCGTCGTTCTTCCATAAAGCGCCATCCACGCGTGCACGTGATGTGCGCGGGCGCGCCGAATGTTCTACACCCAATACCCAGCCATTTTCCAGAGAGTTGTGCTAGAACTGTGCCAGTTTTGTGCCTGGGGCACGAGAGCACCCACGCGTACGCATGGTTGACGCGTGCGCATCGATTAGCTAATTTTCAATCTACGCGTTAGCGTGCATGACGCATACGCGTCGATGAGTTTTGTGGCCATCCACGCGTGCGCATGGAGTGCGCGTACGCGTGGCCCTGTTTTCATCCCAAAGTTGATTTTTGAGTTTTAAAAGCCAAATCTCATACTTTTAAGCCTCCGATCTCACCACTTATGTCTTAAATCATTATGATATGCCTAGCTATTAGAAAAGGAGCTAGGGGATGTGGTAACTTGCGTGTGAAGCAAGGGAAAAATGAATGATCAATGAGGATGAAAGATGATTATGTGAGAGGCGGAGGATGGCGGTGGAAGTGCTTGTTATGCCATGGGCCGAAAGGCCGTAATTGTTAATGAGATGGCTGGTTATGGATTTAATCATGAGCCGGATGACTAGATTATTGCCGTGTTACGGTGGAGCCATGATTATGGCTATGTATAAATGCATATATGCTGTTGAATGAATTGTGAATGTTGCACTTCCACTGTTGGAGATGAGAGTTTTCCTGGAAGGAAGCAGTGGCTAGCCCCCACGTGCTCCAGATTGAGACTTTAAACTCTTTTGACCCTATGTCGTAAGGGTGGCCGGGCACTGTGAAAGCCCCGGATGAGCTCGCCCCCGTAAATATTCACCAGTGAAGGTGATGGATATAGATCATGATTATGATCAAGTTTATGATGAGTATAACTCGAGTTGGGGATGCGTGACAGAGGGACAGTCCAATGGTTAGCTACCAGGACTTGTCGGGTTGGCTCTATAACCGACAGATGATATCATTAGCCACTAGGGACAGGCATTCATCATATGCATACTATATGAATTGTTTGAGATTGCCTATTTGACTGCATATTACTTGCTAATTGTCTAAATGCCTTATTTGTTCCTATTTGTATATTTCTTGTTTGATATAACTGTGTTTGCTACATTATACTCCTGCTAGTGGTTGGGAGGTCTGAAGGAATTGGAAAGGAAAGTATTAGTTAGACTGAAGAATCTTTAGTCAGATGCCCTTTTATGGTTTAGCTTGTTTATAAGCATTTGAATTATCTGGAGAAAGTTCTAGGATTGCCTTCGGCTTTCCTCTATTATTATGTATTATATTTGTGGAAGCTGTTACCATGCTGGGGACCTCTGGTTCTCACCCATGCGGATTTTGTGGTTTTCAGATGCAGGAAGTGAGGTTTCCCGCTGAGGCATGCTGGAGACTTCTAGATTTGCGAAGATCCTTTGTTCTAGGACTATGATTTGGTTTATATGTTTTTCTTAGATACTTTTATCTCCATTAAATAATACAAATTGAGATGACTCCTCTTATGGGAGATTTTGGAGAATAGGTTTCTGTATTTGTGTCCCTTTGGGTTTCCTTTGGGGTTTTCCTTATTTTATCATATGTATATATTGCTATGCTCGGACTGGTTATCTTCGCAGCCGGATTTTGAGTCTTGATATTCCTGTTTTTGACACTCCTTTGTATATATATAATCTCGCGTTGGTTTATCCTTGTTCGTTACGTTATCGATCGGAGTGTTGCGCTTTTAAGTTACGATTTTTGTTTACCCCTTTTTCTACAAAGGCTCCTAGTTATAATTAATCATTCATACTATTATACGTACTAAATTTTTATTTTAGAGGTCGTAATACCTTGCCATCTCTGAATTATGACTTAAGCATAAGACTCTGTATGGTGGGGTGTTACACCCTCACATTCAATCCAGTGATAATAGGATTTTAATTCCTTTCACAATCGGAACTGACACACATTGCTTTCTTGGAACGATTGAGTCTCTGGAAAAGGTGAACAAAAAGTCCCTTTCTTTTCCCAGTGCTGAAGGGAAATATTTGCTGATAAATTAATCTTTCAACATTTCTCATTTTATCAACCAAAAAACGTTCAGGAACAATCCAAAAATCAACCCACGCGGATATGACTTTACAGCCTGGTATCAACGTCTTGAACCCACCTAAAGTGCTAGTTGGGGAACTCTAGGGATTCATGAACTGCTGAAACTCTCTCATTTCTCTCTGACTACACATCCCTAGATGATTGGAGCTGTTGCATGCTTCTGGAACAGAACCACTAATAATTTCCACCTTCCTTATGGAATGATTGGAATGTCTCTTCTCGACGTGACCGCCATTACTGGACTCCCTTTCAATTCACCAGATTATACTTCTGAAATGCAACCTGAACGTCAATACAACGTCGTTCTGAACAGTTCTTACAGTGAATTCATTGCCCATAATATGGGTAGAGAAGGTACCAAAATCACTGACAATGAACATGTAGCTTTTTTATTCTACTGGTTAAATGCAATCCTATTTTGCTCTCGTAGCATCCAAATGTCAAAACTTTACCTCTCCTTAGCCACACTTCTCCATGAAGGCAAAACTTTCAATTTGGCTAAACTTCTCTTAGGGCACATTTTCGAGGAACTTGGCCAATTTGTTATTGACCTACGAGAAAACAAATTAATAAGTGCAAGGGGCCCTTTATGGCTTCTTCAATTATGGCTCAATGCCATCTTTGAAAATTTCATGACCAAACCCGAAAGTGGTTCAACTGACAAACAATATATTGAAGGGTTTCGATTATCTGCATACAAACCCAATTTCTCGAATTCACAGTCGGACGAGGATAAGTTTTGGGCTGTTTTCGCCCTTTTCATTTCTTGTAAAAATTTCGAAAATGAACAGTTGAATTTCACTCCTTTTTTACGCCGCAACCGAGGCCCTGCCTGGTTAGATCGTTTGCTTTTTCCACACTCAAATGAAAGGAGTGAACTCGTCAAACGAAGTTGGGCACATTTATTAGCAGTTCAAGTAATCCCCACAGGATTATCTTCACAGAAAAAAGAAAAATTTAAGATAACCCTGTATGCTCCTCACCTATTTGCCAGACAATTGGGATTCTCACAAGCCATTCCTAAACCCCAGCCTCGAAATGATGCTCCTTTCAGTCACTTTCTTCTAACAACCCAAGAAGACTTTGACTCTTGCCTCGCCATGAATCAACAGTGCAGGGAACGTTTCAATTTCATAGAATATGAACGCAGTTTTTACATTACCAAATCATGTGTTGAATGGTGGGCTGCCTATTATGCTAGGTACACTCGTACCTTGGAGGACATTCGACAAACTGCAATCCAAACCACCCCTGTTGCTGAGAGTTCTCCGAAGAGAACTCAGAAAAGGAAAGCTAAAATCGCTCGACCACCACCAGTAAAAAGTAGAAAAACTCCTACTAAAACTTCTCGAAAGGTAACTTTATAATTCCTCTTTCTATTTAAAATATATTTCAACTTTTGACTTTTAAGTCATATTTAACTCTGAGTTTCTTGTCAGTTGGTACTACTTTCATCAACTGAAAGTTCTGAAAAAATTGGACCGGCCAACAAAGACACTCCTACAGTTCTACCCAATCAGAAGATATAGCCGGTTCTGATTCTGGACCCCAACTGATCCGCAGGACTCAGGTAAAACGATCGTGATTACAAACTTTGTTTATTTAAACATAAAATTTAAACTCATAGATGTGTTCCTTTTACTCTAGCCTACCCATGTCACTCACTCAGTCACTTCTGTTGAAGAGCCTAACCCATTAATTTTGCCACAGCAACACGGTCAAGAACAGTCAACATCCCATGGCTCGATTCAATTTTCGGGACCCAAAGTAATTTCAGTCACTTTTCCACTTTCTTCTCATACAACACAAATAGTAGATCCAACAGCCAATCCTTCGAAGCACTCCCCAGTAGAAACCTAAAGAATTGAATTGACTTCTCCGGACAATCAGATTATTCTTTCTGAAAAGAATTTAATAGTCCCTGATTTTGATTCTGCTTCCAAAGCTGTTGACACTACTAACTCAGACTCCTCCAAATCTAAGGTCTCAGAAACTCCACCAGATTTGCAATCAACTCTTTCAGACTTGGCACAACTTCAAACTCCTCCAGGACCAAAACCAAGCACGTCAGTCATCCCCATCACTCCATCAAGTGCTACTTTGGATGACTTGACTTCTATTTTGGATAAAATCATCCAGGGGACCAAAGTACCAATACCTGTTCCAGTCATCTCAAGTCCAGTTTCTACAAGACCTTCAATCGAATTGGATCCTAATATTCGGGAACAACTTCAATCGCTCATCAAGCTCTTGGATCATCCACCTGCCGAGTGGGTTAATGACCCAATCCTTAATCAACTTTTAACCTCTCTTTTAAGCTCCTCTTTCAAAATTCCGGCCAACGTTCCATATTCTGATTTAATTCAAGGATTTAAACAACTCATTGAATAAAGTATCACATTCCATTTTCAATTTCAAGAAATTGAAAATCAAGAAACCACAGTCGTATCCAGAATTGAGAACTTCCAAGCAACTGCTCAACCAATCAAAGCTGCTCGTGATGAGTTTAATTTAAAGATTGTTCGTGCTATTTCTGTCCAAGCCTTTCATGATCAAGAGGAAGCACGGCTCGAAGCGGAATTGGCTTCGATTCAAGAACAACTCGCTACTCTCCGCCAAAATCGGTCCACTCTGGCTAAACCTTTGGTTGCAGCTCAGCAAGAACAACATCTCCTTATCAAACAGCTTATCTCAATCGACACTGAGCGAGAAAAAGTCGAACAACAACTTGAGGAGATCCAGATTGATAAATCTAAATAAGCTGGGATGCTCACAACTTTGGAAAGCAAAAGAACAAAACTGCGTTCTGTTCTGGCTAAATTACTGACACCTTAAACTTTTCCTTCTATTTTGTAATGACTTTTGTCTCTTTTAAACTTTATGCATGTTGGATTTCCTATGTTTGCCAATAATGAAAATGTTTTAAATATTTTCCATTAATTGAGCTAACCACCTTTCCTGACTCGATATCTTTAATTTGATAAGCATTTCCAGAATATGTCTTTATCACTTGAAAAGGACCTTCCCAACTATGAGACCACTTACCAAGAAATCTTGATTTCTTTTCTATTGGTAAAATAACTTTTAAAACCAATTCACCTATTTGAAAAGATTTTCTAGAAATTCGATGATTATAACTTCGAGCAATACTTTCCTTCTGTCGAATTATATTCTCTAATGCCAAGATTCGTTCTGAATCTAATTCATTTAATTCGTCGAACATTGCATTCCAATAATCATCGACCGGCAAATCGTTTTGTTTCGATACCCTCAAAGTATTCAAATTAATTTTCAATGGTAATACTGCATCATGGCCATATACCAATCTATAGGGTGAGGTTCCTGTCGACCCTCTTGGTGAATTTCGATAAGCCCATAATACTTGACTTAAAGTTTCATGCCATGTTCGAGGCCTATTTCCAATATGCTTCTTAATTAAACCTATCAATATCTTATTTGCTGTTTCAACTTGGCCATTAGCTTGTGCGTAATAAGGAGTCGAAGTGACCATACTAATATTCCTCGAAGCTGCAAAGTTTTTAATTCTTTGACCAGTAAACATAGTTCTTTGGTCAGTACTTAATGTCTAAGGAATTCCAAATCGATGGATAATATTTTCCTCAATAAAAGCAATTATCTTAGTTTGTCCGGCTTTTACTAACGGAATAGCCTCAACCCATTTCGTAAAATAATCAATAGCCACTAAGATAAACTTATGTTGTCTTGATGAAGGAGGATGAATCAAGCCAATTAGATCCAAAGCCCAACCTCTAAATGGCCATGGCTTTATTATCGAATGTAACTCAGTTGTCGGAATTTGTTGTATCAAACCATGTTTCTGACATTCCTGACATGCTTTTGCATAATCAATACAATCTTTTATCATAGACGGCCAATATACATGATTTCGATATAACACCCATCTTATCTTCCTTCCTGCTTGATGAGCACCACAAATTCCATTATAAACCTCACCCAAAGCAACTTCTCTGATCTTCTCGAGCTAAACATCTCGACAAACTTCCATCAATCCCTTTTTTATATAACTCATCAGCCAATAAAACAAAATTCATTGCTCTCAATTTAATTTTTCTATCAACTGCAGTATTGGGATCTTTCAAATACTGAGCAATAAGCTTGCTCCAATCAGAATCCTCCCATTCATCCATACACAACACTTCTCTTTCACTTGCAGGTACTAAAATTTGATGGATACTAGAAAATTTTCTAATAATTTCTGGACTAACCCGATATTTTAAAGCAATTTGGGCCAATTCATTAGTAATTTCATTATGAATTCTGGGGATATGCACCAAAGACACCTTTCGAAAAGAAGTTAACATTTCCCAGGCAGTTACCAAATATTTCTGTAACATTTCATTAATGCATTTAAATTCTTTTGATAACTGCTTTAAAACCAATTGGGAATCTCCTAGAATTTGAACCTCTAAAGCTCCTTTGTCAATTAAAATCTCGAGACCTAAACTTAAAGCCTCATATTCAGCAACATTATTAGAGCAAGGATATTTTAATTCAAACAAAAATTCTAATGGAACACCCTCAGGCGAAATAATGAAAATTCCAACCTCTGCACCATCCTTGTGCTTGGATCCATCAAAATATAATTTCCAATATTTAAGCTCTATATCAATAATATGTGCCCCCTGGTCATTCAGATCTTTCGAATTATCCACAAGAAAGTCTGCAATGACCTGTCCGTTTACAGCCTTTGATGGGACATATTGAAAATCGAATTCTGTTAACGCTAATATCCATTTTCCCAAACGCCCTCTTAACACAGGAAAACTAAGCATGTACTTAATGATATCAGTCTATGCTATCACCTTCACCGATTTAGCCACCATATAAACTTTAATTTCATACAAGCATGATATAATGACAAACACAGTTTTTTAGTCGGTGAATACCTTGTTTCGATATCAGTTAGAACTCGACTAAGGTAGTAAACTGCACGTTCATGCTTATTTTCATCATCTTGGGCTAACATACAGCCAATCGAATTCTCAGATGCTGTAATATACAATTTTAAAGGTTTAAATGGACAAACGTTTGCCATAATTGGAGCTTTAGCCAAGTAAGTTTTAATCGAATCGAATGCCAACTGGTGTTCTGTAGTCCATTCAAATTTCGAACCATTTTTTAATTTTACTAAAGGCACAAACACCCTAGTTCGATCCGAAAGTTTCAAAATGAACATTCGAAGATAATTAATTTTTCCCAAAAATGATTGTACTTCCTTTTTTGACTTGGGTGCCGACAAAGCTAATATTGCATCTGCTTTATTTTTGTCAATAGCTATCCCCTTTTTATGAACGATAAAACCTAAGAAATTTCCTGCCGATACACCAAAAGCGCACTTCAAAGGATTAATTTTCAAACCCTTTTTCCTCATAGTCAAGAACGCTTTTCTTAAATGATCTATATGCTGATCTAAAGAAATAGATTTGACCATTACATCATCAATATATACCTCCATAAATTTCCCAATGAACTCATAAAAAATGGCATTCATTGTGCGTTGATACGTTGCTCCAGCATTTTTTAAACCAAAAGGAATAACCACCAATTCATATGTACCTAACGCCCCAGGACAATGGAAAGCAGTTTTAGCCACATCGTCTTCCGCAATAAAAATCTGGTTATATCCAGAATAACCGTCCATGAAGCTTAGAACTTCATTCTCTGCAGCAAAATCAATTAACATATCTGCAATTGGCATGAAATACTTATCTTTTGGAGTAGCATTATTCAAATCTCGGAAATCGATACACACCCTCAATTTTCCATTTTTCTTCATCACTAGAACTATATTTGATACCCACTCCACATAACGAGCGGTTTGAATGAATTTGGCTTTAATCAAGCGTTCAATCTCTTCCTTAATTTTCATATTGATTTCAGGAGCAAAATGTCTAGGGGTTTGTTTCACAGGTCGAGCATTGGGTTTTAATGCTAATCGATGTTTTACTAACAATCGATCAAGACCAGACATTTCATGGTAATCCCATGCAAAACAATCCTTAAACTCATATAATAAATTTATCAGATTAGTTCGAAAAGGGTCAATAAGATCTTTACAAATATATGTAACTCGAACATCATCATGAGCTCCCAAATTAACCTCTTCTAAAGGATCTTGGGATTCAAATCCCTTATAATGATCATCCTCAGTTGTACATTTTTCAAATTTCAAAGGCTCTAAATCGTAAATACAATCAAAAGTAAAATCGATAACATTATGAGAATGAGTTGACACTTGATCTTTGATTAAATCATCACAACTTTTATTCTTTAAACAATGAGCCTCTGCTATTAAATTGACAGCCTGACTCATATCATTAACTTCATTACAAATAATAGGGAGATCATTACTACATTCGACTAGAGGTGTCGAATTAAACATATTATTACTAACAAATCTATTAATCCTGTCTGATTCAATTTTATCAAGAGAATCATCTTTATTTTCTAAAGCTGGAAAATTACTTAAATAATTATACAAAGTTACCAGGTAGTCGGAAATTTCTTCAACCTGGTCCATGGATCAATCTTCAAGGCCTTCAAAAATCACAATCCCAACCTGTTGGTTCATAAGGCATGTCTGGGTAACGCAGCTTCACTGACAGTCCCTCCGAAGTCAAATAACAACCTTCACAATTGTAAGGATTCAGAGATCGATCAACATTTAAGGGCTTTAACTTGCGATTATATATCCTAAAATCGGCATGCATTTGTTCGACATAAAGACTCAAATCTGCTTTGATAATTTCAGGCTTGCCATCCTTAGTCCATAAAAGCACACTTTGATGCACTGTAGATGGCATTGCACCTACTCCATGAATCCAATCTCTCCCAATTAAAGCATTATAACTCGCCCTCGATGGCACCACTACAAACACTTAGTGTCTCTCTGATGACCCCACCTTCACAGTTAAGATAACCAATCCTTTCGCTGGTGTGAAATTTCCACCAAAATCTGTTACAGCAATATTTGTAGGGACCAACTCACTAACATGTTTCCCTACCTTTCCTAACATCCTTTCAGGCAAGAGACTTATTGCTGCCCCACAATCAATCAGTATCTTGTTTATCTTGAAACTATTCACAACAGCAATAATATGAAGAGGCCGCAAATGAGATATTTGCTTTTCAGTAGGGCGAAAAAAAACACCTGGTTCATCTTCTATGCGAATAAAAGAAAAAGCCTCTTCGTCTTCCTGATCATAATCCTCATCCGGATTACTTTCGCATTCCCCAAGATACTCGGTAGGGATTATCGAAATTGTCCCCACCATATCATCATCTCCTTTGTCGAAATATTCTTCATCGACGTCAATATCTTTATCTACCCCAGAGGATTGAGCAATTGCCTTTCCTTTATCCATCTTGGCTGGCGATAGAATCTCCTTAGGATAAGTTTCTCCATCAGAAGGAAAAACAATTCGAGAATGCACTGAAGGAGTTACCCCCTTGCTTGCTTCCTTCCCTGAATTAGGTTGAAGTTTCTTATTCTGATAGAAATTCCTTCTCCCTCCTCTTTCTCTCGGGTATCCTCTGGCTCTCCCTCAAAAAGTAGCATATTGACTTCTAGACGGCATTCTATGTCCCCATTGAGAATTTCGGCGATATAAATGATCACGCCTTTGAAACTCTTGACAGTTTCTGATCCACTGAATACCAATAGCCTGAGATTGGCTCAAAGATGTATTCCCATCATGTGAAAGAATTTTTGAACCAGAGCCTTCTACACGTCGCATGGGTTGTCTCTGGCGTGCTTGCTCTTCCCTATGGGCTAATTCCTTCTTCATTCTTTCCTTTTCAAAGATTGCCGCTGCTTCAGCATCAAAGACAGTGTTACACCATGGACACAGAGATACGTCCCAAACTTTAATTTTCTGCTAAACCAAAAAGTCCAATAAACCATCCCCCGTTCTAGGGTACACAGCTCTTACTTGTGACTCGAAATCATCAAAAGTCACATAAAAATCATAAAACATCCCCACCATATTTACTCCAAAGCAAGGTTCCACATAACTAGCATCAGTTTCGAAAGGATCAACATCGACCTTCATTTCCTTTTTGCCATCATCAAATTTCAAATGACCTTCCACTATTGCCTCCTGAATCAAATCTCTGAAACGAACACAACTGTTAGTCGAATGACTTGTTGCTTGATGAAATTTGCAATAAGGCTTTCCTTTTAAATCTTTCAAAGAAAGTAGTGTTCGACCCTCAGTCAAAATCAATTGTTTATCTTTAAGCAACACATCGAAAATCTGATAAGATTTCGAAATATCAAAACTATATTTCTTTCCACTTTTGAGTTTCGACTCATTCAACTTCTCACCACCAGGGAGTTTTTTCAGCAAAGAACAAACATATGGAGGACCTTTCTTAAGTTCGGCCAAATCGACTTCTGTTTCGAAATCGATTTCCTCTTCTGAGGATTCCATAGTTACATAAGCAACCTTTTCCTTTTGAGTAAACTGTTTACTCTTTGACCTTTATTCGGTTCTATGTTTTTCTTTCTCCTTTTTCATTAACTCAATTTGCCGAACCTTTTCCGCCAAATGAGCCAAATCAGAAATATGTACATTAAGTAACTTTCTGCGCATGTAAAATCCTAACCCCATAGTTGCTATTTTCACTATCTCATTTTCAGGTAACGTGACATAGCATCTACTTCTAGCATTTTTGAAACGTATTAAATAATCATCGATGGTTTCACCATCTTCACGTTTCAAAGCTACCAAATCAGTAACTGTTATGTTCATTTCCCTTCGGTAAAACTGAGCGTGAAAAGCAGTTTCCAACTAATTCCATGTTGTAATTGAATTTGGTCTAAGATTCGAAAATCATGTAAATGCATTTTTTGTCAAAGACGACGGAAATAATTTCATTTTCAAATTTTCATCATTCGCCAAATTTCTTATCTCGACCAAATAACGAGCAACATGTTCAGTTGTCGATTCTCCAACTTCTCCAGCAAATTTTGTAGTTACTTTCGAATTTTTCGCCCCTCTTGGCACCTCAGCCATTTGAACTACTTGGGAAAAAGTCGATACAAAATGTGGCTGATTCATAAAGCCAACATTCAATCCGACTCGATTTAATACTTCTTCTATGATTCGGGTGATCTGATAACGATCACCACGCAATCCATGTAAAACATTATCAGCATTCTCATGTCGACGAACTATACGAGGATTTTCTTGATTTAAAACGTGATTTTCATTTTGAAAAATATTTTCCATCCCCTCATTAGTTCCTCGAGCATTATGCCTTTCGCCTTCATCATAATCGACGATTCGAGCGATCCTCTCGACTTGTCTTGCAAAACGCTCAAATCTTAATTCATGATCAGCCATCATAGGATTCAAAATTGTAGTCATTTGCTGGGTCAATAAATTAACCAAGTCATGATGACTTTTCTCCACTTGTTGTCGATATGCCGCCATCGAACCCGCAGCAATCGAAGTGGAGCCCACATGATACTCACGAGAATACTCAGAGTGTTGTTGCGGGTTTTGCATAACATTTACTCCATTTGCATTCCCAAATCGAATAGGCAGGACAAACCCATCCACCGATGGGGTATAACCAGCGGGAAGGCCATAAAGAGGCCAACCAACGGTTAATGGAGGCTGAAACGGTGGCACAGGACCTCGTGGCCGAATATTACATCCAGCATTTCCAGTTTGAATAGTCATGATGACTATACTTTCAGTTCTGATTGCACCTTCTGAATGTGAAGACACGTCGGCCTGTTGTACGGACACTGGTATACTATCATTGGTGGAGGAACCACCATTCACATTCGACAATTCATCATCCATGTAAATAATCTTTCAACTTCGTAATCGCATACACTGGAAAATAATAACTTTTGACACACTTCGACTTAAAACAGTCCCACTGGGCGTGCCAATTTGTTTTGTCGATTTTTAGCAAATCGATGGTGGTTCGATTCTAATGGTCTGGGAGCGAAACCAACTCCTCTGTACCAGTACCAGTTTTCTATAAGTATATCAAAGTGTCTTCGATTAGACTAAATTTAAAAGATTAAAATACAGTAAATTCATAAATTAATGAATAAAGTTCAGAAATTAACATTTTGCAAATAAAATCAAAGATTTTCTAAAGAAATTAAAAGAAAAATCACAAATTACTTTCTTTTGAAATAAAGGACTTCTACCTGTAAAACGATAATGATAAAATGCTGAAAGCTAAATTTGACAGAAAAATAAAGAATATGAATAATACTTAATGAATAAGATTAAATAAAATATGAAGAATACAAACAGGATTGAAATTAAAAAGAAGAACAAAGTGGAAGGAACCCTACAGAAAAAAGAATCACAGTCGCAAACTTAGGGATACGCTAGGATGTGAGAGTGCTTAGAGTGTTTTTCTGAATAAAAGTTCCAACCCCTTTTCACTGAAATTTCCTAGTATTTATAAGTTATCCTTACATAACGGTCAATTAAAATTACATTAATTACAATTAATTATAATTAAAAATAAATTACAATTTTAAAACACAACCGTCTTTGGTAATTGTTCCCGCTACATGATTATAGATATTCCCCATGTGATTAATTATCCACTAACCTTCTCACTTCTTTGACCACTCGACTAAATCTTCGGAAGTCTTCCTTCAAATCAAATCTCCTCCTCGACTTAGCTTTCTCAATTTCGACAAAGCAACTCGGAAACAACTTCCGTGTCAACAACTCCCAGACTTAGCCTCCTAAACACATTTTCTCAAAAACCATATTCGATATCTTTCGATTTGATTTCTTTCGATTCGATTTCTTTCGGATCGAAAATCAATTTTCGATCAACACTTACAAAGAACAAAGAAATTAAACTTTGTTAGTAGAAATATTTCGAATTTTCATGTTTATAACTCAAGGTTTTGTTGGTTGTAACGAACTTGTCTAGGAATTTGAACCCTTGGAAAACAATTAACATGGTCGGTGGTCGCAGCAAGATGTTGGAAAAAGTCGAAAGCTTGATTAAAATCCCATCGAATCATTCACCAAAGCCTAGATAGAGAGACCAGTTTTAATTTCTTTAAGTTACGCTAATTTTGCCTTAATATATGCGTATAAATAAATTGAATTTAATATGTAACTCTATGAGAACCAAACAAATATAAGGGTTAATTTAGCAGAAAATTTTTATTAAAAATCACAAAATTTAAATTTTTAAAATATTTAAAAATTTTCACTAACAATAGTTTATTCCGTACGTTTAAGATAATTAAGGGAGCCACCAGATAAATACGCTTAAAACGTCGCTTAAAATATTTTTTGTAAAGACGTTTTTTAACATATAATCAATTAAATTGTGTTATTTTTCTCAAATTAGACCAGACAAATTGATTTGATAAAAAAATCGGTGAACCAAACTTTAACCTTCGTTCAGCCTCTTTGTAGTGCTGCATTTCCAGTCTTCCTTCTCCTCGTGCCGCACCGTGCCTCCTAATTCTGCCTCCTCGCAGCGTCGGCTTGCATTCTTCCTCCTTGCAGCATCATGCCTTCTTTCTATCTTCTATAGTGTTGTCCCTCCATTCTGCCTTTTTGTTATGCTGCACCTCCTTTCTACCTCCATTATATTCTTTTCCTCTTTCGTTGAATTTCTGATTTATTTGAAAATAAAAAATTGGTTTGTTTTCGAAAAATCTTTTGTTGCAATTGATTTTGTTATTATTGAATGTGTGTTGTTATTTTATTGTAATTATTAATTTATAGTTGTATAATTTTTGTTGTTGCTAATTTTGAATTTGAAACTGTGATAATAATTGTTGTTTAATCTAAAACTTCTATTGATTTATTGTGGTTGTTGCTGTTGCTGAATTGTTGCTGGTGAATTGTTTAAGTATATATATATAAAAAAAAGAACGGGGATAGTGGATGGTAATGATTTAGACAGAGTTAAGGTTAGATTTGTGATAGTTTTGTTGCAGTAACCAAAAAAGACTAAAATAGTCGTGTAATGGAAGTGGCCAAGACTTCCTTCTCTTCCTCTGTATTTTGTTCTTTCCTTTTTTTTTTTAATTTTTGAAGAATATATACATGAATTCTTTTTTTAATTTTTTTAATTTATGTTATTACTAATTTTATGATTGTTAATTTATTTTGTAATTGATGCTATTGCTAAATTTTATAATAGGAGTATTTTAGTCATTTTTTATAATAAGGATCTTGTAGTCATTTTTTATAAAAAAAATAATATTAATTTAGATCGATTTAAGATTTGATTCACTATTTTTTCGGTCAAATTAATTTACTTGGCCTAATTTTAATAAAAATAACACAATTCAATCGATTATATGTATTAAATTTTAATTATTAAAAATCATCTTAAAAAAAAGTTATTTTAAACATCTTTATTTAAATGGCTCCGACAAATTTATGTCAAAAAAATAAGAAGTCTTTTATTCTATCTTAATTTAATCAACATGTTAAAATCTTATTTGAATTCAAATTCATACCAATAAATTAATTATAGTAATATAAAAAAAGCGATACTTGACTCATTAGTTTTGAAAAGGTGACATTTTTGTTTTTTTTTACTAATACGATAAATATTTAAGATAATTTTAAAATTTTTCCAAAAATTTAAAGACAACAAGTGACTAATAACTTAGAGTTTTTTTAATAGATTTTTTTCAGTATACTTTTTTATTCTTTCAAAAAATAAATTAATTTAAAATTAAAATTTATATTAAATTAATTGATAAAATAAAATTAATATCATTTTAAAATTATAATATTATTTTAATAAAAAATAAAAAAATTTTACTATACATATATATTAATAAAATAATTAAAAATAATATAAAATTTTAATTAAATTAAAAATAAATATTAAATAGATAAATTTATTTTATTATCTATAAGATATAGTCTTATAAATATTTATGTATTATTTTATAAGTTCAAAAATAAAATTAAAATTAGAACTGGCATGATCGCGTGAAGGCTGTTATTACTTATTAGGTTATCTGTGGGTTCGGTTTGGATGACTGCGTCTGAGAACACTCTAACTTTATTAAACAGGAAATTGTCTTTGCAACTACTGCCATTTCTTCCACTTTCATCAACATTTATTTCACTCACACGCTTCAAACGACGTCGTTTTGCTTAACATTCTCATGGCCCTCTTGAAGACCTCCACCACTCTCTCCTTCAGAGCAACCGCTTTTCCGCTCCATGGCCATACCACCAACACCAGGTTCCATTTTATCTTTCTTAGTTATCTGTATAACTTCCATATTATTATTGATTTTGTCATTATTATTCCGACGAGTTATGCTCTTTTTTTTTTCTGTTTGTGTGTATATGTAGTGATAGGGATACAATTTTTTTTTTATTTTTGTATCTTGACTTGATGTTTGTTTCTCGAGGTTTCTTTTGTTTTTTTCCTGCGTGTTCTTTTTTAGAAATTTGGTTGGGAAATCATAAAATAGAAACACGAATTCTATTGTCAATGATGTATTATAATTGTATTTTATTTTTTCATGTCTTAAGTACTTATTTTGATTAAATGCTTGCATGGATTATAGCTTATGTCATTGCTTCATGAGGTTGTTCATCGCTCCATTTTAGTTAGTTCTTATAATACATGATGAATAAACTGTAGGTGTGGTTTTGTGGGTTTGTTCATTGTCATCTTGGCCTTGGTCAACATTGTTTTTTCTTTTAATTTGGAAAACCACTCTGTATGATTTATAGCATAATAATGATAAAAGTATAAAACAAAGTCAGCCCGGTACACAACATCCTGCGGTAACGCAGGGTCCGAGAAAGGGAGACGCCCAACTGATAATTACATCAGTGGCTGTTTCCATGGCTTGAATCTGTGACCTTGAGATAACTCAATCATTGCTCCAAGACTCCCCTTCTTATAGCATAATAATAAGATACTAATAATTGAGACTTGCTTGGTCTTCTCTGTAATATGTGGATTTTGAGTTTTGACCAAAAACATTGCTGAACAGTTCTGAGTTCTAACTCTGGTTATCTATATCTATTTTTCCAAGTTCTTCGTGGACAAGACTGCTTTTTTCTTGATATAAGGAAAAGAAGTAAACTAATCTTTTATGATGGAATTGATGATGTGTATCCATTACACTATTTTGAACTGAATATATACACTTTTACAATTTTGGTTTGAGAAGGGTGAATTGGTGTCAATCGAACGGTGGAAAGATTCCAGCATTTTGTCGTTAATCCTTTTCTTTTAAACACTAAAATGTTTGTGTATATGAACCAGGAAGTTGCATTGGAAGCCTACTCAAGCAGCTTTGACATCCAGTTTCCACCTTCCTATGCGTAGCTTTGAGGCTAAGAACAGGTGGGTTTTTATAACGAACGTCATGTGCCAAATCATGTTTTCATTTTGCTAGATGATCTTTTCTATTGTATTTGCATTCTTTAGGTGGGAACTATAGAATGTATACATTCACTGAGTTTGATTCTCGGAGGACAAAAGTTGATTTTCTATTCTGCTTTGTGATGCAGTGTTCTCTCACCTGCTTGCAGTTTGAACTTGGTTTGCATATGTTTTTTCCTTTATTATTATTCGCTTCAAGATATAGTTTACTAGGATTATGTCTTTGATCTGCACAGCAGTTTTATACTGATTTAAGAAACAAGCTATACGTTCACTTTTTAAACTTGAACTAAATTGCTGACATGTTTTTCCCACTACATGAATTCCTGTTTGTATGGCTAGTTTAGTTTATAGTTTCAGACATGTTAGCCAACTTTTGCAAATTCTTTTCTAAAAATTTCATCTTAAGAATCTTTACAAGCATAGCTTCATAGATGCTTTTTCATGGTGTGAAGTATTGTATGCATTGTATATTTGTATTTATAGGACTTCCACAGATGACGTAAAACGTCTGAGATTGATAACTGCCATTAAGACACCATACCTACCCGATGGTCGCTTTGATCTTGAAGCATATGATACCTTAGTAAATTTGCAGATTGAAAATGGAGTTGAAGGTGTCATTGTTGGTGGCACAACTGGAGAAGGCCAATTAATGAGCTGGGATGAACACATAATGCTTATTGGGCACACAGTCAACTGTTTCGGAGTGAAAATCAAGGTTATAGGAAACACCGGAAGCAACTCCACAAGGGAAGCAATCCATGCCACAGAGCAGGGTTTTGCTGTTGGGATGCACGCTGCCCTTCACATAAACCCTTACTACGGCAAAACTTCCTTGAATGGTTTGATTTCTCATTTCAATACCGTGCTTCCGATGGGCCCTACCATCATATACAATGTGCCTTCAAGGACCAGTCAAGACATTCCTCCACAGGTGATTCAAACCTTAGCACAGAGTGCGAGTTTAGCCGGTGTCAAGGAATGTATGGGAAATGACAGGATCAAACAATATACAGATAATGGCATTGTTGTGTGGAGCGGGAATGATGACCAATGCCATGATGCTAGATGGGGCTACGGAGCGACAGGAGTGATATCTGTCGCAAGCAACCTGGTTCCCGGTTTAATGCGAGAACTCATAATTGGTGGTGAGAATCCGGCGCTGAATTCTAAGCTCATGCCTCTTGTTGAATGGCTTTTTTGCGAGCCAAACCCCATCGGTTTGAACACAGCTCTTGCTCAACTCGGAGTTGCTCGGCCGGTTTTCAGGTTACCATATGTACCTCTCCCTTTGAAGAAGCGGATGGAATTTGTCAATTTGGTGAAGGGAATCGGTCGAGAGCACTTTATTGGAGACAAAGATGTTCAGGTTCTTGATGATAATGAGTTTATCTTAATTGGTCGTCATTAACTTAGGTTTTTCCACTTTATAGAACTAGTTTTATGACTTCTATCAGTGTATCCTACTATCTTGTTTAGGTGTTTGCCAATCTTAGAAGAACTAGATGATTATGTATATATTATGGAAACTGATAAATCTTCCAAGTCCTAATTTCTAGATATAAAAAATCTTGAATGTTTTTTTATATTTACAGTGTGTTAAACACCTTACTTTCTTTTCTAATATTTTCTTTGTCATGTTCTGTTAGGAAGATTTTTTGGAGTATGGGTTAGAAAGATGCATCAATACTTATAATGGGTGAACCTTACCAAATCTTTCCAAAACTATTATTGTTGTAAATCTAAATCTATGGTTTTGGTTGGCTTGTATTTTTTGAATTGAAAGCGTAAGAAGATTCCAATTTCCAAGCATAATTAAGCAAAAATGTTTGGAAAATAAGAAAATCAGTTCAAAGTAGTTCCGAATTATCCTATATGTTGCTAGTCTTCCTAGAAACAACACTGTTACCCTATAGTATTAACTATTAAGCACGTTTTTTTTAAGTTCTTATAGACATAGGTGGTTATGACAGTTTTGCTTTGCTGAGTTGTGTTAGTACATTAGTGCATGTATATATTTGTACGATCATGTTAGGTATAGACTAGATCAGCCACTAGTATAAAATACATATTAGAATATAAAATATATATTGAAAATGAGTTAAATAATATATGTATTTATACACAAATACATAATAGTTGTTGATTTAGTGTATAAATAGTATCTTTTACGTTCGTATGATTGTTCTCTTGTATAATCATCACAACTCTCACAAGAGTCAATACAACTACAAACTCAGTTTTCATTTCTCAATAATCTGCTTCTCCCTTGCTTTTATTCTTACAACAATCATGTTAGGTGTATATCAAAATTAGCCACTAAAATTAACTATTTGTATGAAATACATATTGAATTATAAATACATATTAAAAATAAATTGAACAATACATATTTATATAAAAATATATATTTATATAAAAATATATTAGTGGCTGATTTTGATAGTTGATTTTGGTGTACAAATAAATTTTTTTTTCTTACAAACATCAAAATTTTTTTTCCATCAATGATAGGTAGTAAAAGTATGGAACATTATGTACCGACAAAGTACATTGTTATATGTGGACCGCTTTCTAAACATATAATGAAGAAGAAATATTTGATCGTCTTCCGTGTGTTCCTATATATGTACATGAATCTCTATAAGTTTCTAACTTTATTACCAACATATAAATAAACAGTATATACTGACACCCCTGTATATGTGACTGTTGCTCCTCTTAGAATCTATTTACAAAGATAAATGTGTTTTTTTTTTATTATTTGAATATCTGGACTGTTGTAATTTATAATGTTCATTTTTACTAAATTTAAACACTTTTTTCCATCTTTGTATGGTACCAATTCAACCGGTAAGAAACATTTATTTGCATTCCTTGTTCTGAGCTTTTACTTTTTGATTGTACAACTTTTTCTTATTATCTCAGAAAGAGTTTTCACTAATCTTGTTATTATTTATTTATTGCACACATAATTAACTTCTATGAATCTATGATCAGATAATTACAAACGTTAAACATGCCATGGACTATATAAAATCTTAGTGCACAGTATTTGATTGACCCAATTGTGTTATTGGAAAACAATTTGGCATGTTTCATGAATATACACAAGCATTCTTAATTTGTAATAACTTGAAAGTTATATTAAAAAGTGGGAAGGGGGAAAAATACAGAGAATGATAGGTGTGCATATTTATAGAATTATAGGGCATACATTAATTTAGAATAGCATGCAAAAGCTAAGGTTATCATGTTTTTGTATCTTCTGAATGTGATTTCAACTAACAATGATTGTGATTTATTAACATTGTTCTTTTATGACAATGTTAAGAATGATTAGTAGTGCCAAAAATATTTGTAGCCCTATAGCTAAGGTATTCTAACGTTTGTCCTTTTTTTTTAATTTTTTTTTATTTGTGTGTGTCTATTACATTATTTTTCTTTTGTTAAGCTCTTGAACTGACGAGGTGAATATTCAGAAAAATGAAGAAAAGTAAGTTTGATTCCTTTTACCCTCATTTTTTGTAGTTTACTTTTTTTAATCCTTTTTTGGTAGACAATGTACATTTTTTACCTTGACTGGCACATACTATATTTTTAAAATTTAACATTAATGTATAGTCGGTGTAAAAATATTATATATATATATATATATATATATTATCACGCTAATATTTTACGAAAACAATGCTAGCAAAATTTATTATTTTTGACGAGCAATTAACTAACAATATTTAAAAATATTCACTAAAAATATATTGTTAAGTTATTGGACTAAAATTATTGAGCTGCAGGTCAAAAATACTAGCCAATATAAATCAGAATAGCTGGATCTTTAACTTTTCTCTATTGTATGGTATCATTATATTTTGTTTATTCAATTGAAAAACATGTATAAGTTTTTATAGTAAATGAAACTATTTCATAATTTTATAATGTATTTAGTAAAATGTATAAAATACGTGTATAAATCAAATATCAATTTTATCCTCTATGTTTGATGCATTGTATCTTATATATTGGTAACTTCAAAAATAATTAAAGGTAAAAAGGTCAAATTTTATGTCTTATACATTATGTTTTTGTAAATCTATAATTAATGTTCATGTTTCAAAATCTATCTAAATCTATATCTCAATAAACAAACGATAAACATATATTACCGTGTCTATAATTAATGTTCATGTTTCAAAAAACAAACACAATTATAAGTTACTAGCATGACTTCAATTAAACTGTATATAAAAAAGAAATATTAGAACCAATATTTTTTTTTTTATCAATATTAACAAACATTTTGGATCAATACTTGATATTTATACGGTTAGAATTTAGCAGTTTAAAATTTAAAATTTAATACAAAAATATTTTTATTAGTTAAATATTAAAAAAAATAAATTTTATTAGTCATATAACATTGCTTCACAATAAATCCATATAAAATTTTGCCTCATTTGATTTTCATAGTCAACGAAACACATAGTAGAAGAAAACGATTCATTCTTCTATCATTTCTAAACATTGCATCAGGAAAACTAACATAACATTTCTAGAAGAACCAATAATACACAGCATTGCTTAATATTTAATACTATACTCCTTATAATAATGGTTACAATTGACATATATCTCCCCTTTTATCCATATTTTTATCCTCCCCCCCCTCTAAACTTATTGCTAGAGAATTAATTAATTGATTAATTCAACCTCAAACTAAATAAGCAAATAGAAAAAGAAGGAAGTTAAAGATTCAAGGCTAAGTGGCTAAAACATAACCGAAAAAGGATCAATATAAAACATATATATAGACCCTTAAATCTTTTCTTCACCTCTTAGGCCACACTAAAATAAACCGTATAATATATATATAAATAATATATATTATATCAGCTAAGAGCTATAGCTAGTTATAGTATTGTTTTTGTTCTGAGAGCTTCTTTTGGAGCTGAGAGAAGAGTTCTTGGTTCTCCTTATGCAGAATCATGGCTTGTTTCCTCAACTTCTCATTCTCTTCTATGATGCTTTGGTTCTTCATGTACAATTTCAAGTTCTTCATCTCAATATTCATCCTTTTCCTTTCTCTTGCTTCTTTCAATTGTTGTGCTCTCCTTCTATGTCATCATCAACAAAACCAATGTCAACCACAAAAAATAAATAAGAAAATTGATGACATATAAAAAAAATATTCAAAATTTTAAACACATTAATTTTTCTATATGCAAGCCTTTTTTTCCGATCAATTATTACTGAATAGAAAAAATACCATCCGTCCAATAATAGTTGTCGAAAAAAATTAGAATTTTAACTAATTTTTTTACGTCAAGAATTATTATTGGACAGAGGATGCATGATAAAAAAAAAAAACTAGAAATAAAAAATAATCATGTTACGTGTACACAAAAAAAATCGGTAAGAATACCTGTTGAGGAGGCTCAACTTTATGTGCTTGTTGAGTTTCTTGGATGGCCATGGAAGTGTGAAAAAGAGAGGGGTTTGTTGTGAAGAGAAAGAGCACATGCTGTTTAATTTTCACTCTTAAACTTGTATTAGAAGAAGAAGCTTGATAGATAAGGTTCTCTTAAACTTGTTGCAACAAACTGAATATTTAACACTTAATAACTACATATAAAACCAGAAATGGGAAACTAAAGAGATGAAAGTGAGGTGTAAGAAATAGGCCATAAAGGGGGGTTTTTATAGGTGGAGAAATTCAAAAAAAAAAAAGAAAAAAAAGATAATAAACTAAGAGGGTGAAAAAAAAAAGGGTGATGATATAGCTGTGATTTTGTGTTTGTATCTGAGCAAGAGAGAGAGAGAGAGAGAGAAAGTTTTGTGTTTGCAATGATGGCACAAGGACTCATCATTACAAAGGGCAGCAATAGATGAGGAAAGGCACAAGGAGATGAAGAAAAAATTTGCCTCTCTTCTTTCTTTCCTTCTCATTATTATTTTTTATTCATTCAATTAGATATATCACCACATGTAAATTTAATTCATTTCTAAAGGGTTAAAATTCAAAACAATCTTGAAAAATTAGGCACAAGTTCATTTACTTTTTCAATATTATAATGAACTTTATTAAATATCTTTTCAAACCAAATTAAAATATTGAATCTTTTAAAAACCAAATTGGCTTATACATAATTTTTTAAAAATCAATTTAAACATGAACACAACTTCTAAATTTACTATCTCAATAACAAAAATAGTATTACCTAGCCAACTAAATGATATTAATTATGTAATTATATAAACTCATGAAAATCCTTATTTTCTTGCTCTGTTTCATGGTCTAAAAGAGAATCTAAGTAACTTAAAGAGTTGGGGTAAACCTTGAGATTTGAGAAGTGGGAGTACATAGAAAGTGGTGCACCCCATTCTACAAGTTGTTTTACACTTTTTAGAATTAGAAGTTTCCTTTCATTAAGTTTTTCTAAGACCGTTTACTTTAATTATATAAGGTCTCCTTCTCTCACAATTAATGTTACTATGGGATCTTCAAAACAAAACAAAAAAATATTTGAATCAATAAAAATGGTCACAAAAGTCATGTGATATGAGTTGTAATCAAATTAGTTGTGCTAATAATGATTAGTGAAGGAGACAAGTTTGACATATTGTTGTTGGTATTCAAAGTTAACTCAAGGTTTATTTTGCTATATATGTTTACATAACCATTAATAAAACTAGTGGTTGCTCACTTTCTCTGAAGGTAATAATCCCAAGAAGCAGAAAGTGGCATATACATAAAAAAATGTTAAGTAACTTCCAAATGTATCTTCATAAAGAAAAACATCAGAGACAGTGTGTTGTTTCATAGTATATGTAAAAATCTAGGTTGGCTTAAATTGATTTGACAGTTGTTCTTAAGTGAAAGATTTGAAGCCAATAATTCTTAAGGTGTGGTATTTGTGAGTTTGAAGTTTTTGAAGGAGAGAGAGAAAAAAAGAATTAGAAAGCAAAACAAAAGCTATTATGGTTTACTTTATAAGTTCTTTGTTTATCTATTTATCTTCAAAATCTAAAATTAAAAAATATATTTCTTGAAAAAAAGGGTGTTAAGAGAGTATTATACTATAATAAATTAAATTATATCCCTATTTGATTGAGCTTACATTAGTTGGAGTTCAATCAATTTCGACTATTAATGATTTAGATATAAAAGAAAGGTATATAAATTCAAAATAATAATAATAATAATAATAATAATAATAATAATAATAATAATAATAATAATAATAATAAAACTTATTTTTTATGAAAAAACTCTTGAGAGTCATCAATTTTTAGTATTTTTTGTCATTATTTGATCAGTTAATACAAACACTAAATTGTCTTTAATAAATAAATTTTATTAATTTATATGTGTAAACTCTAAAAAATATAAGTGCAAACAATATTAATTTATATACAAATTTTGGTAAATATATGTACAAATTATATATTTTTTGTCTACAAAATCTTTATAGATATGAATATAAATTATTGTTGACTAAATGTTAGTAAAAAATAATAATATTTATTGTCCATATAATATTGCTACTTTTTTTTATTTATATAAAATTTATCATTTTATCTTTATAAGATAGATAATGCTCTTTCGTTAGTACCAAAATTAGTGCACACAGACATTTTACATTTATTATCTCAAATATTTTGCCAACCACTTTGTTCATCAGATACCATACACACATCAAACTTGAGGGGTTTGAGGTTTGTAATAGTTGAGTTATTCCCATCTTTAATTTTATTCTCAGTGAGATTCAAAGTCTAAACATTAAACCATTCAATATTTAATAAATGATTTCCTAATTAATATTAATTCTTACTCTACTATAATAACTAATAGAGATTAAATAAAATAAATTATTATTCTGACTATTTTTATTAGTGAATTTTTTTATATTACCAAATATTTTTCATATTTGTTAATAGATGAATCTGAAAGTCAAGAAATGTGTACACATTAGAAAATAATAGAGATAGTCTCATCAGGTGGCTTTAATTTGAAATTAATAAATCAATTAATTAACAATAAGTCATGGAGATATGATTTAACTATATATGAATACATTATTATTAATCCATATGTGGATTAGTGAGATTATCTTGTATATAATTAAATGCGACAGTACATGGTCAAAAAGTTATTATTTGTTTCATATAAAAAAGAAAAAGACCGGTCTTTAATTAAGTACGTAAATTCTTTGCTTTCACATTAGTGTTATGAAAAATGTCTAAACGTGTTTGGATTAAGATCCTAAACAACGTGTGTCATTATGCTTAATCTTTGGCTTTAGGCCTTGAAAACATAACCCACATTATTTTATTAATGTTATGATCATTTATTTATCAATTAACCCAAATATTTTGGTTCATTCTTGCCACCACATACGTGATCCCCCATTAACTAATTATTAATTAGTTTTGTAGATACAAACAAACAAATAATTAGATAGAAGAGTTTTCATATGGGACAAAAGTACAAGAAGGTTGGTCGAGTAGTAGACAATAATAAATTTGCATCTTTAAATATTTTAAAAATTCATTCTAAAAAATAGAATTATAATTATTCAAGTTAAATCTATCTATCAATTTATCTATTTTATCTATATAAAAGTTGATAGGCAATTTTTTTCACAATTAGAGATGTCTAATCTATTATTCTACTACCACATAAGACTTTTTTTTTCTAAGTTGTAATTTTTATAAATTATTGATTTTTTTAGAAAGTTATTTTTCTTCATTCAATAGCGCCTCTATTATTAGCCTTATCTTCTAATTAATATTAATAATAAATTTAATCAATAAATTTTAGTAATATTATCTTCTAATTAATAAATTTAATATCATTATTAAGTTACTTTCTAAGAAAAAATATCCTATTAATTTGTTATTATTAACTTTATTTATTAAAATATTATATTTTTATATATTTCATAGTCTAGATCAAATAACACATATTATATTTTTTATAAATTTTCGAATTAGAAATAAATTTATAAGTTGTGAAGTCAATTGATATTCCACGATATTAAGAAGAACTGTTATGCAAATATTTTAATTTTTTATTATTTTATTTTCTTTAACTGAGTTTTATTCAACGATAAAAAATATTCTTAATGAAGTAGAATTTATGAGTCAAACTTTGTTTGATTGCCAATAAATATATATATTTTGTATTTATATGTTAATCTTTTTGTTTAAATCTACCTCATTTATCATAATCAAATAAAAAAAAATTGATTCTCTTTTTCATACTTTATCAAAAAAATTTTACTTAAACAAATACTTTAATATATACAATAGATTGTTATAATTATTAGTTTTTATTATTATACTTTATTATTGTATTATACTACTATATATAAGATATAATTTTTTGTTTTAAAGGTTATATAGAGATTTTTAAAACTAATTATAATATAAAACTAATTAAAAACTCTCCCATTATCATTTTAGTTATCTAAAATATTATGTACAAAATAATTTATACCATTAATTTTTTGCGCATTACGCGGGTCTAAATCTAAATATTTGAATTTCTAATACTAAGCATGAATACCAAATTTCAAAGAAAAAAAAAAGTGGCATGTTAATTCATTATGTAATTAAGATTTTAATTTGTTAACTAGTGTTTTGCGGGTATTTTTAATATAAGTTCAAAAGAATGATTTTTTTTTCATACATTCTGTTAATGTTGCAAGTATGAAAAGTATTGAAGTTAGTCACACATTAAAGAAAGCATGGAAAAGTGAGGAATTTATAAGATGAGAGACTAATTAACTTAACACCTTAAGGTTTTGAGTTGGATGTGGTGTCTTCTCATCTTATGTTCTCTCACTTGATTTCTCTCCGAAATCTCCCCAATTGTCGAGAGCTTCCCACGGTTGGCCCAACAAAGTGGTATCAGAGTCGATGGTTAATCGGTCTAGTGGTTTTAAGGGGTATTCAAGGTGAAGTATCGAAAGTCTTCCTGACAAAGGTGATTCGGGTGGCGTGTCCCGCGGTATTTTGCGGCGGTGTGATGAACGAATACTCATATGTGGTGGAGGAGCTAGAGGGGAGTTGATGTTTGATGTGGAGACTCGCACTTGAAGGGGAGATTGTTAATGTTGCAAGTGTGAAGAGTGTTGAAGTTAGTCCCACATTAAAGAAAGCATAGAAGAGTGAGGAGTTTATAAGATGAGAGACCCATTAATTTGACACCTTAAGGTTTTGAGTTGGATATGGTGTCTTCTCATCTTATATTCTCTCACTTGATTCCTCTTCGAAATCAATCTTAAAATTAAAGCAAAAAAATCCTTTCAATATAAACTTTGACTAAAACATTAGATAGAAAAAAATCCATATAATAATTATTAAGAAAAAGAATGGATATGGCATTGTTATAGAGGCACCGAACTAAGACCAATTTGAAGAGAAGAGTCACATGGAGTTGCACGTGAGAGTCACATGTGTGGTAAGAAGAGTCCAATGGAAAATGAGTATAATTATAACAAGTAGAAGGTTATAAATAAATTATATGGAGGGTGAAAGGGTTTAGTAGTCAATGTGGTTAGGTCCCTTGTTTTGTCCCTTTTCTTCATGTAATTGAGTACCAAAGCCATGCTCATTTATTTGGAAAATGAACCCCATTTTGGCTTCATCTTCTTCACTATCATCATGACCACCATGCCCCCTCTTCTCTCTCACATTCATTGGATCGTTTTTGTTTATATCATCATGTTATATAGTGGGAGCTAGTATATATTCTTCTCCAACTTCGCCTAGCTAATTACCCACTTCACATGTTCACCTTTAATTCTTGCCGCCACAAAACACATAAAAAGAGAAAAATTTTACCTCATTTTATTTTGTACTACTCCTAATTGAACCCTTTAATTATTACTATATGCATGATTATTGTGCTTTACATTATTCTGAAAAGTTAAAAAACTCAGGTGCAGGAAAGTCATTAGATAAAAATAAATTTACTCAAATTAGTTAAATTATTTAATGACTCTCAATTATCAACTTCATATGAAATTGATTATACTTGAGTTTCCACCTTCTGAAAATTGGATCAAAACTAGTTAATTCAATTGTATTAATTGAAATTGACTATTAAAGTGATCTAGTTCAAGTAAAAAATTATTTGGAAATAAATCGATCAAAGAATCGAAAAAAGCGTCAAAGAATCATTAATTGATCGAACTCGGTTAAATCTTTAAATTTTTAATTCTACTCGTTTAATAATTAGTTTGATTTTCAGAACTTTAGTGCTTTTTTTATATGATTGTTTTTGAATTAAATGGAATATATAGTTATATAAATTTGCATTATTTATCCACATGTTAAAACAAACAAGGATAGTTCTCTTACATACCAACCCTAAGTTTAAGACACAATACATTGAAAGCCTAAGAAAAATTGAATGTTCACATAAACACAGTATAGTGTATATATATCCCGTTGAATGAGATTTAAGATGAAAAGCAGGAATGCAAAAATGGAAGAAATATGTGTGAAGAAGGTACATAAGGAAGGAATTGAAAGCGAAGGGTCATATGGTAAGGGCAAAGCGTGTGGGGTTAGTTTGATCTAAAAGGGAGTCCTTTTCATTTAGTAGTATAAGCTAGAAAGGAAAAAGGCATAGTGAGAGTAGAGAAAGTAAAATTACATATCACTTTTCTTTATTTATTTAATTTATTTTTTCTTTTGATGCTGACTTTTCTGTATTTTTTCATGCTAGCATATACCATGCAAATACTAGTAGATGTTTGATATTTGCCCAAGATAGATTATTTCGAATATGGAGAATATTCAGTTTTATTTAGAGGTGTTTGTGGTGCGATTTAGATCGATTTTGAGTAAAAAATTTATCTAATTTAAATTGAATTGGATTAGATTTGCATTGCAATTTGTAAATTAAAAAAATTAAATATACATAACAAGTTTTAAGATTTTTTCTTTTCTTTTTTAAATATTAACTGCCAGTTGGTGTAATGTGTAATTATGATGTAGTTGTATGTTTTACTGTGATATTAGAGACTAACAATAATCGGTCTCCACGATTTGTAAACAACAACAAGAAAATAATAAAATACCAAAAAAAGAAAATAAATGGGGTTAGAAGTCTAGAAGATGGTAGGGCGATTTGTGAGGAAGATAAAAAATTTGACCCTTAGCGGCTATAAATATCCAATTTTGTTATCTCGGACTCATAAATCAACCGCACCATATATCAAATCACCCCACCATACTTCTAGTCGCCCCCTCCATTTTCTTATTTTCTATTATTTTTTTTGTCTTCTTAGTTTGCTGCTGTCTATAAATCGTGAGAAGCGATTTCTGCTTGTCTTCAATATCGCAGTAAAACACACAGTTGCATCATAATCATGCATTATACCAAATATCATTCAATATTAAAAAAATAACCCATGTCTCAACATCAAATTTTAAATAACCAACAATGATATAACAAATCTCAATAATATTTTGAAAAATCAACAATAACATAACAATAGAAATAAAATTATAGGTTAGTTAAAATAAATAAATAAATCTCATTTTGAACATAAAATATTTCTTAAATAATAACAATACATGAATAATGTAAAAATATATAACAAATTGAACATAGTATAAGTAAAGTTGGAAATATTTATAATAATAAAATAATAATATTATAACACATTGTACTGTATGGTTTGAATTGGATTTGATCGATTTTGAAAAATAGATCCGAAATCCGATTCAATCTATGCAGTTTATAAAATATAGAATCCAATCAAATCCAAATTAGTGCGATTTTAATTGGATTTCGATTTATATAGATTGAATTAGATAAATAATTTAATTTAGATTGGTTTAAATTTAAATACCCCTAATTTTCTTTAAAACCATTGTATTATATCTTTCCTTTCCCTTCTCCTTTTTCTTTTTCTTTCTCTTTTTCTTTTTTTCTCTTTTTTCTTTTTATTAGATTACCATAAAATCCAAATAAAAAATGAATATTCTAAAATTTTTATTTTTAACGGAAATAATTAATAATAATCTAATTGAACATTTTTATTTTATATATATATATATATATATATATATATATATATATATATATATATATATATATATATATATATATATATATATGCAATCATAAGTTTTGAATGGTAAAAATTTAATTAAAAATTTAAAAAATATTATAATTAATGACTAATAAATCAAAATAAGAAAAAATTAGAAATAAAAACCAAAAATTACTTTCATAAATCAAACAAACTCTAAAGTTTTCTCAATAATTTTTTTTCTATCTATATCCCTAGCTAGCTACAACTCAAATTTAAGATAAAAATATTTAAAAGACAATAAGAATTAATTTAAAATAGTTAATTTTTTATTTTGTATTTTTTAATTGTTACTGAAATAAATAAATAATTTTATATGTTATAAGTATATATTTATAAAAATTGCATATATAAAATTATAGATATTAAATTAAATAAAATAACTTTGAATTATTATTTATCAAGCATTACTTTTTAAGATATTTTGCTTTTAGTAACAATAAAAATGAATATTAATATATTTTTTCGCAATTAGATATTAGCTTCTTATATTTTGTCGCTAAAAAGTTTTAGTAACAATTATGCAATTGTTGGTAAAGCTCTTTTAATGGCCACAAAAATTATAAGTTACCATTATAACACATAATAATAATAATAATAATAATAATAATAATAATAATAATGATAATCAACTTGGATTGGTCGAGTGATCAGTTCACTTATCGGTTTAAATAAGTATCGGAAGTTTGAATTCTGCCTTGTACTTGCAGCAACCCATGACCAACAGCAAACTTTTAAATAGAGCTTAGATCAGTGATAAATTAGTCTTTCACTTATCAAGTTAAAGAATACTGTGAATAACAAAAAATATATAATTATCGTAAAAAATATAAATTAAAATAATAAGATATATAGTAACCGTTATATTACTGCCACTAAAAGTAATTTTTGTTGTAGTGGTAATTAATAAGAAATGAATTAAGGCAGCTGCCTAGTTAAAGTAATTCCACGTTGGTTCTCATCATACCCTTTTGAACAAGGAAGGTTTAGCCATTTGATGAGGACAAGGACCACAACCCCTTTCACTCATTTCTTGTATTACTACCGCCAAAAATACTTGCACTATGCGGGATGATGAAGATGTTCCTAGTCAACTATGATATCAAAATGCTTTACTATTTTCAACATAACATCATCTTATTGCCTATGTTTTTGGTGTATAATTAAATACGACTATAACTTATATGTATATCTTTTATCTTATTTCAGGCAAGATTCTTTTGGGTACGTGATGGCATGTGTGTCACACTTTGGTTCAGTTTGCCGATGCTATATGGCATATGCTGAAGGAAGGTTATACATCATACAACCTTTTTTCCCCTTTTATATCTAATATATTAATGTTGTTGTCTGTTATGTCTAATTTTTTACACTATGTGATACAAATACAAAAGTGGTATCCTCATTTTCTTTTTTTACTTTACTAATTTTTTAGATATCATACAACTCTCCTATATTAATATATATTGTTCTCTTGTAGTAAGAGCATTACACTAAATCTAATTAACTATTAATAAAATAAAATAAAAAATTATTTATACACTAAAATTAATTATCAAAATTAGTCACTATATTTGTATAAAATATATGTATAATTTAATTTATTTTTAGTCTATATTTTATATGTTAATATATATTTTATACTAATTATTAATTTTAAATTTTTTATTTTGATATGCACTTAATATAATTATTAAATAAAATATGACGGTTCTTTTTGGTGCCTAGACAAAGAAAAAAAAAACATGAAATAGAGACATAACCCTAAAATAAAGAAAGAGAGAGAAAATTCATCTGTATGATGGTACAAACAATTCTAGGGTTCTAGCCAATTCCAATGCATAATCTCATAATTCTATTCACTAGTCATTGTCCGTATTAGTATCTGTTTCAAAGTTAATATAAGTCCCCTTCAAAGTATGAAAAGCTCACAATGTAAAATAGAGGCATAATATGAGAGAATCCCGGTGTAACCCTTCACCAAATTTCTATTAGCATTTCAAATAAGACGAAAATTTATGTGCCGCAATTACTTCATGTGAAGTTAATAGACAAAAATTATTAAATGACAATTTAATCAATTTTATTAAATTATTTAACGATTTTTAATTATTAATTTTACATAAAATTAATTACACTCGAATTTCTATTTTCAAATAATACATTCAAAACCAGTTGATTTGTCAACAACTGACATGTTAGCATCACAATTCATTTGAAGTGAATGATGAGGCGGGGACTGCCAATTAATCAAGGAATATGAAGACATGGTAGCCGCATGAATTGAATAAATTTGATCTAAGATAAAACGAAAGGGTCTTACTTTTTAAGGTATTATAAAACTATTACTTATGAAATTTCAACATTATTCCCATTATAAATACATCAAGTAATCCAATGAATTATAATTTAAATAGTATAGTCTCTCTATATTCACTTAAGAGATCGCGAATTTAAATATCCTTATCTTCGATAAAAAAAAATACATGGAAGTACTTAATAACTCGACAAAAGTAAAGATTTTCGGAGATGCTGAATTTTATTTGTATGGTCCGAGCTAAACCTTAAAATATAAATAGAAGAATATTGGTGAGAAACTATATATATCTCATTTATCAAGTTAGGTTTCTTCGTTTAGAATATTATTAGTTCCGTGCCAAATATTTTTCTATGGAAAAAATATCAAGTAGTGAAGGTGAAAATAAGATAATTTTTCGGTACTATACATATTTAATTTGCATCACCCACATAATAAAAGTCTACATATAATGCTCGTGATCTTTAGTGGCTATTGTGATTGCCAAGTACGAAATTATTACGAACTAGCCTTAATTATTCCACCAACGAATTTTTTTGTTCTTTTGCTTTTATTAGGTTTTATTCATTCATACATAGAATCCATCCACACCGCCACTAAGAATTCGGTTAAATAATCATTTATTTTCTCCTTTTGTTAATTTGAAATTTCAAAATCTTTTAAAATTAAAATCTTGAGTTTGAAATCGCTGTAGTTAGAATAAATAATTTTATAATCTAAATTATTTATATTAAATTATTAAAAATATATATATATCATAATAAAAAAAATTTATTTATATTCATAAAAGTGATTAAAAAATTATTTTAATTTTTTTAATTTAATTTTTCTGTATTTTTGATAAGCTAAATTATAACTTATTTGATGAGAAAAGAGCTACGAAAGTAGTTTTGATATGTTAGAAATCCACTAAAAACTACTATTTATATGTGAGTGTAATGTTTATTAAATTTTAATAAAATCTAAATAAAATAATATCTTTAATTTTATTCTCATTTAATTTAAAATCAAAAGTAATAATAATTTATTAAATTCAGTATTTATAATAATAAATAATATTACTGTTATATAAGTTGTTTAATATAAAATAACTTATTTTATAATGATAATTTATAATTATAATTAATATATTTATTATCTATAAATAGATTAAGAAATTTGTAATTAGAGAATCAATTATTTTTTACATACAAGTCATACAAGTTTATATATTATATTTTACGTTAAACACGCCTCTTTTAATACATTAATTTCACACATCTCCTAATTTAACAGATTTTTTAATCAACGTGTACACATTCTTCTTCGTAGTTGATGATCTTTTTTCTTCTATCGTCTTCTACTTTAATTTATTCCATGCATAATAATTGTACCCTCCATAGATAATTAGTACTAATAATGAATTGTGCAACGTACTGATGAGTATAATGGGATGATAATATATAATGTATATAACTAAGAATGCTTGAAGTAGCCAATGAGTTCCACAGGTTCTTAGACCAAATTTCCCTTGAAACAAAATAAGAAAAATGGTTGAAGTACTAAACGATTTTCAGTTGATGTCAAAGCTTTAATTAGATACATCATAAATAAAAAATAGTACTTAATAGAAAAACTTATTACATTTGGAAAAAAATCATTTAAAAGTATTTTCAATTATTAAAAGTATTTCTATAGTTTTATTTGGATTAAAAAAAAGAAAGAAAGTAGTTTTTTAATTAAATTACATAAAATTTAAAGGATATGCTAAAGAAATGCCCCCAATTAGAATGTTTTGTTTTCTTTATATTTCTTACTTTCATAAACTTATAAACATTACTCAAATTTGTTATAATAATAATAATAATAATAATAATAATAATAATAATAATAATAATAATAATAATATTCTTTATCATAAACAAGAGAAAGCAAATGAAAGCCATGTATGTAAAAAATAAAACTATTCAATTGATAATATAATTAAAAAGAAATAGATGGATATATAGCAACATACAATACAATCCATAACAAATTAAATAAAGACGAAAATAATAACATAATAACATCTTTGCTATATTGACAATATACAGTTACAATGCAATATATGTGGATTATCATATACGAATAGGTTATGATTGGCGAACAAGCTAAGAAACGTTGACAAAAATAAATGAATTGACTTTTGAAACCAAAATTTACTACAAATAATTTTAAGGTAAAGCATGAGAATCAAATCTTTAAAAAAAAAAAATTGTACATGGATGATGGAAGTATATATACAGCTAATGGAGCCTTGGAAGAGTGCACTAGTGTAATAATCGAATATTAGGATTTGAAGAGAAAGTATATACGAAGACAAAATTAGGATTAAACGCAATTATAAAGTTTTTTTTTTCTTGCTTATTAAATAAAATATAATAAATACAAAATTATCACACATGATCCTTGACCAATTTTGATTGTAAAATAATATGTCTTTTTTTATGAATGTAGATCGCCACATAAGGTGTAGGTTTTTATCATTTTCTCATAAAACCAGACACTTTGTAATAATTTACTCCTAATTCACACGTAATGAAAAATACCAAAAAATATATGAAAGTAATAATAACATACATGATCATAGAGACAATACAAATTGTATATGAAAAAGTAGATTACTTTCAAATTGAATATATTTTGTAATTATTTTTAGAAGGTTATCCATGTCCCTTCTTTAGAAAGAATAGCCATGTTTTTAACTTTGGTGGCTATCTTGTGAATGCAGAGAATAATATTCTTATGTTTTTATGTGAGTTTTTGAATGTAGATTTTAGAATTAATGTCTTGGTGGAGTGCATTGAAATATCCGTTCAATTCTTGCTCGAGGAGTGTAATAGAACAGGTGGTCTTCAAAACCAATGAAGCAATCTTGGTGAGATGGACCAAAGGACAAGGTGATAACTATTGGAAGCTAAATTTTAAAAGAAATAAACTGAAAAATTTTCTGCAAAGTTTCAATAATATTAAGGTTCAATATATTTCACACAAAGAGTTCAAATTCATCAACAATTGAAAAAAAATGGTCAATAATCAGAATAAAAACAGGAAAGTTTTATGGTGCTAATGAGAAGTTATGTGATCACCAAAATAATCTTCGTGAGCAACTGTGGTATTGATAATAGGGATGTGGTCTTCTATACAGTGTTGGAAACAGAATATTGCAATAAAAAGTAGAGACATCGTAACAAGAGTTATTATAGCTCTAGTATTTAGTTGGAAAACTCTCTTTTTGATTTGATATTAGTTCTTGTATTAAGTGTGATTTTTCTGTATCTTGGACATTTTTATATTAGTAGCGTTGTCCTAATCTTAATCATTATTCTTAATAGCAATGTCAAAAAAAAAAAAAAGACTGAGAAGTAGGATTTGTTTTATGTCTTCTCTCCCTTTTTTGGGTCGAATTTGTAACCCAACAATAGAAAAAAATTACCAAAAGCGTCCTACATAGTCCTCCTAACTTCTCCTAAAAATTTTAATTTTTCTAAACACATCTATAATAGTATTTATTTGGTTTTCTAAATTCTTTATTTACTTAGATATTTAAATACTGTAAATATATAGTGTATTACACATGTATTTATCTCTTTTATTTTCCTGATAAAATGTTTAATTATTCTCCTATAAATATATTGTGATTTTTATTTAAAGTTAAAAATAAAAAGTAATTTTATTTAAATTAATTTCTATATTATTTTATATAAAAAAACTAGTTATATACTAAATAAATCAATAAAAAAAACATATAGTACTCAATTAAAATGATTGCATAAATAAAAAAAAAAATTATATTGGCTATTAGAGTATAATGTTTAAACTCAACTCAAAAGTAAACTTTTAAATAAAATTTAAATTTATGATAGATTAATTTTAATCTACTGAGTTGAGAAATATTGTAAAAAGAAAAAAATCATATGTATTTAAGGTTGATTGATTTGATTTCTTACAATATCTCTTTGCTGGGTCAAAAACTAATTTATTGCGGATTAGAACTTTATTTAAGAGTTTATCACTTACAGTTGTATATAGAAAATAGAATTTAAATTCTCAACATTTAACTTCTTACTTAAATGAATTAGTAAACTAATTATTATACTAATCCAACTTAATTATTTAAGATTGAATGATATATAGATGGATTGGGATAATGTGATATTAATGCATGCATTTCAAATGTATAATTCAATAAATAGATAAATATATCTATTTATATAAATTTGACAATAAATTATAACTCAAATAGTATAATCTCTTCATACTCAATTAAAAGATCGCAAATTCGAATCTTTCCGCCTTTAATAAAAAAAAATGGTATCTATATAAGTTTAAAATGAGTTGGAGAGGGAGGAGCAGCAGTTTCACATGCACTATATTTATGTATATTGACTGCTGCTTACCCATTCACCTCTCACAATCAACCATGTGGTCCACATCAACATCACACCAATTTCTTCTCTTAAATAATATATTTATTCAAATTATAAATCCATGATTTTTTTTTCTTTTTCTTTTTTCCCCCTCTATCTATACTACACTATATATATATCTCTGCCACTCAATTATATCCCACTGCCATTGATTATTGCCTTCAAAATTGGTACACATCCTCATCATCATCATCATCACCACTCAGCTCCTTCTTCTTCTTCTTCTATTACCACCATCACCATCATGACATTTTTTTAACATGTACAATAATAATTATGCCTTTATGAAATTTCACCCGATAAATACAGCAGATGCTGCTGGAATCTCATGCAGTACAGCCAAACAGTAGCTGCCATAATAGTAATAATAAATAAATTCTATTATTATTATTATTATTATTCAATTGCTAATAGGCCTCTACATAAGTAAATAAAAGGTAGTATTTGTTCATTTAAATAACAATAATATTTGAAAAATAATAAAAAAATTAATTTAAATAGTTTAAAATTATTTTATTTAATATTTATTAATTATTATTAAATTTAATTATATAATGTTAAATATAACAATATACAATTATAAATATTATGTTAAATTTTATGACTTTAGTTATTTTCTCTTTAGTATTTTTATTAAATAATAGATCACGATTCACGGGTGTATCATATCATGCACACACTGAAAAAAATGCGTTATTATCGGATACATCTTCACCATCATACTAGTTAGTAATTTGTCTCTGTTTGATAGTACAGTGACTAAGACTCTTTCTAAAGCTACCAAATGAAATCAATATACTAAATTATTATCCAAAGATAAAATAGTACTATCTACTATGTTAATATATTTTGTTTCTTTTGCAAGAAAGAAAACTCCATTTTAGTGGTTTTTTGTTGAAGATTTAAAATTCCATTTTTATATTCAGTGTATATATTATTGTTCTATAATGACTTTTAATTCTATGTTAACGGTTACATATATATAAAACTATTTATTATATATTTATGTGTCTCTAAATATCTTAAATTCTTAAGAAAAATAAATTATGATGTGGTACCAAAAATTTGCCTCCATTCTTCTAAATAAATATAAAATTTTAGTATAAGATTGGCAAAAATAAATTTATGTTTATGCCTCAAAGCTAAAACAAGCTCTAGTAAAAAAGAACATGTCAAATTTTAGGAGGTTTTATGGAAGAGTGAAATTAGGTCTATTTTTTATTATTCGAATTTAATGTTAAATATTTATCGAGTTTATTTTTCAGATCCTAGATTTAATAAAACTTATTATTTTTAGATCACAATTATACCGAATCTAAATTATATATTTTGAGATTTTAGTATTTAAACTAGATTATATATATCAAGATAATATACATTAGCTAAACTAAAATTAAGATAATTATAATTTTCGAAATAAGATAAAAACTTACTTGAATTTCATAATTTTATCTTCCTACAAAACATACCTTAGAAATATTCGTTGCTTTCTAATCTTTATCATATCTTTTATTATGAATTTAGATCCTTTAAATTTTGAATTTTCACTTTAGAGGGTAAAGTATGATTTCTCTATCATATTTTCTCTTGAGACCTATGAAATAAATGGTGAGAGATCACACTTTACCTTTTAAAGTAAAATTCAAAATTTAGAGGATCCAAATCCCTCTATTATTATTAGGTTCAAACCTATGATGCACGGATACTGACATGGACATGGGACACGACATGTCGACACGCGAATGTTATAATTTTATAAGATACAAGAACATGCATACATATAAAATATAAAATATTTTTTAGATAAATTGTAATGATATTTTGATATTTTTTTGGTATTAAAATATAAATTAAATTTTAATGTCTTATTTTAATTATATCAAATATTTAAAATATTTTTTTGTTTTAATAAATAATAGTAGTATATACTATATATAATTTATTTCAAAAATATATGTTAAGAATAAAACTGGACACGCTGATACGTGATGGTATTTATGTGTGTCCAAATGTGTCTGAAGAATTTTTTTTTATTTTTCATTAAAACATGGTTAGACACAGCAGACACGCGTATCAAACAAGTATCGGTAAGTATCGTATCCAAAATATGTTCGACACGCAAACACAATAACTCAGCGAAATATCCGAACTTTATAAGCTCAAACAAAGAAAGTAAAAAATTACTTAGTCCATATTGCAACATCATAATACAACAGAAAAGAAAATTCCCAATAGCATCACATATTGTGTTAACAACTTTAATAATTTGTGTATTTTTCAATTAAAACAGACTTCTAATTTATATATTTTTTATTTTGGGTTCAACTAGGGCGGACCGAATAACCCAAATAACCTTGGCCATAACCTAATTGAATAATTTAGTCATGAATCTTCAAGCTGGACCGGCCATGAACAAACCCTACCAAATTTTAGGAGAAATGATTGATAACATTAACATAATTTCTTTCATAATGCTATCAAATAACATTTTCTATAACTAACACACACACACACACACATATATATATATATATATATATTTCTTTTCTTCAGGACATAGAGATTTAATTAGATGAGTACATGTACTTTGGAGGTGTATAGTTTGTGGAATTGTGGTTAAGTCCTTACTCTAATTAGAAGGTTCTATTGAATTGCTGGCTTATTAGGAACTTCTTTAATCATCATTAGAATGAATGGATGAAGTAGTGGGACACAATGATACACAAAAAATAATATTTAGGAGTTCACGGAAAAGAAAATTATTTAGCGAACGAATGAACAAATAGAAATATTTGAGGTCTTAAAAAAAATACTATAATTTAAAGTATAATGGAAAGAAGAATCATTATAATTTAAAGTTTAAATTAACGAGTCATATAATAAAATCACAAGAGTGGATGAGAATATTTGTATGAGTAAACGATCGACAAAATATTTTCGAATTAGTAAATGCCAATAGATGTATCATCCAAATTTATTAATGATAAAAATTAAATATCTTTAATAAATTTTAAAATAAATACGATAAAATAGCAAAAAAAATATCATTTCTTTTACAAATAATAAATGACTTTTATATTTGACAAACTAATTATAATTTAAATTTAAAATTTTGTAAAAATATATGAATAATTATTTAAAAAATACGAGAAAAAAAATAAATTCGATCTCTAAATTTTCTTTTTATTTTTTAAAACTATTTTTGGTGATTTAAAAATTACAAAATATATATATCTACGTATGGTAAAATCACAAACTTTTAAAGATAAAAATGTTATCTTTAATCCTAATTGTAAAAAATTATATCAAAATTTGACCTTTGAATTTTTTTTGAAAATATATATTAAACTGTTGGGTGCTTTTATTGAATTTTAAAATATTTTAGAAATAATGTTTTTTTTTTGTGAACAAATTTAAATAATACTTTTATCAGTAATTTAATAAATTGAAGACATTTTTAATAGTTTGAATCTAATAATATATAATCTGGTTTTGTTAATAAAACCATAAAAACCATCACTATATATAAAAGCAAGTGATTTACCGCAATAAAGATTGTTGAGCTGAAAACTGAAAATAGAGTTTGATACGACCGTTATACATCGGTTACGAGTTATAACTCGGCCGACATCTTTGTAACCGACATATCAGTTATGTCGAGTTTATGACAATAATTGGCCTTTTGATCGGTTATACCACAAACAATAAATTGAAGAATATTACTGTTTAAGGTTGTCAAACTCGCGAGTCTAAGTAAACTCGCGGAGTTGACCTAGACTTGACTCGCGAATTAACTCGTAGACTCGGACGAGTTTATTAGCTATGAATTCTTTAAAATTTTATATATATTTAATCAAATTTAGACATTTAAAATTAACAATTTCAATATTAAAATACAAAATATACTAAAATAGTAGAACAAATTATAATTGGTAATTTAGAATACACATTTAAATACAACAAATCAACAATTAAATATTCTAATAAACTAAATCTAAAATCCTTCGACATCTTCGTCTTCTATGACAAACACTCAAATTACTAAATCAACAATATCAAATACTAAAATTAATAAATCCTATTCAAGTAATCTGTAAAATCAAGTGCAATAAAATTAAAGCAATACAAAGTGATTAGAAAAGCTTGTAAAATTTATATGCCTAATAAATCCCAATCTTTCTGAAAAAACTTAAAGCAATAAAATTACTAAATAATCAAATTACTAAATCTTAGTCTACAAGACTACAATCATGAACCAATGATAATACAGAGTGATTAAAAAGATTGTAATATCTAAATGGCTGAATTCTAATCTATAAAAATTTTAAATAATATTTAAAAAAAATACTTGAATACAGCGATTCAGATGAGGAGAACAAAGTCCAGGCAACCAATTACAATCGAGAACAATGATAGCGTGAAACAGAGAGAGCAAAGACGTCATGTAGAGCAGAGATGGACGGCTTGGTGGCACGAAGCAAAGTAGAGAGCTAGAAAGTTAAAAACTTGAGAGTTTAGATGACGGCGTGACGAACTGAGGAACAGTGGCAGCGCGGTAGAGTTGCGGACGATACAAGCACAAAGCAAAGAAGAGCAAAAGAGCAATAGAGACCAAGGATGATGGCGTGAAGAAGAGCAGAGGTAGGAGAAATAGGCGAACGATGTAGAACAACAATGAACAACGGCAGCACAATGAACGGCGGCATCGCGACAAAAGGCGGCAGCGTGACACAATGAGAGAGTGAGAGTTGGGACTCGAGTAAAAAATGGTGCAATGAATGAGTGAGTCTGTGTTTTGAAACCCTAAAAGGAAAATGTTTTATATTGGGGCATTTTGGGCCAAAAACATTGGGCACAAAGCAAACTCGCTAACTCGGCCATGGAATCGCGAGTTTGACCAAGTTTGACCGAGTCTAGCCGAGTCTACCCGAGTTTACTCAAGATCGAGTTTATATCCGAGTCAACTTGATTCCACTACCTAAACTCGTAAACTCGTACGAGTTTACGAGTTAACTCGCGAGTTTGACAACAATGTTACTGTTATAATATCTCGGTTATAAAAAGCAATCGGGAGAAAACGGTAAAGGCAGATAATTCAAAAACAAAAGAAATTCTTTAAGATAATTCTCCAAAAGCTGACTTGAGCGTCGGAGTACTTTTTGCAGGTACTTCCCCCCTTTTGCTCGGTTTTGCTGGTGGTGGAGTGTTGCGACTCGAAGATAAGCTCAGCCTCCTCCTTCTCGGGGACGACCTATAGTTCGGCTACAGCAAGGCAAGAACATTTGGCGCCCACCGTGGGGCCGAAGCTTGAAGTCCCTCTCTCTCAGGTCCCAAATACCTCGACGATTAACAATGGCTGACGCACCTCCTCCCACCCCATCCAAGCTCCTTCGTATGGTAACTGAGCTTCAGCAGGCAAATCAGCGCATGGCTGAGGCAAACGAGCATATGAGAAACGAGAATCAACGGATGCAACAACAGATCGAGCAATTAATCAATACCCGCCTTGAACACGGTAACGATCATAATGAGCGGAATAATGACGATGAACACCGCACACATGTTTCAGAAACACCTCAGGATGACGAAGGCGGCAGTCCGCGGGATAACGAAAAAAGAGCCGAGACTGATGGAGACGAGCTTGACAACTCCACAGCGGATATCATGAATTTCCAACTACCTAGACAGTTCACTTTACCAACAACGTTAACTCCTTATGATGGATTGGGAGATCCAAAGCAACACATTAAGAAATTCTGATCTATTATGATCGTTAACGGTGCATCTGATCCTATTTTATGCCGTTGTTTTCCTTCTTTTTTAGATGGTCCTGCACTTGACTGGTTTTGCTCTTTGCTTGCAGATTCTATTTCCCGATTTCAGGAATTGGCAAAGCAATTTGAGGATCACTTTGCAGCATCCGCTATTTACCTACATGATTCAGACTACTTGACGACTGTTAAACAAGGCCCTCAAGAAAGCCTGAAGGACTACATCACCCGTTTTACGAAAATAGCAATGAGGATCCCTGATCTTCATCCTGAGGTCCACCTACATGCCATCAAGAGCGGCCTCCGCCCGGGAAAATTTCAGGAAGCTATCGCGGTAGCTAAACCAAGGACTCTGGCCGAGTTCCGTGAGAAGGCCAAAGGACAGATAGACATCGAGGAACTACGTCAAGCTCGAAAGTCAGAAAAGTCGGCAACCACCAAAGATGACGAGAAGCCTCGTGAAAGTAGAAACAGCTTCAAGCCAACACCTCGATACGAGTCATACACGCAGTTTAATACCAAACGAGATGATATTATCAAGGAAATATTAAATTCCAAGCTGATCAAACCTCCACGGAAAGCCGGGAGTTATCCAGAGCCGAAAAATGTCGACAAATCCAAGTATTGTACGTTCCAATCAGAAGTTCGGTCATACAACCGATGAATGCGTGATCGCTAAAGATCTCCTTGAACGTCTGGCGAGACAGGGGCACCTTGACAAATTTATTATAGGTCACATGCAAAAGAGATCCACTTCTGCCGTGGAACCATCCTCAGCAGCAACTTCGTCAAAAGACAAGGAGAAGGTTCCTACCCAACCCAGGGGTGTAATTAATTGCATTTCTGGGGGCTATGCAGGAGGAGGGCGTACAAGCTCTGCACGAAAGCGCACATACAGAGCAATGCTCGCCCTTGGGGATACGACCAACAATCCTCAACTGACACAAAAAGTACCTGAGATAACGTTTTCCCCAACTGATTATCACGCTCATGATACAAATCTCGATGACCCTGTCGTCATCTCCATTCAGCTGGGCGATTTAATAGTTCGGAAAGTACTGCTGGATCCAGGCAGCAGCGCCGACGTTTTATTCTTTACTACATTTGAAAAAATGAAATTAAGTACTAACATTCTGCAACCATCTGTAGGAGACTTGGTCGGCTTTTCAGGAGAGCGAGTCCCGGTCATGGGTTCAGTATGGTTACAAACCACATTGGGTGAACAGCCTTCATCTAGAACACAGGATATTCAATACCTAGTGGTTGACAGCTTCAGCCCTTACAATCTCATTTTAGGGCGACCCTTTTTAAACATGTTTGCCGCAATTGTATCTACTGTTCATCTTTGTATCAAGTTTCCTCTGCAGGATGATACGGTGGCCATAGTCCATGGCGACTTACAAGAAGCTCGGCACTGTTATAACACTAGCCTAAAGCCCATCAAGAGAAATAGTGACAGACATGTAAACTCCATAGGAGCAAAACAGCCAATGCTGACCGAGCTGGATCTTCGAGCCGACCTTCAAGATCGCCCTCTACCAAATAAAGAGCTGATAAAGCTTACCTTGACAGATGATCCCACCAAATTTACCTTTACTGGCACATCTATGAAAGGCGAAGAAAAAGACAAACTAATCAGTTTCTTACGACAGAATGCCGACCTATTCGCCTGGACGTCAGGAGACATGCCAGGAATAGATCCTTCTATCATTACACATAAGCTTGCCATTAATCCGGCAGCCCGACCAATAGCCCAGAAAAAAAGAAACCTCAGCACAGAAAAAAGACTGGCATCCATGGCCGAGGCTAAGAAGTTAATCGATGCAAACTTCATACGAGAAATCAGATTCACGACTTGGCTAGCCAACATCGTAATGGTAAAGAAACATAACGGTAAATGGCGCATGTGCGTTGATTTCACTGACTTAAACAAAGCATGTCCAAAGGACGCATATCCTTTACCTTCAATTGATACTTTAGTAGATAACTCTTGTGGTTATGGTACATTAAGTTTCATGGATGCATATTCTGGATACAACCAGATCTTTATGCATCCATCAGATAAAAAAAATCGCTTTTATCACTGAATATGGTAACTATTGCTATAACGTTATGCCCTTTGGCTTAAAGAATGCAGGAGCAACATACCAACGGCTGATGAATAAAGTCTTCGATCAACAGATCGGCAGGAACGTAGAGGTCTATGTTGACGACATGGTCGCCAAAACAAAGATCGGAGAGAAGCATGTCAGCGATCTTACTGAGATATTTGGTCAGATCCGAGCTTATAACATGAGACTTAATCCAGAAAAATGTGCCTTTGGTGTCCAAGGTGGAAAATTCCTCGGATTTATTCTAACCAGCCGAGGAATTGAGGCCAACCCGGAGAAATGTCAGGCAGTCCTAGACATGAGCAGTCCCACAAACATAAAAGAGGTGCAGCGACTGACGGGACGACTAGCAGCACTGTCCAGGTTCTTGCCATGTTTGGCATCTAAATCGGCGAGTTTTTTCCACTGTTTACGAAAAAAACACAGCTTTTCACTGGGATGAAAACTGTGAATTGGCATTTCAAAGCTTAAAGCAATTCCTTTCTAAACCGCTTGTTTTACAAAAACCTAAGGTCGTTGAGCCCTTATATTTGTATTTGTCTATCACTGATATATCAGTTAGTGCTGTCCTTGTTGCAGAAAACAATAATACTCAACAGCGAGTTTACTTTGTGAGCAAATCACTCCAGAATGCCGAGCTTCGTTATCCGAAGTTAGAAAAACTGGCTTATGCCCTCGTTTTTTCAGCAAGAAGGCTTCGTCCCTATTTTCAGAGTCATACGATCAATGTTAGGACGTCTCAGCCGTTATGCCAAATACTCGCCAGACCCGAGCTAGCCGGGAGATTGATCAAATGGTCCATTGAACTCTCGGAGTTCGATATCCATTACCAACCTAGGTCATCTATAAAGTCACAGTATTCAGCCGATTTTGTTGCTGAATTTACGGGATCAAGCCAAAAGGAGGACTGTGAAAGATGGGTGTTATTCGTCGATGGAGCATCAAACCCCCAGGGAGCAGGTGCAGGGATACTTTTGGAAAATCCTGAGGGAGTTATATTTGAACATTCTCTTCCATTTTCCTTCAGAGCCAGTAACAATCAGGCCGAATACGAAGCCCTCATTGCAGGGCTCAGGTTAGCAATTGAATTACATGTCATTAACTTACACATTTATTGTGATTCCTTATTAGTCGTTCAACAGGTAAATCAGTGTTTTCAGACAAAAGACCCCATTCTACTAAAATATCTTGAAATTGTCAATAAACTAATAACTCGTTTTTCCAAAATCGAGATTACCCACATAGAAAGAGATCAGAATCACAGGGCAGATATACTATCTAAGTTAGCTACCAGTCAGTCACATAATGCTTCGCTTTTACAGTCAACTTTGCAGGAGCCGAGCATAAATATGATCAGCAACCTTCAATCCGAGGATACTTGGAAAAAGCCATACATCCAATACCTCAAAAATGCTGAACTTCCACTAGAAGTAAAAGACATTAAAAAGTTTAAGCGACAAGCATCCTTTTTTACATTGTTGAATGACAAATTGTATCGGCGAGGCTACTCTCGACCATTGTTGAAATGCTTAGACAGATCAGAGGCTGAAATAGCCTTAGCTGAAGTTCACGAGGGCATCTGTGGAATACATTCAGGAGCAAGGAGCTTAGCACGCAAGATTCTCCGTGCAGGTTTCTACTGGCCGACCATATGGGAGGACAGCCAGAAAAAAGTCCGAACTTGTGATCACTGCCAAAAGCACGCCCCGACATTAAACATCCCAGCCGAAGAATTACACCAGTCAACGGTAAGCTGGCCATTTAATAAATGGGGAATTGATATCCTTGGACCTTTCCCCACTGCACCAAGACAGGTAAAATATTTAGTTGTGGCAATCGATTACTTTTCCAAGTGGATTGAAGCTCAACCTCTAGCCAGGATTACATCGGCACAAATGATATCATTTGTTTGGCAACATATAATCTGTAGATTTGGTATACCTCAACATATTGTAACTGATAATGGTCGCCAGTTCATAGACCATAATTTTCAGGCTTTTTTGCAGAATTTAAAAGTAAAACAACATTTTTCCTCAGTAGAACATCCTCAATCCAATGGTTTAGCAGAAGCTGCCAACAAGGTCCTCCTCCAAGCTATACGGAAGAAACTCGACGACGCTAAAGGCCTATGGGCCGAGCTTGTTCCGGAGATCTTATGGGGATACAATACCTCGGTGCATTCAACAACCAAGGAAACACCATTTCGTTTGGTGTATGGTTCGGATGCAATGATTCCGGTTGAGATATCACAAAGCTCCTTAAGAACGCAACATGAAGCCTATGATGAAGCTCGCCGAACTGAGCTTGACTTGGTTGAAGAAGTTCGCGCTATAGCAACAATTCGGCAAAAAGCATTGCAGCAACGAATAGCTCAACATCATAACAAGAATGTCAGACCAAGATCATTTCGTCAAGTAGATTTGGTGTTAAGGAAAACTGAAAAAGCGCGCAAGCCATCTTCCCATGGCAAGCTCGCTGCAACATGGGACGGACCTTACAGAGTACATCAAGTGATCGGCAAAGGTGCCTATCATCTAGAGGAATTAGATGGAACAATACTACCTAACACTTGGAACGTTACTTCATTGAAGAAATACTTCAGCTAACAATATGCAGCATGCTGGTACTCTTTTTCCTAACTTGAGATTTTTCCCATATATGGGTTTTGCTCAAGAAGGTTTTAACGAGGCTAGCTTACCTATCTCAAATTGTAAAGGTACTGCACTCAATAAAATTTGTTTTACTGGATATCTCTATGCATAGTTTTACTGCACATACTTTATATCAATTGCCTCTAACTACAGTCATACAAATTCGTTAACCGAACTTAAAGTCGCATTGATATCTCATGCGCAAACAGTAGCTGATAAAATTATAATCAGCACATTAAACTAATCAGACCCTAAGATTGGGACAAATAAAAATTGGGATTAACCATATCCTAATTTAACAGATATATCAATCACAGACCAAAAAATATCAAAACCATAGTCATCAGAACGTCTAAAACATAGACCATTCAAAACAAACAGCTTTGACAGCGATCAGATCATTCCATCCAAACAAAAAACAAAAACGACAAATACAGAGGCAGTCCAAAATACAGCCAGATATTTTAGTCAGCCAAATTATCATCACCCTCTTCTGCTCCATCCTCATCATCAACCAATTCCCCATTCCGAACTACTTTGCTCGGATCCATGGCAGTAAAATCATCTTCAGGAAAAAGAAACTTAGCTTGGATTACAACACGTTCAAAACCCTCTGCGAAGGCATCAAGGATATTGCCTTCTCGGCTAGATTCCATCTGTTTCAATTTCATTGTCACCTCCACAATTTTCTCACTCATTGCACTCAATTCACCTTCTTTCTTCCCTAATGATTCAATTACTCTATCATGCTCCTCCTTTTCGAGCTTCAATTTCTCCTTCACCGCAGATAGTTCTTTCCTAAGCTCGGTTAGCGAAGTTTCTTTTATTTCTAGCTGACTTTTCAGCTTGGTGCTCTCAGACGCAGTTTGTAACATCTTCCTATGCCTTTTTTCCTGGCTCCGACCAATGCTGGCCAAGCGAAAACCCAAAACCTACACAAAACATTATAAATTCAATTCATTTTTCAAAAAATAACACCAAAGCCAACTTTAAAAAGCTATTAAAATATAGCTGACCTGCATAAATTGATCTATACCAAGGTCTCCGACTTCATCAATACGACTAACGTCGGAAGCAGACTGCACAACTTCGTCTGCCAAGACGTTAAAAGAGAAATTCTTGTCCCACAGTGACGAACCATCACCCTCTGGCTCAAAAGAGTGGAGCTTTTCTTGCTTAACAGTAAAGCTCGTCAATTCATCAAGCTCTATCGCTTTCTTTCCCTCTTGCACGTTTACCACCTCCGACTTTCTCTTCTTGAACACGATACCTTTCTTCTTAGGAACCGTCTGATTCACCTCAACCTCGCCTTCCACTTTTTCTAGGTTAGAGGAAGACCCTTCAAAATTTTTCATTTTAAAACGAGCTCTCATACTCGATGCTGAGACCCCAGGGTATCTCCCACCTAAAAACAGCAACAAAAATCAAAATTCTCAGCAAAACAACAATTAGGGTTTACAAAAGAACAGATAAATCAACAATCCCTCACCTAAATATTCTACTACAGAAGCCCTATCTTCCTCCCAAGGCAACAAATTTGACACAGCTATCAATCCACCCCGATCAACCATTTCCATTAAAAAATTTATAATACATTCATTTCGAGGAGATATCAGTTCGGGACCCAGTATATGATTAGGGTGACAACACCAGTAAAGGGAAAACTTTTTGCCGAGATTTTCGTCCAAATAAAACGGAAATTCCTCTTCTACAGACCTCACTTTGAAAAACATTTCTTTAAAATCTTTGAAAGAAAATTTATACAATTTAAAAATAGAAAACCCAGGTGTACTATTCAGGTTCACCCAGAGTCCTTTCCAAACACCTTTTGCTTGAAAAAGTGAGAAAAATAGCTCTACCTCAGGTTCAATCCCTAAGAATTTCATTAGCACTGCAAAACATTTTATAAAAGCCCATCCGTTAGGATGAACCTGAGAGGGCGCACAATTCATCTGCTTTAGTATATTGCATTCAAACTTTGTAAAGGGTAATTTCACAAACAACTCCTGAAGGACACAGCTATACATGTAAAAGTTTTCAAAATCCTTTTTTCGATGATAACTCAATCCATACGGTTACATGGAATCAACTCAATATGAAAGCCAGGCCTCATTATCCTTTCTAAACTTATTCTTTTAACACTTTCTTGATAAAAAAACAGGGAGGCCCTTATTTTCACATCTTCACTAACCCACCCATACGATCCATCGTCTTCTACCTTAGGCAACGCTTTTGCTTTCTTATCACTCATTTTTTCCTCTCTCAGGCAAAGGAAAATCAAAAGAGGTAAGAACATTAAGGGAGTAACATTACTAACCTCTTTGGCTCATTCTTTAAAACCCCTTGCGAAGACACAGGAACTAGAGCAGTTGAAGCCTCACACGAACGTAACTCAAAGTTACTTTTTAACCACTCATTTAAGAAAACGTTTTCAATTCCAAATTAAAATCCTGACCCTTCATCAAAACCCACTTTCAACGGCCTAAAGATCACTTTGAAACTCGCACCTTCATTGAAAAGACAAATATCATCATTAACTCTTCAAGTAACTTTTGCTATACTACAATAAATACACCCCATTCGATGCGTCAAGTTGACCTGGGGGCTCCTTATGCCGAGTTATAACTCGGACGATTCAAAATTCAAAGCTCAACCTGCCTTATCTACACCCAGGCTAAACTTGGGGGCTGTGATATGACCGTTATACATCGGTTACGAGTTATAACTCGGCTGACATCTTTGTAACCGACATATCAGTTATGCCGAGTTTATGACAATAATTGGCCTTTTGATCGGTTATACCACAAACAATAAATTGAGGAATATTACTGTTATAATATCTCGGTTATAAAAAGCAATCGGGAGAAAACGGTAAAGGCAAATCATTCAAAAACAAAAGAAATTCTTTAAGGTAATTCTCCAAAAGCTGACTTGAGCGTCGGAGTAGTTTTTGCAGGTACTCCCCCCCCCCCTTTTGCTCGGTTTTGCTGGTGGTGGAGTGTTGCGACTCGAAGATAAGCTCAGCCTCCTCCTTCTCGGGGACAACCTATAGTTCGGCTACAGCAAGGCAAGAACAGAGCTATTAGCAAGATTTTCACATGGATTTAAATAAAAATAAAATAAAATAAAAACAATAAATTTAAATAGAGTACCAAGTATAATTTTAAGTGTGAAAATTTCTAGTGGAGAAATAGTTCGTATATATTAAACATGTGTATGATGAGGTCGCCACTATAACCATAATAATAAGATTGCAAGTCAACTTTAATTTAAGTCCTCATTCTTTTAATTTTTATTTTATTCTTTTACTTTGATCGATCTTATTAGATGTACTTTTTGAACATATCCAAGAGGAGATGCCACAATTATAATAAGTGCCTTGTGTTACAATATCCAATATCGTTTCAATTTTGGAGGACAAACTAGAAGATAAATCTTAACATTTAATTTGTAAAAGTAGAAATAATACATAACATATGAACAAACCCTATAACTTATTAGAGAAATGTAAAAGTAGTTTGTTAATAAAATATGATATATTTGCACATATATAAATATATTTGATTGGATAAGTTTATTTTGTTATTAAAGTTTGTAAGATTTTGTCATCTTCGTTGAAAATTGTAGGGGAAAAATTATTAGTTGGTGTTAGGGATGTTTGCGGTGCGGTTTGGATCAGTTTTGAGTAAAAAATTCATCCGATTCGAATATGTTTACTTGTGGTGTGGTTTGGATTGGATGATTATTTAAAAAAAAACCGATCCGATCCGATCTAATTTCAAACGGTTTGGATTAGATTGAATTTGCGGTTTTGTAAAATAAAAAAATTAAATATATATAACAAGTCTCAACATCAAATTTTAAATAACCAACAATGACATAGCAAGTTTTAACAATATCTTAAAAAACCAACGATAACATAACAATAGAAATAAAATTATAGGTTAGTTAAAATAAATAAATAAATCACATTTTGAACATAAAACATCTATTAAATAATAATAATATATGAAAAATATAAAAATGTAATATGTTATAAGTATAACTGTAAATCTAATAATAAAATAATATTATTATAACATATTGTGCGGTTTAGATTGGATTGAATCGGTTGTGAAAAGTAGATTCGAAATCTGATCCGATCCAACAGTTTGTAAAAAATAAAATCCAATCAAATTCGAATTAATGCAGTTTTAATTAGTTTTAATTTAGATTGAATTGAATGAGCGGTTTAATTTAAATCGGTTTAGATTTGAACACCCTAATTGACGCTATGAATGTGCATACGAACATCCTTAGTTTAGGATCACCTAATAATAAGCATTATATGATCACTATGATTTTTTTTTTCATAAAATTTATCAAAAATTTTAAATTTTTTTTTAAATTTTATTTTATTTTAATTTTATTTTTAAAATTTTTGATTTGCATTAAATATACTCTTAACAATTAAATTTATGTCTATTTTGTTTGGATTAAAGATTCTTCTTGTGAAATTATTGCTAAATTCATCCTAAATTAATAGTAAATTTTTTAAAAATTAGTCACTATGAGTATATTTGATACAAATTAAAAACTCTTGAAATAAAATTAAAATAAAATAAAACTTAAAAATATTTTAAAAACTTTTAACAAATTTTAAGGATAAAAATTATACTTTATCCTGACAAAAAATAATAGTCAGTTTTATTAATAGTTAATACAACTATTTATACCAATAGTAATCTCAAAAAAGAAAAGTTAATACAAGTGACTTTACAAATACAAATGATTAGACATAAGGATTACTTTAAAAGTTTAAACGATAACAAGAATAAAAATAACGTTGAGTATTTGGAACATTAACTTCAATGAAAATTCTTCATGGCCATAAATCTGGATTCACATTGCATGATACCCAACGATTTTAAAATTTACATCCATTTACTTCCTCCCCCCCCCCCCCCCCCCCCCCACTTCTTTCTTCCTAACACTTTCCCTCTTATATGCAATTTACTTGAATCATGTCCAAAAAACATGAGAGACATTTTTTTTATAAGTAATGATTAAAAGAAAAACTTCCAATGGTCAACAGAAAAGTATTAAATATAAAGAAAATATAATGCATTTAAAAATTTATAACTACAAAAGCATTCAAGACATTTTGTATATAGTACCCACAGGAATTATTAAAAGAATGCGTTAAGAGGATTTACGTATTCCCATATGTAATATTAGCATTAGCATATAAAACCATTATGTCAGCTAAATCTTAATTCAGATTCCGAATATACGTGACAATTTCTAAATTTATATATTCATTTGTGATGGCCAAAACATGATTGGAAACTGGAGCTACAAATGAAGTTTTTCCTTAACTTGTGTAATTTTGTTACTAACTAATCATTACACATTATTTGCTTTCAAAAAAATTAATAAAAAGAAACCATCAACATGCCAAGAAAAAACATGGCATGAAGAACCATATGAATGATATTCCAACCAAAGAAAAAAAAAACTAATGAATGATATATAGTATACTATTTAAATATCCTGAATATAATTTTGTTTATATCATAACCCACAACTTAAATCCAAAATGAATGAATCCAACCAACACTCTAAAAATATCAATATTTAAATTTACATTACTACTTACTCGACCTTATAGAGGTCGGATATGGCAACATAAACATAGTGCTACTTATTTAAATAAGTAACTAACTTTTATAATATTTTTTACTCATTTAGAAAGGAGATTGTAGAACCTATGCACAATTACTCAAGAGGGGGTGAATTGAGTAATGCAACAACAATGAATCTTTTTGCGAAAGTTAAAGACAATATACAAAAGTGTTATTGTACTAGTATTTTTCCAAGAGCTTAACTCAATTGCTAAGCATTTATAAGGAGCTTTTACTTTCCAATAGACACCAACTCAAATAAATTGATCAAGCTTTTCACCAATCGGACTTAAGCCACTCCTTAAGTACTTACGAAGCTACTTTACGATCACAATTTATTTGCTTAAAGGTAAAAGACAATAATATTGAAGAGATGAGTTTGGAGAGATGCAAACGCTATTTAGAGTGGTTCGGCACAATCCTTGTCCTACGTCCACTTTCTTTCTCAATCACAATTGAGAAGTTCCACTATTGCCAAGCTTCAAGGTGCTCGCGCAAAACCTTTTACAATCCGAGTCCTTGGTTTCTAACCCTCACGGTATATGATCACCACTCGTATACTAACCTACTCCACTTAGAGATACCTTCTCTAAGATTTGCCTTGAGTGCTTAGTATACCTCTTTGGTATCCTCACCGACTATAGTGTTTATAACTCTTGACTCAACCTTGGAGATCACACTCCAATTTACAAGGTGTACAAGAAAACAATTCTCAAAGAATTGTTGAGATGAAATGAGTACTCTCTAGAAGAGTGTGTGATTACAAGTTTAGCACTATTGAACCAATTTATATTGCTCTCTCAAATTGTGTATTATATCACTTTTAAAAAGTGTAGAATGAAAGAATATGAACAAGATAGTTTCAAAAAAAATCAAAGTTTTGAAATAAGGCTTCAATCCATCCATTTATAGATTCCCCAAACCTTAGAAACGTTGGGGAATTAATGGGATGGAGCATTTATGTCAAAACTAGCCGTTTTTATGTTTTTGAATTATTTGCATCGATGCATAACACTTTGCATCGATGCAAATGTGTCTTTGATGCTGAAATTTGAATTTTCAGCTAGGTTGCATCGATGCAAACATCTTTGCATCGATGCAACAAGTCGTTGCATGCTTTGCATCGATGCAAGATGAGTGTGCATCGATGCAAACCTTAAAGAATGGCTTAAAATCACTTCAAAATGCTTAGGATTGATCTCAAACTTGTTGGAGTCAATTCCTATGCTTTTGTACCTTTGAAAACAAGTTTTTAAACCTTTTGGCTAGCATCGAATTGCAAGGTGTGCATCAAAACATTTTGTGAGTGTGTGTTGAGAGATTTAGCAATTGGTTCTTAACAAGAAGTTACCTAAGTCCTTAAGACTCTATACTTGTCTTCAAAAGTTGTGGACTTGAGTTTCTTGTTGTTGTTGTGTTTGCTTTCAACTCTTCATGCTTGTTCATTCAAGTTGTTTGTTGGTTTGTCTTTTCATGTCGTTTGTTGGTTTGTCATTCATCAAAACCTACGAATACAAACTTCGCATACAAGCAACATGATTTACAGAGATATCAACAACCCCCTAACAAAGTCACAAACCCACCATCAAAGGTATAACTACTCTAAAGGTGATTACTGACTCTACATCTATACTTATAAATAACATGATATTTTAGATATTTTTTGAACTCTAATCTACATAAAAACCAATTTAAAATTCTTGCTAACTTAAGCATTGAGAGATACCACTCCGACCTTCGCTTACAAAGAACCCAAACAACTTCAACTCGCCAGAGAAGATGTCGGATACACCCAAAAAAGAATTTGGACCTCACGTTCAGACCCAAAACACAGTTTCAGAGAACCCATAATAAATTCCATAGGGTGAGAATAGCAAGAGACTAATAAGAAAATATACATGACACCCCTTCAGAATCTACAATATCATATACGGCACCGGATTCGATGGTCCCGGAACGTTTGGACCATTAAATAGTCCCATAACAAAACATATTTTTTAAGGTTTTTAATAACTGATAAATAGTCCTTATCTAATTTTAATTACAAATTAACCCCATATATTTTATTTATCATAAAAAATTATTTTTTATTTTATAAATTATTATTTTATTTAATCTATTATGTTTATTAACAATAAAAAACAAAAACAATAACAAATTAGATCTTCTATTATTCGTAATAAACATTTTGACTATACCAATCGATTAAAAGATTATATTTGATCCGTGATGTTCGTCCAGAACTGTGAAATTGTGTTTCTTTGAAAATCAATCGATTGGATTATCAAAACAATCGATTGAATTTTAGGTTTTTCATAACTCAATCGATTGGACTACAGGTTGTTATCACAAAACAATCGATTGAAAATTGCAAGGCAGCATGATTTTCACAAAAATCAATTGATTGGTTATATTACCCAATTGATTGAACAATGACTAAAATATAGATTTTTAATAATTTAATCGATTGCTTATACTACCCAATCGATTGAATGCTTCAAATTAAAAGAATAAACATATCAAGCATAGTGCATCTGCGCTACTGAGAAGTTTCAAGGAATAGAAGTCCATCTGTATGCACCAAATCGTAGGTTTTAGAGTACGTTGGAAAAGCCTCACACCTAGGAGCAACAAAAGATCATACATATAAGAAAATAGTAACACTTATTCACAAAATCATAATAGTAGTTGATAATTAAATATATCCTTGCACCCAGCCTATCACCAATAATAATTAAGTAGAATTTCTGAATATAACAACTTCTTTATGCTTATGCCTATATCCCCAAGAATTCTTGACTTGCACATCATCATTAACTATTAGGTTTTTACACCTTTATTAACATATATTTTTTAATCAATGTCATCGATCTCAATTATGTAAGTCTTTAAGAATACTTTAACCTTAGTGTGAATGTTATGGTGACCACAGAAAGAAAAAGGGGAAATTGAATAGGCATGTATATCCTCAAATTTTTCCATTAACAGTGGATTATCAATCAATTCTTTAAATTTGAAGCATTCAATCTATTGGATAGTATAAGTAATCGATTGAATTATTAAAAATCCACATTTTAGTCATGGTAATATGATCAATCGATTGATTTTTGTGAAAACATGCTGCCTTGCAATTTTCAGTCAATTGTTTTGTGATAACAATCTGTAGTCCAATTGATTGAGTTATGAAAAATCTGAAATTCAATCGATTGTTTTGATAATCCAATCGATTGATTTTTAAAAAAACACGATTTTACAGTCTGGACGAACGTCATGGATCAAATATAATCTTTTAATTGATTGGAATAGCCAAAAAATTTACGGTTTCGTTACCAACTTCTTCTGCCAACTCTTATTTATAATTGTGTTTCATGGAAGTGTGTTCATGGACGTGTCTAATAAAAATGTCTTTTTTATAACTGTGTTTAATAGAAGTGTCTTTATAGATATATTTTCTGGATGTGTCTCTTTATATATGTATTTAAAATATATTAATTATTAGACACATCTACGAACACACTTTCATGAAACAAAAATATAAATAAGAGTTGGCAGAAGTTGGCAGATAATATGTTGGTACCCTATACTTTTCAAAAAATTTATTACTAACAATGGAAAATCTAATTCGTTATTGTTTTTGTTTTTTATTGTTAATAAACATAATAGATTAATAATAAAATAATAATTTATAAAATAAAAAATAGTTTTTATGATAAATAAAATATATGGAGTTAATTTGTAATTAAAATTAGATAAGGACTATTTATCAGTTATTAAAAACCTTAAAAAACATGTTTTGTTATAAGAACATTTAATGGTGCAAACGTTATAGGACCATCGGTGCCATCATATACATTATACTGAGTTTTTTCATCATATATATGCAGACATTCCAAATTACCCCCTCAATTGAGAAGCAACAATACTTGCCGTTCATTGCCTCCGCCGGCAGCAACACTAGAAGGATTTCTCTGACTCTCAATCTCCAAAACATTCGAATCATTCAATGCGCAGCCACAACCTTGAGAAAATAAAAGATCAGCCGTTCTGATTTTGCGTCCACATTCGCTATCCTCAACAATTTTTTCGATGCTATAAGATGGCAAGTGAGGTAAGGCTTCATAATCAGGTGTTTGAGCATACTCAATTTCATCATCAAACTGCCTATTATCACAGTCCTGAGAAGATATTTTCTCCAAATCAATATTCTCTTTGTCATGACTTGCACGACACTCAATCTCAAGACCCTGCTCAGTACCTCTGCCATTTCCCTCCACCATAGCTTCCGCGCCAACATTATCAACTTCTTTTTCTTTGCATGATATTTCTCCATCTGTATCTACAAAAGTACTCTCAAAGTTCTCTTTATCTTCAAGAGTACTCTGCATAGTCTTTAGTTGATTAGTAAATAACATTTGTATCAACTCAGTAGTGGAATCAAGGGCTTGTAGTTGTGTTTTGCTGCACAAAAGCATCGCGCTTCAGTTGCAAACATTGAAAAATCTAGAACCTCAATGGAATATTATACAAATAATATTTTCAAATTCCAGATGCACTTTGATCATAACAAAAAAAAAAAAAAAAAAAAAACAAATAATAATAAACTCTTACTGAAGCATAAGTCTTTCCTTGACTCCTCTTAACCTCTGCCTCTCAGAATCAAGATCTCTCATTGTCTCACCTTTCTCAAGCTCAAGAACAGAAGCTTTATTCCATACTTCTTCTCGCACTGCCTAGTTAAAATCCAGCACCAAATTTGTTTATAGTCAAATAATGAACATTTTAATGTAATGTAATCTTTGCATGACATTAACTTCTGATATCTACCTTTTCGCTCTCAAGCTCTTCCCTTAATATTCTTGCTTCATCTTCAAGTTCTTCTATTTTCTGTTCCATAAATTAGCTATATGTTCAGCTTCAGCTAAATATTAACAAAATAAGGTAATGTAAAATTATCTGATTACCTTCATTCCATTTTCTATGGTTAGTTTCTCTTCATGTATTTGCGTTTCCAACTGGCGAACCTTATCATTCGAAGCATCTAACATTTGTTTAGTACCATCCTGCAATCGAAAGAGACAAATGTTGTTATAAAGTACTTTCATTTGTGGCCTGTCATAGAGATTAACAACTGAAAATCAGAATCATACCAGCTTGGACCTCAAGGTTTCGACGAGCAAACAGTTTTCCCTGTCCAATTCCTACAATATATAAAAGGAAAAACCTGTAAGCTCCTTAGATTGTAAATATGATTATTAGTTTTGTATTAAATTAGCATTAAAACTTTCAAACCTGAAGCTTTTTAGTTGCTTCTTGTAGTTCTTTTTCTCTTGTTACAGCATCATTAGAAAGTTGTCTTATTTCCGCTTGTAGCCCCAACAACAAAGTAGCAGTTGAAAGCAGCTGATCGCTCAGTTGCTTTCCATTCGCCTGCCAAGGACATTCGAATAGAGAAACATAACAAAGGAGGACGAATATAACATAGAAAAATAAAGATAAAGAATCAATTAGAAAGTTGAAGTGGCAACATATTATCATTGAATTCCTTTGCAAATCTCACTAGAAGCAAATAAATAACATTACCTTTTCACTCTCCAGTTCTCTCCTTAGTCTTCTTGTTTCTTGTTCAAGTTCTTCTACTTTCTGCTCCACAAATTAGCGTTTATAAAAAATAATACAACAAATCAGCTTGCATCAATTAAAAAAATAAAACAAATATCAGATTGATTGCCTTTGTTCCATTTGCAGCGGTCAGCTTCGCCTTGCTTAACTCGGCTTCCAACTGGCGAACCTTATCATTAGAGAGAGCTAACTGTTGCCTAACATTTCCCTGCAACAGAAAGGAAGGAATGAAGGAACAAATCGACTTACACGGAGCGTAAGCTGTGGCCTGTCTTATGCTAAAAACCCAAAGCAGAACCATACCAGCATGGACTCCAAGGTATTGATCTGCTGAGATCTTTCATTAACTAACCTCTGCAATATATAAGAATGGGGACAACTTGTTAGCTTCTCATACTAGAGAGAAAAAGTTCATACTACTCTAGAATAAAAACTTTCAAACCTGAAGCCTGTCTATTTGATTTTGTAGGGCTGCTCCTTGAGTCCTGCAACTACTATGATCATTTCCCATGGCAGGCTTTGTATTTGATCCACAAATTTTCTGCAGTTCTTCTAACTGATCAAGGTGAAATTTTTCAATGGACTCTTTAGATTCATGCTAGTTCCATGAATCATACATTATGCAAGAGATTTTAGCTTACAAAACAATGCAAACAAGAATATCTTTAAATTATACATTTGTTTTGGAATCCGTCCAATGGTATAGATAGTAGTTAAGATTAGCATATGCTTTTCTTTTATATTAAGATTACAAAATAATATATGCGAAGAAGAATACAGAAAGGTTAATAGCATATTCTCTTTCTTTCTAAAAGGAAAGGTCATGAACCAGGAACAGATATATTACGAAGTGGTAATAATTAATAACTACCTGTGTCATTCTTTTCCATGGGTGGGAAGGTTTTCAAATTTCAATCAAATTCCTCGTCGACATTGCCTCAGCTTCCGCAGCAAGGCTTCTCTACCGGAAGGCTGCTGCCATGACACCTCTGGCAGCTGCAGAACACTATTGGGAGTTGTGCTGTTTGGATCCAATATCATTGGTGTTGCACCTATACAATTAGTTTTTATGTTTATTGGAAAAAGTTTATTAGGTTGATTAAGTTGGCCATTTCACTAGGCTAGGACATTGCTCAAGGACGCTTACAATGATTTTTACTTGATTATCTACTAATATAAGCTTTACAAGTAGCCATGTTTATTGTTACATGTATGCCTCATTCAGCATATTACTTGCTTTGATAGAACATTCCTGACAAAATCATGCAAAGTGATGAAGATCTATATGAATGACAATAACATTCAGTAAAGTGTCTTACATATAATATAATTACAGAGGTAGAGAGAAGAGACTAATCACTTATGTACATGAGATCTCTGAAGTATATACCCACGTATGTATATATGTAGGTGTGTATATACATATACACATTCCCCAACTTTAAAAGAGGTCCAGTTTTCTTCTGTTGATTCATCACCTCCGTACATAGCATCCATCCTGGTTATGATTCTTCTCACCATGGGAATTACCCTGGGTTTCTATAAGATATGATCTAACTTCTGCATTGACTCTATCATTGTTGCCACAAATATTAATAGTATCCGAGTTAGATGAACCATATACATACATTCTGTTTGTCACAATCACATGCAGAAACTCCAAACTGCTCCCTCAAATCAGATGCAAAAATTCTTGCTGTTCTTTCTGTCCGGCTGCAGCAGCATCAGGAGTTAAAAGGTCAGCTGTTCTAACTGCTTCTCCAGCTTTGTTATCCTTGGTTGTATTATCAGTTTCTATAGGAGAACATGGTAGCAATAAATGTAAAACTTTGTGATCAGGTCTTTGAGCATGCTCCTCAGTTTCTTGTGCATTTATACCCTCACCAAACTGTCTAGTGTCCATGTCCAGTGGGCCACATTCGTTCAAATCAATATTCTGTTCACTACGATCTCTACAACTCTCAGTTTTGAGAACTGGCTCGGTACTTCCAGCATCTCCTTTTATCATGGATGTTTCTGTGCCAACGTCATTATTAGAACCAAAGCCACCTCTAACATCATGGTCATGATCTGCACAGTTGAACTCATGTGTATTTTGGCGTTGTTCTCCTCTTATATCAGAATCATGCTTACTAGTGAAACTTCCTTCATTGATTGAACTTTGAATTTGGTCGTCTTCATGTGTATTTTGGGATTCTTCACTTCTAATATCAGAATGACTCGTCTCAGTTCTACTTGCTTGGTTGGTTGAAGTTTTAACTTGATCTGTTTCATGTGTCTTTTGGGAGTCTTCACTTCTAATATCAGAGTGATGCTTCTCAGTGACACTATCTTCGTTGGTTGAAGTTTGAACTTGATCTGTTTCATGTGCATTTAGGCATTCATCACTTGTAATATCAGAAGGATGCTTCTCAGTGACACTTGCTTCATTGGCTGAAGTTTGAACTTGATCCACCTCTTGCATATTTCGGTGTTCTTCACATTTTTTATCAGGGTCATGTTTCTCAATGACACTTGCTTCATTGCTTGAAGCTTGAATTTGATCTCCGTCATTGTGCTTCTGCACAGTAGTAGACATTCCTGCCTTAACATCATTGTTACTATGTTCCTCAGCAAGCTGTTTTTCTCTGCCTGAGGCTCCACTGACGACTCCATTCTCTTCGTCTTCAAGAGTTCTTTGCATAGACTTTAATTGCTCCTGTTGCCTAGCAAACAGTATTTGTATCACCTCACATGTTGAATGAAATGCCTGAAGTTGTGTTTCCCTACATAACATCGTTGAACATTAGTGGTCTAAAATTCTAATATCACAATGAACTAAGATGCAGGTGAAGAAGTTGCATCATGAAGCGGAGGTGTAAATCAGCATGTAAAGTGACTATTATAAAGAAGCAATTTATGAATACTGCATTCAGAAATTTTCGTTGAAATAACAAATTAAGAGTAGAGTATATATATAAAAGAAATGTTTAGCAGTGCATATCTAATCAAGACACAATTAATCATCCAGAAACCTGCATTGTTGTTTAGGCTAAGATCATAGCTCTCAAATTAGTAGTCAAGAACTATAGAAATAGAACCTTATAATTTTGTGGTCAATTATTGATAGAGGAAGGGTGTATAAATAGAACAATTGTTTTTAAGTAGCAATAACTCTGAAGTTTTCACTAATAAGGCTCCCCAAACCCTACCCTTTTTTATGTCTATTTCTATGTCCATAACATTTCGTTTCCGGTTTTCAGAGTAGTTCAAGAAAATCCAATCAAAACCTATGAAAGTATACACTATTTATGATGATTCTAGTTAAAATTTCCTATTCTTATCAAATTTTACTCTTGACACAAATTGTTAATGCAACGAAAAAGAAACAAAGAAGCTGGAAGAAGTATTGCAACTTGAGTCTACATTGGAAAATAAGATGATCGTCTTTACCCATTCAACATGATTTTCAAATCATACACATCCCATTATTATAATATATAACAAGAAATAATGCCTTACTGAAGCTTTAGCCTTTCCCTGGCACCTCTTAACCTCCGCCTCTCTGAATCAAGATCTTGCATTGCAGCATTTATCTGAAGCTCGAGAACAGAAACCTTCGAGAGTGCTTTTTCTCGAGCTGCCTAATAAAAATGGCAATGAAATTTCTTAGATTCAAATAGAGAGGCTTCCTCTGCAGTCTCATTGAAATAAATCAATAACGTTACCAACATGCATGTGCGAAAAGCATACACAATTTAACTAAAAAAAACTTTTCTATTAAAACATTCTGATACCTACCTTTTCACTCTCAAGGTCTTTCATTAATCTTCTTTTTTCCTGATCAAGTTCTCCAATTTTCTGTTCCATGAAATACCATGTATGTTCAGCTAAATATTAAACAAAACATGATAAAGGCAACATGATACTCACCATGAATAGGTTTAAGAGTGTGCCATAAAAAAAAAAACAAAAAGAAAAAGGTTTAATATATCTGGAGATGCCCATAGTTTCCCTCAAGTTTCATTTAGATCCATATAGTTTAAAAGTTTGTAATTAATTCCATATATTATACAATAAATTTTAATAAAGTCCCTATAACTTAATATTTTCAGTTAAATCTCTATATTTGACAAACATTTTTTAACAGCTCTCTTTAGTATAAAACTTTTGCGATCAAGTCTCTGTATTGTACCGAAATTTTCAAGAGAAAAACAGGGATTTATCATCCAGTATAGGAGCTTCATTGCAACATCGTTTAACCAAAGGGACTTGATTTAAAAAACATGTCAACAGTATAGGAAATTGACTAGAAATGCTTATAGAGACATGACTTGATTAATTATTCTTATATGATATAGAAACTTGATCCCAAACTTTTAAACTGTAAGGATGTAATTCATAATCGAGTACAACTATAGGTGTCTCTGGAGTAACCAAACAAAAGAGTTATCAGACTACCTTTACTCCGTGTGCAGTGGTCAGCCTCTCTTCATGTAATCGGTTTTCCAATTGGCGAACCTTACTATCAGAGACAATTAGCTTCTTCTTGGTATCCTCCTACAACAGGAAAGAATGAAGTGAAAAAAGTCTTTATAAAGTACATAAGTTGTGGATTTCTTATGTCAACAACCAAAATCTAAAACATACAAGATTCGACGTCAACATCTCGATTAGCAAACGCCTTTCTCTCTGAGACTCCTATAATATACCAAAGGGACAGACAGCTTGTAAGCTTCTTAAAATGTAGAGTCCAATTTCTTATTCCTTTATTATTAAGAACCATCAAACCTGAAGCTTATTTATTGTTTCTTGTAGCTCTTTTTCTCTTTTAGCAGCAGCATCAGTGAGTCGTCTCCATTCCTCGTGTTCCCGAGAAACACTTGAACCGTTTCCCATGGCAGGTTTCTGTTCTGTGGTTACTCTGTCAACAACCCCTAGCTAGTTTCTTCTGTTTCGGATCCACAGTGTTCTGTATTGCTTTTAATAGTTAAGGTAATATTTTGCAATGGATTCTTTTGTCAACAGAATACAGAGAAAGATGTTATGAATCAGATATGCTTTTCTTTTAGATTAAACATTTTTTTTAGAATCTATAGAATGCTTAATTAAAGATCACATATGCTTTTCTTCTAGGTGAAGATTACACACTAATAGAAACAAAGAAAGAATAAATTAAGACAGTTGTTGAAGGATTTCATATAAATTTCTTGACAAGACAAGAAAAATAATTTTTATTAGGTTTCTGAATGAATAAAATATAGATTTGTTACAAAATTTGTTTTGAACAATAAAACCATTCATCAATATTCAACAACCCAAACAGCACCAACAAAACAACATCGTTCAACAACTTGCTTATCGTCGTCTTGTCTTTTAAGAATAAGCCCATAACATTATAAAACAATGAAAAATTCTAATTACCCTGCAAAAGTTGATATATATATATATCTATCTATATATATATATATATATATATATATATATATATATATATATATAGCTTCAAGCATAAGATGCAAACACTATAAATAGGATTTCAACACTGAATTTGGGATTCTCTCCCAAGTGATATTCTTCACTCCTTAGTTTCAGATAGGATGGGAGTGTCAATGAGGAGAGGAACGAAATGCTATTTGTTTAATAAAATTCTGTTGGAGTTTCTTTTTACCATAATAAAATTTAAAAGTAACTTAACTAATGATCAGAGAGGAGTATTTTTATAAAAGTACCCATGGTGGACATTGTTAACTTCCACCATATTGCAGGTATATTCACATCTACCTCGCCATATCTTAATTGAACCATAGCAAGTATAATACCTTTCCTTTATCTCACCAGAAATCCTGACAATTGCATATGCCGTTCTTAAAATGATGGAATCGACTTGCATCTCTCACTATTATCTCCCTATTTGTTATGAGTGTCATAAACTTTATTGCAGAATGGCAGTCAACACAAATTCTCAGATTTTTTGTAACTAGAATGGGATTGGAGGGGCTGATATTAAGAAGTCCAAATGCAATGGCTATTTTTTCACTATGATATAGGAGAATCTGTTCTTTCTCCTCTTCTTCAACATCATGGAGAACAAAATTAGAATCTGCACTGTATCCCAGCCTTTTCATTTGCACTAGCAGCTCCTGTAATTTTTTATTTATGGTTGCTGATTGTGGATGAGATTGATCCCCGCCAATAAATCCATGGATTACGCCAGAGACCTCAACCCAACTGCATCCTGGGCTTTTCTTGTAACCTTGATGCTGTTGTATTGTTCTGATTTGTGCTGCATCCTCCCATCTCCCAACAGAGCTATAGATGTTTGACAAAAGAACAAAGTTTCCTGTACTTTCAGGTCCCAGCTTCTGGATCCTCTTTGACACTTCTTCCCCCATTTCAATATTTCTGTGGGTCCTACATGCAGCAAGCAATGCACTCCATACACGAACATCAGGCTCGAATGGCATCCTTTGAATAAAGATGTATGCTTCATCTAAATTTCCTGCTCGGGCAAGAAGGTCCACCATGCAAATATAATGTGCCATTCTTGGAGTGATGCTGAACTCTTGGTTCATGGCATTAAACCAATATTTCCCTTCCTTGACAAGCCCTGAATGGCTGCAGGCAGATAAAACAGCAACAAAGGTCACATCATCTGGCTTCAAGCCTGAAACCTGAAACTCATGGAATAAAGAAAGTGCCTCTGTGCATTGCCCATGAATACCATAACCAATTATCATTGTATTCCATGAAACCACATCCAGTTTATGCATCCTATCAAAAACTTTCCTGCTGATATGTATCTTTCCACACTTTGAGTACATGTCAATAATGGCATTACAGATGGACGACTCTGACGTGAAGCCCTGAATGACTGAGTATCCATGGCAACAGGCCCCATGTTGTAGAGCAGCCAAATGTGAACAAGCTGGTAGAACGGCCATCATGGTTGCCAAATCTGGTTCAAACCCAGATAACTGCATCTGGCGAAAAATAAGTAAAGCCTTCTCAGCATGGCCATTTTGCACACATCCTGACATGATACCACTATATGAAACTGTATCCTTTGAGGTCATTTCCTCAAGAAATCCGACTGCGTCCTCCATCATCCCACACTTAGCATACATTGATATGAGTGAGTTTCCTACCGTTGTATCTAAGTCCATCCCTGATTTAATCATGTAACAATGTAAGCTGTGCCCTTTGTTCAAATCAGTAAGCTTAGCACAAGCTCGAAGTATGCTTGCAAGAGTAACTGGTGTAGGGTTTAACTCATAAACATGTACCATCTCATCAAAAAGGGCCAATGCATTTGTCATGAAATCACAAGCAACATATCCTCCAATCATAGCACTCCAACATATCTCATTCTTTTGCTTCATCCGATCAAAAATCTTCCTGGCATAAGACAAATGATGGCATTTAGCATACATATCCAAAAGACCAGTTCCAACAACAACACTGTCACTGAACATTTTCCTTAAAGAGTAACCATGGATTGCCTTCCCCTGGCTTAATGCATTAGCTTGTCCAACTGTGGGTAAAACTGCTACAATAGTTGAAGAATTGGGAACTATTCCTGCTTGTTGCATTTGTACAAGTAACTCCATAGTTTCATTGTGAAGTGTATGCAGTGAAAACCCAGCAATGATGGCATTCCATGCCACAATATCCCTGCTGGACATACAATTAAATAAGGTTTGTGCTTGAAACAAATCTCCGCATTTGGCATACATGTCAACCAAGGCTGTGCAAACATAAACGTCCATTTCGAGACCAAGTTGCTTGGCATGCTTGTGGATTTCTTGCCCAACTTGTATATCTTGCAGAGCCGAACAAGCTTTGAGAATAAAAGGAAAAGTGAATTTGTTGGGTGTCACCCCAAGTTGCAACATCTTATAGTACAAATCTATGCCTTGTTGAAAGGGTCCATTCCAGGCATAAGCTCTGATCATCATGTTCCAACAAACAACACTTGGGTTTGGAATTTTCTCAAACACTTGGCGGGCAAGTTCGACTTCATTACATTTAACATAGAGATGAGTAAGCTTGTCAAGGATAATGGAGAAATCTTTGATATTAGAATTGTTCTTAATGATATGTTGATGTATAATCTTCCCTTGAGAAAGAGATTTGGATTGGATGCAGGATTCAAGTTGGGCCACGTACCAATGATTTGACTCAAACTCATCTCTCAACTGGAATCTATTACAACATAATCCAGGAATTACCTTTTTAAATCTTGGAATCTTCAACTTGTCCCCTACCTTTAATAGAAACATGCTTGCCTTAAGAGGTTCACCATTATACAAAGAAACCACAAAGAGGAGTGGGGAAGGAGAGGAAGATTAAACAGACATAGACAAAAATAAGGTTATTTATTTATTTATTTTGGTTCTTAGTACAACACATTTGGAAAGTGTTTGTTGAGTTTTGACTTTTTGACAGCTGACGCAATCAGATCCTGTTGAAGTCAGATTACAAAACTTTTCTAGAAAACAACAATCACAAAAAAAAGTAAAATTTAAAAAAAGAGAATCTACCCATTTGTAATTTATATTATGTTAAAGATTATTCCAAATTATCAGGAAAACTTTTTACATTTTTTTGACAAAAGTCATTTATGAAAAGGTAAAGGAATAGTGTGTTCAAATAGGGGATTTTTCTCTAATATAAATTATGAAAAATATTTATTTTTTTAAAATTTATTTTTGAGTTTTATTTATTGAAATGTATTTTTTTTTTGTATTTGGATAAATTCGCCAGAATTCTTGGCGAACTCTATGAAAATAAGCAAATTTACCTTATTACCCGGCGAATTCTATAAATTTATAAAAGTACATAAGAGTACACAGGAATAAATCGTATTTTATTTTTGGTACATAGTTATTTTTTTAATTTATAATTAAAAAAGATTTTGTTAAATATAATTTATTCCAGTGTATCTATGTATTTTTTGAAGACGGTGATACGTAATTTATGGCTTATTTTTATTGATACGTATCTTTGTTATCATCATCTCTGCCTTTGCTCTCTCGGATCAGTTGGGTGGTAGTGGTGTCGTAAGAAACAGTAGAAAGCCTTCATCAAGAAGCATCTCTGCTCCATCGAATCAGTTGGATGGTAGTGGTAGTCGTCAGAAAGTTCATAAAGCATTCATCAAGAAGCATCTGTACCTTTGCTGTTGTATTTGATTTTTAGAGTTGTTGAACCTGAGCATATTTTATTTGATATTGTTATAAATCTGGTGAATATTACTGTTGCATTTGATTTTTTAGAGTAGTTGTTGAATCTGGACGAATTTTAGTTAGAATTGCTCTTGAATTTGTTGAATTTGGATTGTTTGTTGTTGGTTGCTGTGTTGGTACTTGGTATAGAGTTGTTGTTGGTTGCTGCTATTATATTTACTGTGTTTTTTAGAGCTAGTTTGTTTAGAGTTGCTGTGTGTTAAATAAGTGAACTTTGATGGAATGGTGGTGGTTGTTGTGTTGCTTAAAAGATGACTTAAGTAAATCTTTTGTTGTTGAAAATATTTTTGCTTTGTTTTGCTAGAATTTTAAAAATGTCTTCATCTCAAATACACAAATGTAGATCAATTAAATTTGAAAGATGACCAAAATAATGATGGATCGAGTAACAATGCCATGAAAGATATGAATGCAAATCGAAATGAGGAAAATGTTGATCAAGCTCCTAATTTGTCCTATGAAGATGTTGATATCGATTTTGAGCTCATCCCTTGGACTTGATTTAATGATTGTGTTATCTTTCACTTGCTCTTATCGATTTAAATTGAGAACATATTTTGTACTAGAGACTAGTTTATTATTTTTTTTAGATTATTAGTTATATTTAAGACTTGATATTAGATTATTAATGTTTGTAAAGATTTGTATTTTAAGTTTTAAGACATTATTTTAATTTTATTTATATAGTTTTATATTTTTTATTATGACCGGATTAACTAGGTGAATCAGTGACCCACCGGTTGAACTAGTAATCCGATGATCTGATCATATGACTGGATTGATTACCGGTTTGATTCCGATAATTATGCATAATACAACAAAAAATTATAGTTCAATAATTAAAGAATCTATAAAAAATATAACTCGAATTAACTAATTTTAAATTTTTACCAAAATTGTGTGAGAGACAAAAAAAATTGTAAAAAAAATAAAAATTTACATCAAACAATCACAATTCTTCTTATAGAAAAATAATTATTTTTATTATCAAAGATTTTTTAATTATAAATTAAAAAAGTAACTATTTTTCAAAAATAAAATATAATTTATTCCTGTGTATGATAATAATGATTAGCATTGTTAACTTTTCAAACTCAATTTAATATATTTGAAGTGGAGTTCGTTCACGAATTTGTCCAAATACCAAAAAAATCTCCAAATAAGGATCTCCGATCTCCCCTTAAAGAATTAAAACAAAAACTAGCAAGGTGATATAAATCCCGACCAGAATCCATCTCATCAACCCGGTCCAAGCGTAAGTTTCGGAACCAGAAGAAGAAGCAAGGCAGCTAAGCCCAATGAGAAGCAAGAGGGAGAGGAAGACACCTTACTGAGCTAAGGACTATCGTATGGGGAATTGAGGGTGGAAACACAATAGAATTTAGTATAGAGAGTTAGTTAGTAGTGGGGTACATTGTGATTAGAAGAGGTTGGTTCCATTCACGATTCTCTGTCATCCAATCTTTAACCCAAAGAACATTGTGACTGAGAGGGTTATAATCTAGTTGAACAGGGATGGTAAAAGGGAATGGGATGGAAGCCAAGGATCAGAATTATTATTTGAGCGATTATTTAAAAGATTTTTCAAAAATATAAAATTAATTTAAGATTCAAATATCTAATTTAAAAATATCTTTTGTTTATCAATTATTTAGAGGATCTTAAATGGAGACCAAAATCCCTATACAAGTATACAGCAAAGAAAAACAAATATCAGACTTTTGTAAAACCAATCTTTTGAGCTACCTATCATCACTGTTGATTATATCAACATTGTTTATAAACAATCTGATTAACTATGGTGTTCTAGATAATTAGAACACTTTTAAGTTTTTCATCTTCCTTTTTAAACATAACATTATTAGTCTCGACACCAAGAGCTAGAATAGAACATGTACAACCAATACTCATCATATGCATACTCAAAGCAATTAGTTGGAAACTCTTGTAAAATAGTACTCAATTAATCATCTTAAAATACCTAAAGAATTTTACCATAATATTATTCCACAAAATTTATCTCGAGGATGTTACACACAAGAATATAAACACATGTACATAAGCACTAAATCATTGCACATTGCCAATTCTCATTGCAACAAAAAAAATCAGTCAATCAAGGAGCAGCTCAAGCTCAAACTACATAAAAATGAACAACTTTACTCCTATGACACTTGCATCAACATTAAACACTAAAGAAGTGAAGAACTCAACAATCAAGAATTAAATAGTTCAGAATTATTATATAGATCATACCTACTTATTATAGCATTTGCTTCAGCACATGACTGCATAGAAGCACTCAGCCTTTCATTGAGGTCTTCGATGGCATGTTTCTATTCAGCAGTTACTCTATTAACATCGCCTAGTTCCTTGTGTTTTAGATCTACACTTTGTTGTAATTCTTTTAATTGATCAAGGTAACATTTTCGCTTAGCAGCTGCATTATCTGGCATGGGGGAGGACAAAAGCACCTCTCCATATACAAAAGAAAATGTAAGATCTGTATCAAAAGATATAAAATATTTTTTGATTTATTAAAGAAAAATGAAAATTATGACTTCTGATAACTGGAAAGCATTCATACCGTGCTGAGGAGGAGCAGCAAATGATATAATATCACCATGGCAGACTTTGAGAGCAGGACCATTCTTTTTTAACTTCTCCCAGTTAAGATAAGTTCCATTTGTGCTGAACAAAACTTTACAAAAATCAGAATATGACAAGGGGGAAATTTTTCCACGGGAAGGATAGAAATAGCCAAGCTCTGAAAAAGAATCCACAACCTTGTATCTTTCAAGAAAATCGAGGTTGTGTCCACCATATTTTCGTTTGTAATCGACATCCTGTATATTGTGCAATGATTTGCACTAATGTTGTTCGAATCAATCTGGAATCGCACATCATCCACCAATCGGCCAATGCAGTGCTCATTGGCAGCTAGTAAAATATTAATTCCCTGGTCAGAATCAACCATTCAATCAAATCAAATCAAAATAAAGAAGAGTAATCAATAGTTACAGAAAAAGAACAATAATAATTAGACGGAGGATTTATGTCTTTTAAACAAACTCGTATTTTCTGATTTTTTTTATATATCTTTCTCTAACAGACTCCGACATGATCAGTTTTGGTCAAATCTTTTCAAGATAAAATTTTAAAATTTAAAATTCAACTAAAGATATCGTTATGACTTGTTCCTAATTAATTTAAATCAAATTTCATCTTAATAGATTTGATATGATATGATATGATATGATTAAATTTAAATCAATCAGAACATAATTAATAGGTAGTTCGCTTCCCTTAAATTATGTTCCACTCCTCTTTCTCTTCTTGAATATTTTCATTCTTGGCTTTCAAACAAGTAAGTCATCGTTGATCTTGATCACAATGGCTACAATGTCTAACGATGAGTTAATAGAGATATTGTCTTGGTTACCTGCAAAAGCAATCCACAAACTCAAATCTTCTTCAAAACTCTTTTCAGAGCTTCCAAAAACTCCATACTTTGTAGCAAAACAAGCAGAAAACTCATTGAAGAAAAATCGTCCTTCATGCTTCTTCATTCAAAGAGATGACATTCTGACTCATAACGACTACCTCAAGTTGCATCCTTTGCCGGGACAGGAACTTTCCTCCGGCATCCCTGAAAACATGCTACGATTCATCGCAAGCTCACGGCTCAAGATTCTAAGCTCAAGCAACGGTTTACTCCTTTGTGTTCATCGATCAGAATTGTTTATCATCAATCCATCAACTTGTTACCTTTTATACATTCCCCTCCCCAACCACTTGCAGCAGCGAAGGAATCTTCATAGTTTGTCCATGACACTGGAATGCGACTCTGATGATTACAGGTTGATTCTTTTTGACAATGAAGAATGGAGTTCACATTTTGATTGCCATGTTTATAGTCATAAACAAGGTGCTTGGAACTTAAGGAAGAACAGTTTCTTTGCTGGATCTAGGGATTTGAAATTTGACATGCCTGTGATTTGCAATGGCGCCATTCACTTCATCTCGGATTGCTACAGTTATCTTGCTAAAGATAGCACTCATTATAGGCCTTATATCATGTCCTATGAAATCACAAACGAGGATGAAGATGGAAGTGTTGAAACCAAGTTATTAAGGCTTCCTAAAGAAGCAAGAAGGGGCTCCCATGATGACAGTTGCCATATGAATATTTTCAAATGGGGAGAAGTTGCTGGCCATCAAACTATTTGCTTAGTGAGATTGAGAAAGCGTGTGTTTACGGTTTGGATTCTAACAAACTATGAATCGAGTTCGTGAAGAAGGATCTTGAAGGTGAGAGTGAAAGGAATGGGTTTAATGGAACAGAACCCTGAGATCAGAGGCTTTACCGTTTTCAATGGTGATCTTATTTTTGCTACGGAGAAGAACGTCTATGCATATGGTTTAACTAGTGACAAATACATGGTGCTTTCGGAAATTTGTGACCATGGGTGTGATTCTACATTTGTTCGCTTTGTTCCTTATTCAGATACTCTTTGTCCATGTGGAATTGGTGCCAAAAGTTTGCATCCTTATCTTCAATTAAGGAAACATGACCAAACCCAAAAAGTTAGAAGTAGACACATTAAGGGCCCGTTTGGAAAACTTTAGAAGTAACTTTTTTTAACTTTTGACTTATGAAAAGTAGTAGTATTAATGTCTGGTACAATTTTCAAAACAAAATTACAACTTTCTAAGAAGTTATTTAGGAGCTTATAGAGAAGTTAAAAAAATGATTTCTCTCATAATACTTCTATTTTTCATCACATTTTTATAAAATAAGTATTTTTAGAGTTAAAAATTCAAACACAAAATAACTTATTTATAAATTACTTTTAACAGAGTCATTTATTGTTTAAGTTATTTTATCAAAAGGAGCTTAATTAAGTTGATTATCCAAACTGGGCCTAAATGACTTAATTAGGTTTACATAATTAGAAGATGAATAAGACTCTGAATTTTATTTAATATCAAATATATTTAGATTCTGAATTTTCTTTTGGCCGTGGTTGAATTTATCCCATTGTATGATTAACAAATTTAACTTTTATAATAATAATAATTTTCTTTTATTATATAATTTTCTCTACTTGATTGCTCAAAAACATCATATACACTAGTTAAGCACTTACATCAATTTGATTCAGCCCAAATTTAAATTTTTATTAGAGGCATCAATTTATCTATTTCTCTCACTTCGGAAAGATTCAGCAGTATTTTCTCATGATGACCTGGTCGAGAGAGTACGATAGATCGGTGTAAAAGATGGAGTGGTGTGAGGTTGGTTAGAGTAAGGCCTGGCCTGAGAGTGTTCTCGACCAAGGCAAGGAATGCTGGAAGGGAAAAAAGGAACTCTATCAAATTGGCTCACACGAAAGAGATGCCACTCTATTGTTAAGGGCAAGAACTGGTACTGCTACGAAAATCCTGCTAGACTGGCTTCCACTTAAGGTATTCCTGTTTCAACACCGAAGAAATCCAACACTGGTAAACTCATATCTCAAGGGACGGAGGTACCTTAGATTAGAAGCCCATACATAAGTACTGGGACTTGAGAAAGAATAATGTGAAAGAATTTTAAGGTTGACTGCAAAATTGCAAATGCAGCATGTTGTTGATCTGGTTAAATGTCAACTTGTGAATATATGCCATAGTTTACAAATACTTTTACTATTCCTATTGCTTCATTAACATCTCTTTCTCAAGTATGCTTGCATCAGCAAATTAAATTGTTATAACGAAACTTTTGAGAAACAAGTGTTAGTATAGTGTTTAAAACTTTTAACTATAAGATCAAGTCAGCACTAACCAATAGTTGCATAATACTTTTCTATGTTACATGCTGTAAAGGATAGGCGAATACGATTTATATAGAAAATGTTGCAAAATTTTATATAACCATAATTCTGTGCTATTTCAATTTTAATGTGCCATTTTTTGCTCCACATTAGCTATAATAGTTCAATTACATTCAATACAATCTAAAGATACCTTATGCTCCTAACTCCTACCGCAAGAGTACCTTTCTTCTCTTCTTTCTTTCTTTTTTCTTTTTTCCTGCTTCATTGGATTTCCAATTTGATCCTAGAAAAGTGAAGGAGGCAAAAGGTTTTGGTATACCAATGGATCTCTCTACAACCACCGACTATTTCAATTAAATAATTTGCATCTGCTGTAAAAGAAGCAGATAATCAAAGGTAACATAACAGAAGTTTTTTTGTGTTAACGTTATTTATTATTTGAATTTTTCTATAATGCCTCCTACTTTTTCCTTGTCTCCATCTAATATACTCTTCTCTGTATGAAACGCAGAGTTTAATATTGCAAGAATTCATAGATATGGTAATGCAAGCATTCAATGAAACCTAGTACAAAGATGTAGTGGTTTCAAGCATCTTGTGAGTGCTTGGAACAGCACACACTTCATCCATTTTAGATGGGTAATTGCAATAGAATTTCTCATCTCTAGTTTAAAAAGTTATAGCATGCAAACCTCAGTTCCCACGCTGTAGTGAAAAACTTAAATTGATTAAATATATGTATATAAACACAATTCTAGCTCCATTGGTTTGGTTGATGCATGTTTTCATCTTTTTCATGAAACAAATGTTCTCTTTTCCAATTTGTCAGCATTAACAGCAGTGTCACATTATGATTCTTATGGCAAAACTTGTCAACTTTTGTTCTATACAGGTTTCTCATTATCCAGAACCTGAAATTCAATATGGCTTTTTTCTCTGGAATTGCTGAATCTATGATTGGGACCCTTCATTCAAGTTTCATGATCAACCATCTCTGGTTCCCACCTTGGGTTCTTCTCTGCATTTGGCTTGGCTGCTCTCCAATGAAAGCCACTTGTATAGAGCATAACGTAGGAAAATTTTCATTTGCTGCCTAACTCGATGGAGCTTTGTAGAATGTGAAAAGCTAGTTAGCTTTATGGGTCGTAAACAATTCATAAACAATGAATATTTAATAGCAGCTGATGGTAACACCTGAAACTCATAAACAATGAATATCAAAAGACAAGAATGAAAAAAGCTTGACACACATGGGCTAAGATTCAAAACTTAACTTTCACAGCGAGGTTAACAATTCAAGACCAGAGTGATATTCAGTTATTAACTCTAATTTTTTGCTCAATTTTCTTAATTACTAATTCAATTAAATTTAATGTGCACCATAAGAGATCATAGCTGCAATAAGCTGGGAATTAATCCAGCATAAAGTGCAGGAACACCTCCTTGTTCAACAATCTTGACACAAGTTGCCATCGGGTTCAACCTTGTTGCCCGAACTTGCATTTGAAGCTGTCTCCTCCCAAGGCTTCACCGCCAGGTGCTACCATCACCGTTCTGATCTGAAAGAAATCACTCTTAGAATTCAGCTACAAATAAGCAAGAAATTAAAGGAAATTGTAACACTATGAAATAGAACATCTAGGTTGTTTACTCTCTTAGAATAATGAAGACACACTGACACAGATGTATATAAATACATGATAGTCTGTTTGGTTGTTAAGATACTGATAAAGAGATAAACACATTTGTTACCAATTTTATCTCTAATAAGGAAGAAGTTGTTGGTATAAATGGCGAGGTGAGGTTAGAAAGTGGAATTTTTAAAATTTTGAAGAGATAAAATTGTAACAAAAATTTATATCTCATGTCTAACATTTATGTCCTATACTCCTATGAAAATTTTGAGGTCTTGGGGACAAAAGCAAGAAAGTTATAAGAAAGGACACATAAAAGTAACAGAATCTATATCTCGACTCACAGTGTCCATGGGCAAGCAGAGGAGCGTAGCCGTAATTCCTGCAGCAGCTCTCAAAATTTGTGGATTCTTGATGCCCCATCATCCTCATTAGTTTATTTCTGTAAGTATCATAGGCATAAAAATTTATAGCCTTAAAGGGTGCTGTCCGAAGAATATTTACAAAGTTTCTTTCCAAAAACCTTTCAGCCCTTGAGAAGCCGCAATTGCCTGGATGAACTCGAACTATGTACTCCAGCTTAAGCCTCTCAATTGTGCAACAAAAACTGTGTATGATCATCAAATCAAAATCATAATGCACAGGCAAAGAGAAACAGCAATTGGAAATATAGCTTTCAATCTTGTCAAACCAAAAATCGAAAAGGAAAAATATTAATAGTAAAATGCACGATAGCTTTCTTAGAGCAATGAATCAGTGAATTTGAATAGCTTACACTGCCGCATCAACAACGCACACTCCCCTTTATGTCTTGCAGGTTGGTGGAACATGGTATCATGCTGCTTCATTTGATTAGATTGATTATCTCAATAAACACTGTCGTTCTTAAAATTTTAATACAACTCACAGTAGGAAATTTTATCTCAAATAACATTTATAAGTTGTGAATTTAATCACACGCATATCACTGTACTAAGGAAAAAAGGCCTTGTTTATTATCTGTATTCTTACATCGAGGGACTAATTGTACAAAATAACGGGAAAAAAAGACAGGTTAACTAAACACAAAGTGCAAGCTACCTGCTAAATTGATTAACAATGCTTCCCACCCATTGTTTCTTCTATTAACATATCCAAATTCCCCGCCCTTAATAACTAAAACACTTTTTCTGGCCATTCTAAAAATTATACTTAACAATAGTCTACCAGACTTCTTCATATCTAGAATGAAAATTTACAGAAACTCTAATCTAGTAAACATGAACTTTGTGTAAATATATTACTATAATAACGTATGATAATTTACCAAGAATTAAGAAACACTTAATTTTGAGTGGCATCTATTAATCTATCTGGTACTGCACTTATATTCTATCATAGTAACCAGAAAGAACATGATAAACTGATAATCATTTGTCGGCCAGGAATTTGGGAACTAAGCAAGATGAACTACAACATAATATGAAGACTCCATTGTTATTATAATTAGTGTACAACTAAAACATATATAAAGTCAGCAAGACAGCTATGCATGCAATTTTTTTTTAAATAAAAATCAAAACACCAAATTTAACAACTCATTGCTCACCTCTTATCAACAAGATCAGTTTTGTTTCCAACCAAGACAATAATAACATCAGTGCCGCGTTCTTGGCGTACCTCCTCAACCCACTTGGTAGTGTTCAAAAATGATTGCCTGTCTGCATGAGAACAGGTTGGGAAAGTATTCAAATAGGGTTAATATTCAAATTCATCCCTGAAAGTATTCAAATAGGGTTAATATGAAAAGGGGACATAATACACACACAAAACCATATGATTATCTTTGTTTGATTTGCAATTCAGTTTCCAACTGGCAGAACCTTATTATCAGAAACAACCATCTTTTAACGAAGGCACAGCTCATAAGCTTCAAAAGCAAAGAGAGTACTGTTTCTTATTACATTAGCGATGAAACCTTCAAACCTGAAGCTTATTTATTGTTTCATGTAGTTCTCTTTCTCTTCTTAAGACAACATCAATGTGTCCTTTTAATTCCTCCTGAGCCTCAGACTGGGCTCTAAAAACAGCAGTCTTTAGATCAGTTGTAACCTTTTCCCGCTCTTCTTTTCGCTGAGTCCGCTCTTCTTTAAATTGATCAAGGTAACATTTTGCAACAGACTCCTTGGCTGATCGTAATTCCTATAAAATGGATTGTTGATTAGGTAAGACATTGTAGACCACATATTAATATAATAAAGAACAACTTGAGATTGAACATTTTTATTTTAAAATCTGGATACAGAGTTTTAGGAGAGAACATAAATTGAAAACACATCAGTTACATACACTTTCATGACGATCAGCAGCAACACGGTTGTCATTACACAAAGAGGGTGTGTGGTTCAAGTATTACTTTATTACAAAGATTCCATTCCCATGGGAACCCAAGGAGAAGGTGGGAATTGAAATGATGGTATTTTGATTTCCTAGAATCAAACTTGCTTGAAAATAGCTTTTCAAACTTTGAACCAAATATGGGCATATGATATTTCCATCTTAAAATTCCTAAGAATTATTTATAATTCCCCCAACTACACACCCAAAGTATCAATTAATACCACTTGATTCTCCAACTGCTTCCTCAGCTCCTGCCAAGAATAAGATAGGATACAATTAACATGAGGAAAAAGAAGGGTAAGAAAGGAGGAGTTGACAATGCTTAGAATATTGCATCCTTTTAAATTAATGTACTGTGTTTGATCTTTGAAAGCTTCAAAAATCATCAAGAGAAATGGGACCCCCGCGGGCACCAATGCCTAAGCCTTTCAATCTCTTGCTTTCAGAGGCACAACCCTCTATATATTCAAGATAAGAAAAAGTAAGACAGAAATTTTAAAAAGCACCACAAACTCAAATAAAACAAAGATCTATATCAACCCTGATGTATCTTTCACATAACTTTCTGATAGAAAATTACATTATATATCATAATTATCAATTAGATGTTATATAAATTTCACAACGAATAGGAAGTAAACAGTTGATCACATGAAGTTATATAAAGAAGCTGCAAATTTATAGGAAATTTATGAATATCACAACATGCTATAATATAATTTTCAAGCTTGAATTCAATAATGAACATAATAGGAGTAGAATGCTATAATGACAAAAACTAGTAATTAAGTTTGGTTAATCATAACATTACCTGATTTGCACTAATGTTGTTCGAATCAATCTGGAATCGCACATCATCCACCAATCGGCCAATGCAGTGCTCATTGGCAGTTAGTAAAATATTAATTCCCTGGTCAGAATCAACCATTCAATCAAATCAAATCAAAATAAGGAGGAGTAATCGATATACAGAAAAAGAACAATAATAATTAGACGGAGGATTTATGTCTTTTAAACAAACTCGTATTTTCTGATTTTTTTATATATCTTTCTCTAACAGACTCCGACATGATCAGTTTTGGTCAAATCTTTTCAAGATAAAATTTTAAAATTTAAAATTCAACTAAAGATATCATTATGACTTGTTCCTAATTAATTTAAATCAAATTTCATCTTAATAGATTTGATATGATATGATATGATTAAATTTAAATCAATCAGAACATAATTAATAGGTAGTTCGCTTCCCTTAAATTATGTTCCACTCCTCTTTCTCGTCTTGAATATTTTCATTCTTGGCTTTCAAACAAGTAAGTCATCGTTGATCTTGATCACAATGGCTACAATGTCTAACGATGAGTTAATAGAGATATTGTCTTGGTTACCTGCAAAAGCAATCCACAAACTCAAATCTTCTTCAAAACTCTTTTCAGAGCTTCCAAAAACTCCATACTTTGTAGCAAAACAAGCAGAAAACTCATTGAAGAAAGATCGTTCTTCATGCTTCTTCATTCAAAGAGATGACATTCTGACTCACAACGACTGCCTCGAGTTGCATCCTTTGCCGGGAGAGGAACTTTCCTCAGGCGTCCCTGAAAACATGCTACGATTCATCGCAAGCTCGCGACTCAAGATTCTAAGCTCAAGCAACGGTTTACTCCTTTGTGTTCGTCGATCAGAATTGTTTATCATCAATCCAGCAACTTGTTACCTTTTATATATTCCCCTCCCCAACCACTTGCAGCAGCGAGGGAATCTTCATAGTTTGTCCATGACACTGGAATGCGACTCTGATGATTACCGGTTGATTCTTTTTGACAATGAAGAATGGAGTTCATATTTTGATTGCCATGTTTATAGTCATAAACAAGGTGCTTGGAGCTTAAGGAAGAACCGTTTCTTTGCTGGATCTAGGAATTTGAAATTTAACATGCCTGTGATTTGCAATGGCGCCATTCACTTCATCTCGGATTGCTCCAGATATCTTGCTAAAAATAGCACTCATTTTAGGCCTTATATCATGTCTTATGAAATCTCGAACAGTGATGAAGATGAAAACGTCGAAACCAAGTTGTTAAGGGTTCCTAAAGAAGCAAGAAGGGGCTCCCATGATTTCAGTTGCCGTATGAGTATTTTCAAATGGGGAGAAGTTGCTGGCTATCAAACTATTTGCTTAGTGAGATTGAGAAAGCGTGTGTTTACGGTTTGGATTCTAACAAACTATGAGTCGAATTCGTGGAGAAGGATCTTGAAGGTGAGAGTGAAAGGAATGGGTTTAATGGAACAGAATCCTGAGATCAGAGGTTTTACCGTTTTGAATAATGATCTTGTTTTTACTACGAAGAAAAAGGTCTATTCATATGGTTTATGTAGTGATAAATATATGGTGCTCTCGGAAATTTGTGACCATGGGTGTGACTCTAGATTTGTTCATTTTGTTCCTTATTCAGATACTCTTCGTCCATGTGGAATTGGTGCTAAAAGTTTGCATCCTTATTTTTAATTAAGGAAACCTGAAAAGCCAGAAAAGTTAGAATCAGTCACATTAAATGACTTAATTAGGTTTACATAATTAGAGGATGAACAAGACTCTAAATTTTATTTAATATCAAATATATTTAGATTCCAATTTTTTTTGCCGTCGTTGAATTGAATATTTTTTTGTGACTGTCGTTGAATTGATAAAATCCCATGTATGATTAAACATTTTAATTTTTATAATAATAATAATTTTCTCTTATTATAATACTGAGCATTTGATATTTTTTTATTTAATTTATATTAATAATAACATTTTACTCCTACCACTATAATCTAAAACAACATGTGCAGTTATTGGATGAAATTATACAAAAATCACGTTCTGCAACCGTTTCAGAACCCTCTTTCTTCCTATGTCATATATAAAAATTCAACCTATGTAATAATCCTACGCCCTTCATCAAAATTTTTCTTTTCTCTTCTCTTCAATATTGTCATACATTCGATTCTACCCTCTGCATTGATTTCTACCTTCATTGCCACTGTTGCTACAACTCTGCGTCTCCGAGTCAGTTGAACTGCATCTTTCTCTTGCTTTTCACCACAATTATATGCAGAACCTCCAAACTTCTCCCTCGAATCAGGAGCAACGATGCCAATCATATCCCGGAGTGCTGGCCGCTCATTCCGTCTAGCGGCAGCATCGTCAGTGTTCTGACTCTCAGCCACCACAATATTTGAATCATGCAATGGGCCACAACCTTCGTTATTGTCCCTGCTTGGAGATTCATTATCTCCATGCACAGAAGGGGCTGTACTGCAAGCCCAGCTGCCAGCAACTTCGGAAGTTAAAAGGTCTTCTGTTCTGATTGTGCCTCCAACTTCGGTATCCTCAATAACTTTTTCAGTGTCTGTAGGATCATGTAATTGCAACGGATGCAAAACACGATGATCATGGGCTTGCTCCTCAGTTTCTTGTACATTTACATCATCATCACACTGCATATTGTACCATCTAGAGGACCATAGTTATTCAAATCAACATGTTTTAAGCCATAATTTGAAGGACTTTCAGTTCTAGTACCGCCAGCACCTCCATCCATCATAGCTGTTGTGGCAGCACCATCAATATCAGAACCAACGCCACCTCTTAAATCATGATCATGATCTGCACTGTTGAACTCTGGTGTATTTTGGCATTCTTGACTTCTCACCTCACAGTCATGTTTCTCAGTGACACTGGCTTCATTGCTTGAGGTTTCTACTTAATCTCTGCTGCGTTTCTGTGTAGATGCAGTTGATCCTGCCTTTGCAGCATTTTTGCTATGGTATCCTTCAACTTCTCTCTCTCTCCCAGGGGTTCTACTAACAGTAATTGCTCCTGTTGCCCAGCAAACAGGATTTGTATCACCTCACATGTTGAATGAAATGCCCGAAGTTGTGTTTCCCTACATAACATCGTTGAACATTAGTGGTCTAAAATTCTAATATCACAATGAAGTAAGATGCAGGTGAAGAAGTTGCATCCTGAAGCGGAGGTGTAAATCAGCATGTAAAGTGACTATTATACCGAAGCAATTTATGAATGAATACTGCATTCGGAAATTTTCATTGAAATAACAGAGTAAGAGTAGAGTGTATATATAAAAGAAATGTTTAGTAGTGCATATTCTAATCAAGACAACACAATTAATCATCCAGAAACCTGCATTGTTGTTTAGGCTAAGATCATAGCTCTCGAATTAGTAGTCAAGAACTATAGAAATAGAACCTTATAATTTTGTGGTCAATTATTGACAGAGGAAGGGTGTATAAATAGAACAATTGTTTTTAAAGTAGCAATAACTCTGAAGTTTTCACTAATAAGGCTCCCCAAACCCTACCCTTTTTTATGTCTATTTCTATGTCCATTACACTTCAATTCCGTTTTTCAGAATAGTTCAAGAAAATCCAATCAAAACCTATGAAAGTATACACTATTTATGATGATTCTAGTTAAAATTTACTATTCTTATCAAATTTTACTCTTGACACAAATTGTTAATGCAACGAAAAAGAAACAAAGAAGCTGGAAGAAGTATTGCAACTTGAGTCTACATTGGAAAATAAGATGATCGTCTTTACTCATTCAACATAATTTTCAAATCATACACATCTCATTATTATAATAAATAACAAGAAATAATGCCTTACTGAAGCTTTAGCCTTTCCCTGGCACCTCTTAACCTCCGCCTCTCTGAATCAAGATCTTGCATTGCAGCATTTATCTTCTTTTTTCCTGATCAAGTTCTCCAATTTTCTGCTCCATGAAATACCATGTATGTTCAGCTAAATATTAAACAAAATATGATAAAGGCAACATGATTTTCACCATGAATAGGTTTAAGAGTGTGCCATAAAAAAACAACAAAAAGATAAAGGTTTAATATATCTGGAGGTGCCCATAGTTTCCCTCAAGTTTCATTTAGATCCATATAGTTTAAAAGTTTGTAATTAATTCCATATATTATACAATAAATTTTAATCAAGTCCCTATAACTTAAATGTTTTTAGTTAAGTCTCTGTATTTGACAAACATTTTTTAACAGGTCTCTTTACTATAAAACTTTTGTGATCAAGTCTCTGTGTTGTACCGAAATTTTCGAGAAAAACAGGGATTTATTATCCAGTATAGGAGCTTCATTGCAAATTCGTTTAACCAAAGGGACTTGATTTGAAAAACATGTCAACAGTATAGGAAATTGACTAGAAATGCTTAAAGTATAGAGACACGACTTGATTAATTATTCTTATATGATATAGAAACTTGATCCCAAACTTTTAAACTGTAAGGATGTAATTCATAATCAGGTACAACTACAGGTGTCTCTGGAGTAACCAAACAAAAGAGTTACCAGACTACCTTTACTCCGTGTGCAGTGGTCAGCCTCTCTTCATGTAATCGGTTTTTCAATTGGGGAACCTTACTATTAGAGACAATTAGCTTCTTCTTGGTATCCTCCTAAAACAGGAAAGAATGAAGTGAAAAAAGTCTTTATAAAGTACATAAGTTGTGGATTTCTTATGTCAACAACCAAAATCTAAACCATACAAGATTCGACGTCAACATCTCGATGAGCAAACGCCTTTCTCTCTCAGACTCCTATAATATATCAAAGGGACAGACAGCTTGTAAGCTTCTTAAAATGTAGAGTACAATTTCTTATTCCTTTATTATTAAGAACTATCAAACCTGAAGCTTATTTATTGTTTCTTGTAGCTCTTTTTCTCTTTTAGCAGCAGCATCAGTGAGTCGTCTCCATTCCTCCTGTTCCCGAGAAACACTTGAACCATTTCCCATGGCAGGTTTCTGTTCTGTGGTTACTCTGTCAACAACCCCTAGCTAGTTTCTTCTGTTTCGGATCCACAGTGTTCTGTATTGCTTTGTGATTTTAGTTCCTGTACAATAAATCATAAATTAGGCACCACGCTGTATCTTGCAAAATAACAAAAAGAATCAACAGAATACAGAGAAAGATGTTATGAATCAGATATGCTTTTCTTTTAGATTAAACATTTTTTTAGAATCTATAGCATGCTGAATTAAAGATCACATACGCTTTTCTTCTAGGTGAAGATTACACACTAATAGAAACAAAGAAAGAATAAATTAAGACAGTTGTTGAAGGATTTCATATAAATTTCTTGACAAGACAAGAAAAACCATTTTTATTAGGTTTCAGAATTAATAAAATATAGATTTGTTACAAAATTTATTTTGAACTCTTAAAACCATTCATCAATATTCAACAACCCAAACAGCACCAACAAAACAACATCGTTCAACAACTTGCTTAACTTCATCTTGTCTTTTAAGAATAAGCCCATAACATTATAAAACAATGTAAAATTCTAATGACCCTGCAAAAGTTGATATATATATATATATATAGCTTCAAGCATAAGATGCAAACACTATAAATAGGATTTCAACACTGAATTTGGGATTCTCTCCCAAGTGTTATTCTTCACTCCTTAGTTTCAGATAGGATGGGAGTGTCAATGAGGAGAGGAACGAAATGCTATTTGTTGTTTAATAAAATTCTGTTGGAGTTTATTTTTACCATAATAAAATTTAAAAGTAACTTAACTAATGATCAGAGACGAGTATTTTTATAAAAGTACCCATGGTGGACATTGTTAACTTCCACCATATTGCAGGTATATTCACATCTACCTCGCCATATCTTAATTGAACCATAGCAAGTATAATACCTTTCCTTTATCTCACCAGAAATCCCGACAATTGCATATGCCGTTCTTAAAATGATGGAATCGACTTGCATCTCTCACTATTATCTCCCTATTTGTTATGAGTGTCATAAACTTTATTGCAGAATGGCAGTCAACACAAATTCTCAGATTTTTTGTAACTAGAATGGGATTGGAGGGGCTGATATTAAGAAGTCCAAATGCAATGGCTAATTTTTCACTATGATATAGGAGAATCTGTTCTTTCTCCTCTTCTTCAACATCATGGAGAACAAAATTAGAATCTGCACTGTATCCCAGCCTTTTCATTTGCACTAGCAGCTCCTGTAATTTTTTATTTATGGATGCTGATTGTGGATGAGATTGATCCCCGCCAATAAATCCATGGATTACGCTAGAGACCTCAACCCAACTGCATCCCGGGCTTTTTTTGTAATCTTGATGCTGTTGTATTGTTCTGATTTGTGCTGCATCGTCCCATTTCCCAACAGAGCTATAGATGTTTGACATAAGAACAAAGTTTCCTGCACTTTCAGGTCCTAGCTTCTGGATCCTCTTTGACACTTCTTCCCCCATTTCAATATTTCTGTGGGTCCTACATGCAGCAAGCAATGCACTCCATACACGAACATCAGGCTCGAATGGCATCCTTTGAATAAAGATGTATGCTTCATCCAAATTTCCTGCTCGGGCGAGAAGGTCCACCATGCAAATATAATGTGCCATTCTTGGAGTGATGCTGAACTCTTGGTTCATGGCATTAAACCAATATTTCCCTTCCTTGACAAGCCCTGAATGGCTGCAGGCAGATAAAACAGCAACCAAGGTCACATCATCTGGCTTCAAGCCTGAAAACTGAAACTCATGGAACAAAGAAAGTGCCTCTGCGCATTGCCCATGAATACCATAACCAATTATCATTGTATTCCATGAAACCACATCCTGTTTATGCATCCTATCAAAAACTTTCCTGCTGATATGAATCTTTCCACACTTTGAGTACATGTCAATAATGGCATTACAGATGGATGACTCCGACGTGAAGCCCCGAATGACTGATTATCCATGGCAACAGGCCCCATGTTGTAGAGCAGCCAAATGTGAACAAGCTGGTAGAAGGGCCATCATGGTTGCCAAATCTGGTTCAAACCCAGACAACTGCATCTGGCGAAAAATAAGTAAAGCCTTCTCAGCATGGCCATTTTGCACACATCCTGACATGATACCACTATATGAAACTGTATCCTTTGAGGTCATTTCCTCAAGAAATCCGACTGCGTCCTCCATCATCCCACACTTAGCATACATTGATATGAGTGAGTTTCCTACTGTTGTATCTAAGTCCATCCCTGATTTAATCATGTAACAATGTAAGCTTTGCCCTTTGTTCAAATCAGTAAGCTTAGCACAAGCTCAAAGTATGCTTGCAAGAGTAACTGGTGTAGGGTTTAACTCATGAACATGTACCATCTCATCAAAAAGGGCCAATGCATTTGTCATGAAATCACAAGCAACATATCCTCCAATCATAGCACTCCAACATATCTCATTCTTTTGCTTCATCCGATCAAAAATCTTCCTGGCATAAGATAAATGATGGCATTTAGCTTACATATCCAAAAGACCAGTTCCAACAACAACACTGTCACTGAACATTTTCCTTAAAGAGTAACCATGGATTGCCTTCCCCTGGTTTAATGCATTAGCTTGTCCAACTGTGGGTAAAACTGCTACAATAGTTGAAGAATTGGGAACTATTTCTGCTTGTTGCATTTGTACAAGTAACTCCATAGTTTCATTGTGAAGTGTATGCAGTGAAAACCCAGCAATGATGGCATTCCATGCCACAATATCCCTGCTGGACATACAATTAAATAAGGTTTGTGCTTGAAACAAATCTCCACATTTGGCATACATGTCAACCAAGGCTGTGCAAACATAAACGTCCATTTCGAGACCAAGTTGCTCGGCATGCTTGTGGATTTCTTGCCCAACTTGTATATCTTGCAGAGCCGAACAAGCTTTGAGAATAAAAGGGAAAGTGAATTTGTTGGGTGTCACCCCAAGTTGCAACATCTTATAGTACAAATCTATGGCTTGTTGAAAAGGTCCATTCCAGGCATAAGCTCTGATCATCATGTTCCAACAAACAACACTTGGGTTTGGAATTTTCTCAAACACTTGGCGGGCAAGTTCAACTTCATTAGATTTAACTTAGAGATGAGTAAGCTTGTCAAGGATAATGGAGAAATCTTTGATATTAGAATTGTTCTTAATGATATGTTGATGTATAATCTTCCCTTGAGAAAGAGATTTGGATTGAATGCAGGATTCAAGTTGGGCCACGTACCAATGATTTGACTCAAACTCATCTCTCAACTGGAATCTATTACAACATAATCCAGGAATTACCTTTTTAAATCCTGGAATCTTCAACTTGTCCCCTACTTTTAATAGAAACATGCTTGCCTTAAAGAGGTTCACCATTATACAAAGAAACCACAAAGAGGAGTGGGGAAGGAGCGGAAGATTAAACAGACAAAGATAAAAATAAGGTTATTTATTTATTTATTTTGCTTCTGTGTACAACATTGGAAAGTGTTTGGTTGAGTTTTGACTTTTTTATAGCTAAAGCAATTAGATTCTGTTGAAGTCGAGAATGGATCCTTTTTTTGTTTTAACAATTGAGGGAATAAAGTATGATCTCTCACCATTAATTTTATAAGTGGGACAAAAAATAAATATGAGAGACAGCGTAATGAAGGGTTAAAGATCACATTTTACGCTCTTAATTTTTTTTAACAATTGAGAAGATTCATTTCTGTTGAAGTCAAATTACAAAAACAACAATCAGAAAAAAGTAAAAATAAAAAAAGAAAATCTATTCATTTATAATTTATATTATGTAAAAGATTATATCAAGGCTATTTTTTTCTCTATGAAAATAATAAGGGTGGTGTTAGGGAGCCAATGACCTAAGCGTACAATATGTATAATGGTTTAAATCTTTAGTCCATAAATAAAATGAACATCACCCATACTATCCAAAATAACCATCGGATATCAGAAATAATAAACATCTCATATCATAAAATCACTCATCCCAAAAATTTAAGTTGATTTTGGAGTTCATTAAGGATCAAACCCTTGACCTTTCGGATCTAGAACTCTAATACCATGTCATGAACTCACTCATCCCAAAAACGTAACCTGACAGGACAATGTAACACTAATTATCATATCTCTAATACTTCCTAAACCTCCATTGTACACATTGTACGCTTAGGCCATTGGCTCCCTATACTTTCTCAAACAATAATGGTGTAATGCAATGAAATGAACGGATGAACACAAATTTTACTGTTATGGTGTCAGTATAAATCGTAATATGCGTTTTACCATCTTCAATCGTTTTTTTATTTTTTTTGTTTATCAAAATAATAAAACGCAACTTCCATTTTATTGTTTTCACGTTTTATTTTTTTTGAAACAACAAAACGCAACTTGCGTTTTTTGGGGTGTCAAATTTTGTTTGAATGACGCAAAACGCAGGTTGCATTTCTAGGAGAAAAAAATATTTTAATCAAGAGTGTGTCTATGTATTTTTTGCAAGGTTCTGAAAACCGGACCGGACCGGCCGGTCCGACCGGTTAAACTGCGAACCGGAACTCATTACGGTTTGGTTTAACTTATAAAACCGTTAATTTAAAAATCGCCTAAAAATTATTGAACCGGCCAAGAACCGGCCGGTCAGACCGAACCGGAACCCGGCCGGTTTTGCTGAAATGGTACCGTTTTGGGTTTTGGATAAAAAACAAAAAGGAAAGCGTTCGGCATTCAGTCTCCTCCTCCTCTCAAACTCACTTTCAAACATAGTTATAAGAACCGGACCGGTGATCGAACCGGTCAGGTTACTGGTTTACTGGTTTCTTGGTTCAACCAATAAACCGCTGGTTGAACTGGTAAAACCGGTTTCACATGAATAAAAAATATAAAATAGTAAAAAATTTAGTAAAGTGATAATTAGGTTCTTGAAATTTTTGACTTCAGATTAATTAGTCCTTGAAAAAAATAAAGTATCAATTTGGTCCTTCACGACAGTAAACCATGGATACGTTATGTCCCTCTATCAATTTATTATGTGAAATTTAATAGTGATGCTTATATATCTCTACTAATTAATCCTAAGTCAAAATCTTCGAAGACATACTACTTAACTTAATATTTTAAAAAATTTAAAATAAATATATTAACTAACATTTTAATAATAGTATAAATCCTAAAGAATTATATATTAAAAAAAAGGTGAGTATAAAACTAAAATTAAATTAAATAAATATAAAACAATTCAATTATGTATATATATATTAACTAGCACATAAAGTATAAAAGTGACAAAGCAGCTTGGTGGCATACCTTGTTGAGTGCAACAAGAGAGACATGAGTTCGAGTCCGGCTGGAGCACCGTAGACCTGTGAAATGCTGGGAGCACCATAGGATCGGCCAGTTCGCGCATTTGTATCGAACCGGCCGGTTTTAGCCGGTTTCTGACGAATCGTCCAGTTCTTTCCGGTTTAATTGCGTGTTCGGTCCAAACTATAAATTGAATCGGCCAGACCACCGGTTCACCGGTTTTTCGGTCAAACCGACCGGTCCGGTCCGGTTCTTATAACTATGCTTTCAAACAAAAAACAAAACCATAGCGCAGTAGCCTCCACCGCCGCTGCAAGGAAGGAGACACTGCCGCCGTCCGTCGTGCCATCGTCGTTCTTGAGCTTTCCAACCTCTGTTCACTCCAACTCCTCTCAACTCTCACTCTCTTAAACGAAGCTATCTTCCCCCAAAAAGAAACCCTAGCTTACAATAGCTTCCACCGCCGCCCGTCGCACTCAGAAGCTTCTGTCCTTGTCTGGTCGTCGTCGTCGTGATCCAAGTCTCCAACTCCTCTCTTCAGTCACCAATCATAGTTTTTTCCTCGTTCTCCGTGTCCGTCGTCTGGTGTACCTCTGCTCAGCCACGCTTCAGCCGCCGTCCGTCATCGTGCTTGTCTCCTGGTTACCGTCGTCCGTCGCGCTCAACCACTTTTCCTCATACTCTACCTAGACTGCTCAAATCGAAGAAGGCAATGGCTTCTCTGCTCACTGCTAATGCTTGTTTTTCTTTCTTTTTATTTTTCGTTCAGATATTATATTGATTATTGAATGATTGATTGATTATTGAATGTTTAATTGATTATTGATTAGCTTTGCTCAATGCTGTTGTGATATGCTCTGCTATATTTTGTGCTCTGTTATGTTGTGATTCTGTGTTCAATTAAAATTTTGTTTGAGAACTTAGCTTTGCCATGCTTGATAAATTATGCATTTCTTGAAATCTGATTTTGACAATTTGAGTTGTTTATGAAGCATAGTTCACTGTTATTGAGGAGTGTATGAAGCAGATTACTTGCTGTGTTTGGAGCTGTGTATTAACTAAATTAGTTAATTTATACTTGATAAAGGGTACAAAAGATAGTGAAATCACTTAGTAAAATTAAGTTCTGTTATTTATAGAAAATATATATCTGGTATATCAATTGAGATTAGTTTTGTTAAAAAGGAGTCTTGGGATGAGTCTTGAACATATATGTGCAAACTCAATAACATTGTTACTATATTGATTTTCTAAATAGCAATTACAGTGTTCTAACATTCCAAGTTTTCCTTTCTTTTTGGTTTTTCATCCTGTTTTTTAGTAGAGTTTGTTCATGATCATCCACTAAGATCACTTCAGACCATGTTAAAATTGTGAAATTATTACTTGTTCATTATAATCAGTCTTATGTTTATCTTTATTAATCTTTATTAATTTTTGTGCTAACAATTTTGTTATTCAGAACCTTACTTTGTCCCTTATAATTAACATACTTACATACATGATGAAAGACCAAAAACAACTAATTGGTTTTTGACTTTTTATTAGAAAATCACTGCTAATTGGTAAACGAATTGAAACTTGAGAGTGCTATTGGCTAAGCTTAATAAACAGTAGCGAAAAAGAGTGCAGTGTGTGATAATTAATACTTCTAATACTCGGTCCAAAAAATAAAAAATAAACCCATATATAGTATATGTATACGGAATTTAATATCATCTGTAAAGATGAAAAAATAAATGTTATTAGTCTGAAATCCATTAAATTTCTGGTACTTTATCACAAAGTTAATCTGGTTAATCTGAAATCCTTTTTGGTTGATGATTTTTTGTGTAGTGTTTTAAATTTGGAAGATATTTTAGGATGTTTATTTATAATTTATATATTATTTTATTCTAAAACGATTTTTCCGGTTAGACTACCGGTTGAACCGGTTAGACCAATGAACCAGTGAACCAGTGACTAGAGCGGTTTGATGACCGGTCCAGTTTTTAAAACCTTGATTTTTTGAGACGATGATAATGGTTGTCATTGGTACCGGCGATATTGAAGAAGCCATACTTGTTGTCTGTTCTTATGTACTCTGGAGACTGGTTGCCATTGTCCGTTGTGAAGTTTAAATATTTGAGGATTTAAAGTTTAAAAATCATGTTTGGAAAAATAATAATTTTTTTAATTTTATTTTAGTGAAAAAACCTCCTTATATGTCATAGTTGTGATTTTTTCACAGTAAATTGTGTAAAAAAAAAAAAGTCGGAGTAAATAAGGTTGAAATTATGAAAGATATTGGGAGATTATACCAAGGAAGAACACGTTTCGTGTACTGATTGACTCTCCTGACAAAAGTAAGCTGCATTTTGCAGCTGCTGCAATTTTTGTTTTTTCTGTCTCACAAAGAACGTAGCATGCGTTTTACAGTATAGCAGATCCATATTTGTGGATTACATGCCATGCACCAATAATACTGTATATCACTATTTTTACTTTCATTAATAAATTAATTTCTGTTATATCAAATTATCCAATTATTATATAATGAACTAATGTTATATTATTATTTTTAATTGTGTTATGTTAGTATTTTTTAATAGATATCAATATATTTGTTTCGCAGGTTTATGAAGAAAACTTTTTACATTTTTTTTCCAAAGGCAAAAGTCATTTAAGGTAAATGAATAATGTGTCCAAACATGGAACAAATTAAAGAAATTGGAGATCTTCCATTAACAATTTAACATTCAACATTAGAATTAAAGAAAAAGCTAACAATTTAATGCAAACCCCAATCCGAATCCATCTCATCAACCTGCTCCAAGTGAAGTTTCGGGCCCAGAAAAAGAAGCAAGGCAGGCAGGAGAAAGGGAAAGGCACCTTACTGAGCTAAAGACTATGGTATGGGAATTGAGGGTGGAAACACAATAGAATTGAATATGGTGAAACACGTAAGCAATTTTATATCCTGAACCTACTTTATACTTGTCTGAGCTGCTAAGTGTCCATTGAATATGGTCTGATCGGCTGGTTTAATTGTCAGGATTCTTGAGCAGATTTCAATTGGAAACAGAGATTCTAGAAGAGGTTGGTTCCATTCACGATTCTCTGTCATCAAATTTTTAACCCAAAAAACATTGTGACTAAGAGGGTTATAATCTAGATGGAAGCCAAAGATCAGAGTATATTATGCTGCTGCCAGTCCCCGCATTGGTACGTGGATAAATTTAAAAAATAAATAATATTTTTTAAAAGATCTTTCAAAAATATAAAATTAATTTAAGATTCAAATATCTAATTTAAAAAAAATTTTTGTTTATCAATTATTTAGAGGATCTTAAATTGAGACCAAAATCCCTATACACTACAGCAAAGAAAAACAAATATCGTACTTTTGTAAAACCAATCTTTTGAGCTACTTATCATCACTGTTGATTATATCAACATTGTTAATAAACAATCTGATTAACTATGGTGTTCTAGATAATTAGAACACTTTTAAGTTTTTCATCTTCCTTTTTAAACATAACATTATTAGCCTCGATACCAAGAGGTAAAATAGAACATGTATAACCAATATTCATCGTACATACTCAAAGCAATTAGTTGGAGACTCTTGTAAAATAGAACTCAATGCAGTGCTCATTGGCAGCTAGTAAAATATTAATTCCCTGGTCAGAATCAACCATTCAATCAAATCGAATCAAAATAAAGAGGAGTAATCAATATACAGAAAAAGAACAATTAAATGAAGAAAAGGTGCCAATACCATTGGTCACAGCTGCGGTTCAAATTATAATTAGATGGAGGCTTTATGTCTTTTAAATAGTTTCTTATTTTTGAATTTCTGTTATTTTTTTCTAACAGAAGTCTATTTAGTTAGACTTGCCAAATTTTTTTAAGATACAATTATAAAATTTAAAATTCAACTAAAGATATCATTATAGACTTGATTCTAATTAATTTAAATCAAATTTGATTTTAATATATTACATATGATATGATATGATATGATTGGATTTAAATCAATCAGAACATAATTAAGTCGTAGTTGCTTCCCTTAAATTATGTTCCACTCCTCATTCCCTTTTTGAATATTTTCATTCTTGGCTTTCAAACAAGTAAGTCATCGTTGATCTTGATCACAATGACTACAATGTCTACTGATGAGTTAATAGAGATATTGTCTTGGTTACCTACAAAAACAATCCACAAACTCAAATCTTCTTCAAAACTCTTTTCAGAGCTTCCAAAAACTCCATACTTTGTAGCAAAACAAGCAGAAAACTCATTGAAGAAAGATCGTCCTTCATGCTTCTTCATTCAGAGAGATGACAATCTGAATCACAAACTCGCGGAGAGGAACTTTCCTCCGGTGTCCCTGAAAACATGCTACAATTCATCGCAAACTCGCGGCTCAAGATTCTAAGCTCAAGCAACGGTTTACTCCTTTGTTTTCATGGAACAGAATTATTTATCATCAATCCAGCAACTTGTTACCTTTTGCTCCACATTAGCTATAATAGTTAAATTACATTCAATACAATCTAAAGATACCTTATGCTCCTAACTCCTACCGCAAGAGTACCTTTCTTCTTTTTTTTCTTTCTTTTTTTCTCTTTTCCTGCTTCATTGGATTTCCAATTTGATCCTGGAAAAGTGAAGGAGGCAAAAGGTTGTGGTATACCAATGAATCTCTCTACAACCACCGACTATTTCAATTAAATAATTTGCTTCTGCTGTAAAGGAAGTAGATAATCAAAGGTAACAGAGCAGAAGTTTTTTTGTGTTGACGTTATTTATTATTTGAATTTTTCTATAATGTCTCCTACTTTTTCCTTGTCTCCATCTAATATACTCTTCTCTGTCTGAAACGCAGAGTTTAATATATGTAATGCAAGCATTCATGAAACCTAGTGCAAAGATGCAGTTGTTTCAAGCACCTTGTGAGTGCTTGGAACATCACACACTTCATCCATTTTGGATGGGTAATTGCAATAGAATTTTTCATCTCTAGTTTAAAAAGTTATAGCATGCAAACTTCAGTTCCCACACTGTAGTGAAAAACTTAAATTGATTAAATATATGTATATAAACACAATTCTAGCTCCATTGGTTTGGTTGACGCTTTCATCTTTTTCATGAAACAAATGTTCTCTTTTCGAATTTGTCAGCATTAACAGCAGTGTCACATTATGATTCTTATGGCAATACTTGTCAACTTTTGTTCTATACAGGTTTCTCATTATCCAGAACCTGAAATTCAATATGGCTTTTTTCTCTGGAATTGCTGAATCTATGACTGGGGCCCTTCATTCAAGTTTCATGATCAACCATCTCTGGTTTCCACTTTGGGTTCTTCTCTGCATTTGGCTTGGCTGCTCTCCACTGAAAGCAACTTGTATAGAGCATAACCTAGGAAAATTTTCATTTGCTGAAGGAGGTTTGCTGCGTAACTTGATGGAGCTTTGTAGAATGTGAAAAGCTAGATAGCTTTATGGGTCGTAAACAAGATAGCTAATAGCAGCTGATGGTAACACCTGAAACTTATAAACAATGAATATCAAAAGACAAGAATGAAAAAAGCTTGACACACATGGGCTAAGATTCAAAACTCAACTTTCACAGCGAGGTTAACAATTCAAGACCAGAGTGATAACTCTAATTTTTTGCTCAATTTTCCTAATTACTAATTCAATTAAATTTAATGTGCACCATAAGAGATCATACCTGCAATAAGCTGGGAATTAATCCAGCATAAAGGGCAGGAACACCTCCTTGTTCAACAATCTTGACACAAGTTGCCATCGGGTTCAACCTTGTTGCCCGAACTTGCATTTGAAGCTGTCTCCTCCCAAGGCTTCACCGCCAGGTGCTACCATCACCGTTCTGATCTGAAAGAAATCACTCTTAGAATTCAGCTACAACTAAGCAAGAAATTAAAGGAAATTGTAACACTATGAAATAGAACATCTAGGCTGTTTACTCTCTTAGAATAATGAAGACACACTGACACAGATGTATATAAATACATGATAGTCTGTTTGGTTGTTAAGACACTGATAAAGAGACATAAACACATCTGTTACCAATTTTATCTCTAATAAGGAAGTTGTTGGTATAAGTGGCGAGGTGAGGTTAGAAAGTGGAATTTTTAAAATTTATAAGAAAGGACAGATAAAAGTAACAGAATCTATATCTCCACTCACAGTGTCCATGGGCAAGCAGAGATGAGCTCGAAAAGGTTCTTCTGTTCACCACGAACTACGTACTCCAGCTTAAGCCTCTCAAGAGGTGCAACAAAAGTTCTGATAAATCAAAAAAGAATACACAAGATAACAAACTGTGTATGATCTTCAAATCAAAATCATAATGCACAGGCAAAGAGAAACCGCAATTGGAAATGTAGCTTTCAATCTTGTCAAACCAAAAATCGAAAAGGAAAAATATTAATAGTAAAATGCACGATAGCTTTCTTAGAGCAATGAATCAGTGAATTTAATTTGAATAGCTTACACCGCCGCATCAACAACGCACACTCCACTTTATGTCTTGCAGGTTGGTGGAACATGGTATCATGCTGCTTCATTTTATTAGATTGATTATCTCTTAAAATTTTAATACAACTCACAGTAGGAAATTTTATCTCAAATAACATTTATAAGTTGTGAATTTAATCACACGCATATCACTGTACTAAGGAAAAAGGCCTTGTTTATTATCTGTATTCTTACATCGAGGGACTAATTGTACAAAATAACGGGAAAAAAAAGACATGTTAACTAAACACAAAGTGCAAGCTACCTGGTAAATTGATTAACAATGCTTCCCACCCATTGTTTCTTCTATTAACATATCCAAATTCCCCGCCCTTAGGCTCCGTTTGTTTACAGAGACAGGACACTGAGACAGGGATACAGAGACATAAAATCGTATTTGACAGAAGAGACATGAATAGAGACAATGTGTCCAGAGACACTAAATTAGTGTATTTTGTGTCCATCCTGACAGGAAGGACACGAAGACACTAACAAGAGACACAACTTATTTTTTATTTTTTTTCATTATTCTTGTTAATTTTTCATAATTATATTTTTTATTATTATATTTTTCATCTCAAATTTTTTGAATGAAAAAAATGAGAATAAATTAGATTTTCATAATTTGTTCTAATTTATCACCAAACAGAATACAAGAACACAAAATTCAGTGTCTTGTCCTTTCATGTTCTGAGTGTCTTGTTCCTGTTATCAGAAACAAACGCAGCCTTAATAACTAAAACACTTTTTCTGGCCATTCTAAAAATTATACTTAACAAAGTCTACCAGACTTCTTCATATCTAGAATGAAAATTTACAGAAACTCCAATCTAGTAAACATGAACTTTGTGTAAATATATTACTATAATAACGTATGATAATTTGCCAAGAATTAAGAAACACTTAATTTTGAGTGGCATCTATTAATCTATCTGGTACTGCACTTATATTCTATCATAGTAACCAGAAAGAACATGATAAACTGATGATCATTTGTCGGCCAGGAATTTGGGAACTAAGCAAGATGAACTACAACATAATATGAAGAATCCATTGTTATAATTAGTGTACAACTAAAACATATATAAAGTCAGCAAGACAGCAATGCATGCAATTTTTTTTTTAAATAAAAATCAAAACACCAAATTTAACAACTCATTGCTCACCTCTTATCAACAATATCAGTTTTGTTTCCAACCAAGACAATAATATAACATCAGTGCCGCGTTCTTGGCGAACCTCCTCAACCCACTTGGTAGTGTTAAAAAATGATTGCCTGTCTGCATGAGAACAGGTTGGGAAAGTATTCAAATAGGGTTAATACTCAAATTCGTCTATGAAAGATCACGCGATCTTCATGTTCGTCCTTGAATGATTTTTTTAATCAAATTAGTCCCTGAAAGATAAAATGTAAGTCAAATTAGTCATTCCGTTAGTTGGATGATAACGTGTCACATTAAGCCACGTGGGTGACACGCTTGACATGTAAAAAAGTTTTTTATAGTCAAAATAGTCCTTGAAAGTTCAGACGTAAGTCATTTTCATTCATCAAATTTTAAAAAGTAGTTAAACTAGTCTTTATATACTTTTTTTTATATTTTTTCTTCATAATATTAAATTTAAAATATTTTGTGATACTACTAATTTTAATAGAAATGTAATTGACAAACAAAACATTAGTAATTGTATCTTTTCTTCTTAAAAGTTTTTTCAATAAAATTATCTCTCTCCTTTAATTCTTCTCAAAATCTCTCTTATTCTTTTCTATTCTAAAGCATTTTTCTTATATTATTACATTTTGCTGGATGTAATATATATATACTCAAAATTGAAATGCATGTATTTATTAACCTAAACAAAATTATATGCTCAAAATCAAAATTTATGTATGTTAACCTAAACAAAGTTATACCACTATTTTTTTTTTCTACTACATCTTTTTTTTTTATTACGGTATTACTTACATATAGGATATAATGGTAGTGATATTTAAAGTCAAAATTCAAGAAGATCCACAAATTTTGCTTCAATTCTAAACTTTACAAAATATTGAAAATTTGTTGCTTAATTATTATTATTATTATTATTATTATTATTATTATTATTATTATTATTATTATAAACGAATTGCTTCTTAAGTGTAATACGTGCAAAGATCATAATAAATTTTTGTGTTTCATATGTTTGAGATAGATTATATAATTTTTTTTTAATTTCACAAATCAATGAGATAAAATGAAATAGAAAATATTATACTTATGCATAACACAAGCTACTCCGCACTAGTACATTATATAAATAGATATGCTTCGTATTAAAATAAAATTTCTTTTGTTTTAAATGAAATATTTAAAAGATTATATTAGAATATTAAGATTCAAAAAGTGATTCTATAAATTAGTTTTTCAATTATTGAGTTTTACTATATAAATTAAACAATAATAAAAATTATAATTTTAAAAAATTTAAAAAATTTAAAATTTAAAATAATTACTATATTATTTAATAAAATTTAAAATATCAAATTTTTAAATATATAATCAACAATAATTTGATAAACTCATTTAAATAAAAAAAATCACATAAAAATTACAATTTGAAAATGTAAAATTTTAAAATACAAATGACAAAATAACTTTATAAAAATTTAATTATTTTTATTATGTTATGTAAAGAGAATTTTGTTTATTAAAGTTTAAAAAATAATATTAAAATTAGTAGTATCAAAAAATATTGTAAATTTAATACTATAAAAAAAATTATATAAGGACTAGTTTGACTAATTTTTAAAATTTAAGGAATGAAAATGACTTACGTCTGAACTTTCAAGGACTATTTTGACTATAAAAATTTTTTTTACATGTCAAGTGACACATGTCACTGGCCTGCCACGTGGTGTGCCACATGTCACTGACCTACCACGTGGTGTGCCATGTTATCATGCCACGTGATATTTAACATGACACATCATCATCCAACTGACGGAATGACTAATTTGACTTATATTTTATTTTTCATGGACTAATTTGATTAAAAAAATCATTCAGAGATAAAAATGAAAATCGGGTAATGTTTCATAAACTAATTTGAGTATTAACCCTTAAAAACATGCAAGCATTCAAAAAAGAAATGATTTTAATTGCTCATAGTGGCGACCTAGTGGCCAACAAATGCTGTATTAATATCAGTACTCAGAACTACAATTTGTCGTTCTTGCATTTCAGTGCGTACAAACAAACTATGGACATCGGTAACTTGGTATTGTAATATTATCCTTGGATTTCTTAGTAATTATCTATCAATATGCTGTTATTCATAATTACTTTATATATTTATATACTTTAGTATTATCACCCTTGTCAAAATTTTGTCTTATTTCAACTTTAGTATTATTAAAAGTTAAAACCTTCATCCATTATCACCCTTGTCAAGAAAATGAGAATCCACGCACACTGTATATTATAGAGTTAAGGTTTTTTCTTTTTTTTCTTTTTTGAAGAAAAAACAAAAGATAAAAGAACAAGAAACAAAAATCATTATAGTTTGAAATGATTGTTAAATTATATTGAATACTTTTTTAGTAAATTAATATTTATTTATTTAAAGAGGGGAAGCTTTTAAAAATCTAAATTAAAACAATGCTTATTATGGTGGTCATCCACTATATATAATTAATGCTGAAAGATGACATGTGGTTTACATAATGTTTTTATATTTCGGAACGTTTTACACAAAATAGGTTTTCAGGAATGTAAAAAAAAAAAATCCACAAACTACACCTCAAAGGAGTGTTATTTGGATTTTCACTACATACATTTGTGGCTTCTTATCTTAATTTTTTTTTTCTTTTTCTTTTCAATTCCACAATGTTTATAGAACAACAATAAATCACTCAATCAATAACATATTATAAGCAAAAATTAACAGCAGTTATTAGAACAACAGTGGAGATAAAATTACTAAAATCAAGCAAAAAAAATAGAACAACAAATTAAAATTAATAACAATTAACAAATTTAAAAAAGAATAGCAGTAGTAGCAGTGAGCAGTGAAGAACAACAAATCAAAATCAATAACCAATTCAAAAGGGGAACAACAAATAGCTGCGATCAGCATTGATGAGTAACGTAGCAGCCAGCAATAAAGAACAACAAATTAAAAATCAACCATAAAAAATGTCAAAAGTAAAGAATAACAAAGTTAAATAAAGCTTTTGTTTGAGTTTGCAAGCGTGTGGTACGTGAAGCGAAAAGAGTGTAGTGGAATGCACGAAGTGCTGAGAAGTATGAACATATAGTTGTCTCGATCGTCCACAAGAGCGCATGCGAGTAACCTGTGCGGTGCTGCAGCAAGTGTGGGAGAGTTTCTAACAATGTGCTTGGAGGGAATGATGCGGCTATGGAAGACACTGAAGGGGTGTGGCGTCCAAATGGATCTAGTCTTGTCCACGTGGACGTAGATGGTGAAGTGTGCTTTTGGGGCTTGGTTAAAGAACGATTCCCATAAAGGGGCGAATGGAGAGTCGATGTTGTGAGGAACATAGACGCTAGTTTCTTAGGGAACTCAGACCCAAAAGAAGTATTTGACAGAAACCGGATCGATTTTTTTTAGAAAGTACGGCTTCGGAGGCAACAAGTGGCTTTCAGGTAATTGAGATTTCAATTCGAATGATTTTTATGCTCATATCTTTTTTTTCGAAGCATGTACTGTTTTTGGTTCACCAGACCTTATGGGTTCAGTTTGGTTTGCAAAGCTGTACGAGAATTGGCATATATGGATTCATGTTTACTTGGATCACCACTTTTGGGTTGGGATGAGAAGCACACAAAGGAGCGATTGCATGTATTTATTTTTTAACAAGTTCATCACACGGAATAGCTCCTTGAGACAATTCGTGAAGCAATACGAAAATTGCCTAGCAATCAGAGAGTAAGCAGAGAGAGAATTTGATGCTGCAGATTTTCACACTGTGATACCATGCACAACAAAATCAGCAATAAAGGCACAATTTTAGCATGTATATACCCATGAGAAGTTCAGAGAAGTTCAAGCTCAATTCAGAGGCAAAGTGAATTGTATCACAAGATCAATGCATTCCACCCTAGGTTTCACAACATATGAAGTCATAGAGCAGGTTTCGAACTCCACATTCAACAAGTTTGTCGTCACCTACAACGTAGTATCACGAGATGTAAAGTGCCATTGCTTGCTGTTTGAGTCTAGGGGCATATTGTGTCGCCATTCCATAAGCGTTCTAAACTTTGAGCGAGTGGATAACGTGGCACTGAAATACATATTGGAACGCTGGAGTAAGAACATAAAGAGGAGGCATATACACATCAAGATCAGCCAAGATGAACCTCTACTGGAGCCAAGAAGTAAGAGGTTTGATGAATTGGTGTTTCGATCCCCCAATATATATATATATATATATGTGAATTTGCATCTGAGTCTGAAGAGTTGACCAGAATTTTGCACCGAGCATTTGACAAGGTTATGGTGGAGATGGAAGAATATCAAGAGAGAAGCAAAGGAATAAGTTTGTTAACCCACGAAGAAGTGACGTTAAGCAATGTGAATGACCTTCAAAGCCCACCACATGTCAAAACAAGAGGTCGACCCAAGAATAGACTTGGATCAAATCTGGAAAAAAAAAAGATCTCAAATGCCATGAAGAAAAAAAAAAGACAGTTCCAAGCGAGGTAAAATTGACTTGCTTTTGATTAGTTACAAATTCAATTGTTCATTTTGCTAATATACAATTAATTATGTCTTTTGTAGTTGAACCTGCTTTTAGACCCCGAATCATCGATTCAGTCAAGCTCCACTCTTTACAATGCACCAGATATGAATTATCCAAGAGAGGATTGTAGAATTTTTAATTTTTATTAATGTAAATGTTACCCATGAGCAAATTTCGGTTCACCATGGTTATAGCAGGCTTAATTTCTGACTTTTGTTAGTCTTTAATGAATAGTCACTTTTTTGTGAAATTCTATATGATATATGCAGTTTTTGGATTTGTTTAGTGTATTAATTTCTAAGTTGAATAATTAGAATTTATTTTGAGAAACGGGAATCAGGTGTAGTGCTAGTTACATGTTTTGTGTTCAAGGTTCAGGGTTCAAGGTTCAGGTGTAACACCCTAATTAGCCTAAGTTTTACCTCGCGTCGTAAAGCAAAGGTTAATCAAGAATTACGACAGTTCTAAGCTCATACATATAATATATATATATATATATATATATATATATATATATATATATATATATATATATATATATAGAAAGAATAGTATAATCTAGAAGGCCGATGAAGGATGCAGCTCAAAAAAAGGATTTCAAAAGCTCAGAGCGTGCTAATAAAGCTACTGAATTGAGGCACAAGAAACAGGTATAAAATAATAAAATATCATATTATAATAGTATAATATTATAAGACTCTAGCCACAGCTTGTGGAGTTTAAGCCGGCTAGCCATATACAAACCATACATAAAACCAGACAATAAAAACAGCTTACACAAGTTTTGTTGTCTCAAATTCAAGCCTCTAGGCAAAGCAAAATACAAAAGATGAGAGACATATACAAAAGAGATCAAAAGACTTCAAAACAGATAGATATCCTCCGCTCCTGTCACCATCAAAGAAACTCACCGAGGTGGGTTACGACATGCATCTAAAAAATACAACAGAAATATGGTATGAGAACCGGAGGTTCTCAGTATGGTAACTGTGCCCAGTGATGTAAGATATAAGACCCCGGGACGCCAAAGGCAATCCTAGACTTCATATCCATCATAAGATTCAATCTTAAGGCATACTAAAACAAATAAGTATCATATATATTTTAACATAAATAGACAGGGTACTCTATCTTAAGGAATTTCTATTTTAACCAAACACCGCTGTCCAACAGCCTTCACCAACCTATCCTCCATGCGATCCTATCGCCACCGCCTTCCGAACCTCCTCAATCTCAACATAATACACAATTAATAGCAATGCAAGTAAAACACAAGTAGAAGCATATAAGGCAAGTAGTTCAAGTAAGCAAATAGGCATGTTATTCAATTAGGCGCACAATTACAGGTTGACAAAGCATACAAATAGATAGAAAATGCACACGATAAATGCCTGCCCTATTGGCTGTGATATCACATTGTCGGTTCAACTGCCAACTCGACACATCTCCATGGAGACGTTGCCCTTCGGAATCATCATATGGGAACCCTTGAGATATAGTGCTCGGATAATTGTCCAGGATTTTGCGCTTGCACGCTCTATTGATCCAAAGGGATGCGAGCGGGATACTCTTGCCACCGACCTCGCATCTCAACGCAAGCGGGACGAACCACCGCCCTTACACGCTACCTCGACAGGTGGGATCCAACCGCCCTCCCTGCCAGGCGCATAGCGTCTCATAATCTCAATATACAAATGATATATTAGTGGTTTTCAGAAAATATTTTTCAGTATGCCATGGATCCATCATTTCATTCCGAGTCCTCGACTCATCTCAACCACTTTCAATCCAACATCTCCATTCCTCGTTCTCATTCCACCAAGCCCATCCTCAGTACACCCGAAACCTAAGCTTCCGTTTTCTAACTTTTTATCAAATTACCAAGTTAAATCATTTAGGACCTTCTCTATGTTTTGATATCCAAAAACGAGCCAAAAGTCTTAAATAGGTGTCACAGGAGTTTACAAGCCTAATTCTCTGTCTCTAGATTCAAAACAAAAGTATCCTATAGATTCGAACCCAGTTGAAATAGTTTAGTTAAATAAAATAAAAAAAGAAAACCATTTCTCTTGCAAAAACTTATTTTAAGTTTGAAATCTCTGCACCAAGACAGCAAGCTACCCTGTTCTTAGAAAATCCACCAAAAATCATATTTTCATTTGATGTATCTGAAATTTTCCAGAAATAAAATAGACTCATAGAGCTTTATATCAGTAAAAGTCTCATAGAAAAATTATTTTTCTGGAGAGAGTTATACTGATTACAAGTTTACTTTCAAAAACTAGTTTTGCTGTCAAAATAGCTAAGAGCTCTATTTTTTAAAACGAGCACAACTCCTTCTACAAAATTTATAATAGTCTAAAATTTTGACACAAACAAGAAAACAGTCCAAGTCTCAATGTCTTTTTGGTCCCACTCAAAAACTATGGTCAGGATTGGGAGATATAGGCTTGGAAAGTTGCTGATTTGATTATGTAGCAGTAGAAAATCAGTTTTAAAGTAACAAACTTCAAAAATTTATATCTCATAATCCAACAGTTAAACATTAACCAAAATTTCCAGGATTTTTCTACACATCACAAAGATTCGAGAAAAAATAATCCCATTCAATTGTGATGGTTAGATCGTTCCCAAAAAGCGTCCGAAGCTGCTGCCAGAAAATAGATTATGCAGAATTTTGCCAAACCTCAACTTTCAAAATATTTCAACCAAAATCAGACCAAAACCATACCAACTCCAATTTACCTCATAACTCACCCTTTGTGTCACAATCTACCATTCATACCAAATTTTTCATTCACCCTTCAATATCCTCAACCTCAAATATCAAATATATAACACTATAATCATTCCTCCACCAACCACATTCATCAATTTCCATTATCAAATACATAACAATACATTCATTTTTTAAATCAACACATTAATCAAATTCCATTCCACCGTTTCCAACAATCATCATAATCAATTTCAATCTCAATCCTCAATACCATACTATCAACATCAACATTTCAATTCATCAACAACCCAAATCATCAAATCATCATACATCATCATACAATAATTCCAACAACCAATTTAATTCAATCCTATCCTATGGGTCACTAGCCTAAGTGTCCAGAAATATTATATATTACATAGAGAAAACCAAAATCATACCTTGGCCGATTCCCTATATGAACCAAAACTCAAAATTGAGCACCCAATGAGCTTCCAACCACAAGCAAGCCACCAATGTAACTCCAACAAGCACAACAAGCTCCAAACTCACAATAATCAAACTATATATGCATAAACCATCACAAATCAACCTAGGGTTCTATTTAAACATAATATCACAAAGGTTTAATGTCTCTTACCTTTTTCAACAGATTTGATAGCCAAAATCCAATGCTAAGCAAGGATTAGAGCAAACCTAAACATCTAAAATCACAAAACTCATTTAACCCAAAGCCCTAAAAAAATCTCGGAATTTCGGAGAGAATAACTGAGAGAATTTCCAGCTTTCCATACCAGTTTCTTATAGGGGTGTTCGCAGTGTGGTTTGGTTCGGTTATTTAGGAAAAAGCCATCCGATCCGATCGTTTATTAAAACTGCGGTTCGGTTTTTTTACTGAGACCATCCGAACCAAACCAACCCAATTAAAATCGGTTTGGTTTGGTTCGGTTTTTTAATTATTAAAAAAGATTTTAGATAAACAAAAAAATAAAAAAATTACATTTAAGACCAAACCTTAAATTCATTATTATAATACAAATGTCCCAATTTCACAAACCCTAACCTCAATTTCACAGCAAGAATCCAACTCAATCCAAATTTCTTAATTACAGAATTGAAACCCTAAATCTAATCCTAATTTTACATTAACAGAATTCAAACCATAGCAATTTTATCAATCAAAAATCAAAACATATATTAAAATCATTGACAACGGCGGAACAGAGGCAGACCAGAGGCAGAGGCGGTGGCAAAGCTGTGAGCAGGACGCAGTGAACAACAAACTGCATAATTACACAATTCACAAAATCACAAAAACAGAATTAAAATCACTTGTAAAAACAAAATCATAGAAAAACAGAAGCAGGAGCAAACAAAATAAAATCATAGAAAAAATAGATGCAGAAACACAAAAAGTAAAATCACTAACAGAATCATAAAATAGAATTAAAAATAAAAAAATGTAAACACAGAATCAGAGAAAAACAGAAGGAAAAGCACAACAAAATAAAATCACCAACAGAATAATAAAAACAGAAATTGAATACCTAACTTGGAGGCAATGTCATGGACGACGAACGGCGCCTGCTTGTGCGTGGAGGAAACGGTGGCTCCAGTGCGTGGAGGAAGACAAAAGCCCCTGGTGCGAGGAGCCTAGAGAGACACGGCGTAGAGGAGACGGCAACTGCAGTACATTGAGGACGACGAACAGAGGAAGAAAAAGAGCCGCGTCAAGTTAAGGGAATTTGCGCGACGAGGAAGGGCCGCTGCGAAGGTGTTGTCTGCGATGCCAGGGGCTGAGAGGACGACGACCTTATGGGGGTGGGAAGAGAGTACTCGAGTGTGGAGAATAGAGAGTGGAGAGAGTTAGGGAATATGTTACGGTGAGAATGGAGAGTGGAGAGAGTTAGGGAATAGGTTATGGTGAATGGTAGCTAGGTCATCTCAGGGGAATGAGGGTTTCGTTTATTTATATATGTGTTTTAAAATAAACCGGTTTGGTTCGGTTTGGTTAGGGTTTTCACTAGCAGAACCAAAAACCGAACCGAACTGCATAAAAACAGCAAAAAATCATTTTTCGGTTTTTTCGGTTTTTGGTTTATTCAGTTTTCGGTTTTTTTAGTTCGGTTGATCGGTTTTATTTGGTTTGGATCGGTTTTGAATATCCCTAGTTTCTTATATGGATTTTGTAGAACTCTTCACAAGGAACACATAGCCGCTGACGGCACATAAATCGGAGCACCGTAGCTCGAGATATCGCGAAAAGAAGAGATATGTGAATAGTGTTTTCTTCTTCCTCTTCTTTCTTTTCTTTGCTGTTGAGTGTGTGTGTGTTTAATGATGTTGTGGCTGCATAGGTTCATTAAATGAACCCTTATATATGTTGGGCTTGGGTCCAACTTGGGCCCGGTCCAACCCATCAGCATTTTTAGCCCGTTTGTCCCAACTTCGAACCAAACCTTTAAAATTAACGTCCGGTTTTCTATTTCTAATGTTTTTCTATGGTTTTTTACTGTTTCTATTTTTTCTAGTGCAGTACCGGGCAGACTTGAACCGGTTCAACCGGTTCAACTGCCGATTTGTGGTTTTTTATGATTTTTCGCAGAAGGCACATTTTCTGACTCATAAAGACCCACTGAGTCCAAAAATCTCCTTTAAATACTCAAATTCTCACTACAATTTTTTGGAATCTAATTTGGAAAATATAATCACTTAATTAACTAGTTGATTAGTTACGGTTCTTACCTCAGGATTTAGGGTTTAGGGTTTAAGGGTTTAAGGGTTTTAGGGTTTATGGGTTCAGTGTTCAGGGCTGTGGGTTTAATAGTTAGGATTTAGGGTTTAGTGGTTTAGAGTTCAGGGTTTAGGGTTTAGAGTTTAGAGTTTAGGGTTTATGGTTTAGAGTTTAGGGTTTAGGGTTCAGGTTTTAGGGGGTTCAGTGTGTTTCCAACTTTCGGTTCGCTCAATGTATTAATTTCGGTTCACCGCCTTCAGGGTTGAGGGTTTAGGGTTTAGGGTTTTAGGGGTTAGAATTTTAGTAAAAATTGTAGCTAATAATCTTAATTTGCTAATGAATCCAACTGTCATAATTTTATTTTATATAAAAAATTGTGAGAAAATTTTTTTAATTTTGCATATAATATATAACGTATTTTTTTATTTTTCTTGTGAGCATTTTCCGTGCGATCCCAAGTATATATCCCAGGTATATATCATTATTTGCTAAGACTTATGGAGTTCAACCACCATTTCTGGGTTTTTATTTGCGGCCTCATAGGTATATATCATTATTCATTTCATCCTTCTTGTTATCTCATATGCATTCATACTTCACCATTGCCTTAATTTTCTCATCTCCTTTTTTTTTTTAAAGAAAAGCTCAATACAACAAAGGTGGAGCAAACAGGAACATAGCATACCAAAAATAAAACTAAAGACTAAAAGCTAAAATAGTCACATGAACCGATCCTCAGTCATCTTCGGCATAGCCATCAACAACAAAAAGGATCCACACAACTCCACTCATTAGCGCTAAGGGAGGTCATGTTGATAATTTCTTCAACGCTCTTGCTGGTATTCTGGAAGATCCTCCTATTTTTTTCCAGCCAGATGTTCCAAAGGATCATACAGAAGCACCTCAACCGCTGCATTTGATTCTCCTTACTCCGCGGTTTCTCTGTCCAGCTCAAAAAGTGCTCTTTCATCGAACCCAGAAAAGACCATTGTCGGCCAAAAGCTGCTATCCAAGCATTCCACACCTGCCACACAAAAGCACAGCCTAGAAATAAGTGATATACATGCTCCACATCATTATTACATAACACACAAACATTATCTTCCTGAGTGATGATACCAAACCGGCTTAGCCTTTCCTTTGTATTCATTCGGCCTATCAGCATGAACCAAGCAAAAAGCTCCACTCTTGGTGGAACCAAACCTTTCCAAATACTCCTAGTAAAGCTGAAACTGGTTATCTCCTCTGGTAGCATTTCCTTCTGCCATACCTACACAAACGATTTAGTTGAAAAAATACCTTGCCCATCATATTTTCACACCACTCTATCCTTTCTGTTTTGTACTGGCCTCACAGGTGTCAAAACGTCTTGCAACTGGTTCAGTAGTTCCAATTCCCATTGGAACAGCTCACGCCTCCATTGGAAGTTCCAAATCCACTCTAGCTCATCCCAAAACCCACAAGTCCCAATAACAGAACCCTCCTGGTTTGAAACAGAGAAGAGCCTCGGAAATCGATCTTTTAGAGCTCCACCAAGAAGCCAGACATCCTCCCAGAACCGAGTCCGTTGCCCATCACCTACCTCCATTGACAAGCCTGTGACCAACTTATCCCTAAGGTGTTGGTTCGTGATATTTACTTGGCAGATATCTTTCCATGGGCCTCCTCTAGTAGACAGTATTTGAGTTGAGAGTAGTTCATTTGAGTTCAGATTACGGCACGAACACACTACCTTCTTCCACAACGGGCACTCTTCCTTAGCAAAACGCCACCACCACTTAAATAACAAAGCAGTGTTCCGAATCAAAGCGTCCCCAACGCCCAAACCACCTAGCTTCTTAGGAGCTTGCACCACTTCCCATCTTACCAGAGCCATGCCATTCCGACCATCGTCCTTACACCACAGGAACTGCCTTTGTAATGATATCAGCTTCTCAGCAACTGCCTTTGACATCTTGAACAGACTCAAGTAATACACCGGCAGGCTATTTAAGACTGACTTGATAAGCACCAATTTTCCCGCTTTATTTAGCACTTTACTTTCCACAGACTGAGCTTCTCCTCCACTTTATCTATTATAGGCTTCCAGGTCTTCACCAATTTTCTCATCTCCTTCTTTCTTGTTATCACCATGCTATGCTCTCACCAAACTTCTTGGAGCATGTCATATTCATCAAATATTTTTATATTTTTAAGAATTTTATATTGAAAAACTCTCTTTTTTTAAAAAAAATCAATAAAGATGGACCTCTAAATTTTTAAATCATATAAATTTTGAAAACATATTATGACACTATTTTTTTTAGAGTTTAAATTGATAAAAAGAGATATATGAATAATTATATCTCGTTCAAACATATAAAGATATTCAAATATAATATTTGTATACTAAAATTATTATATATCTATGCATCAATATATGTATAATTTAACTCATTTTTAATGTGTATTTTACTTTAATAACTAATTTTGATTATTAAATTCAGTGTACATATAATGTGGTTGAAAAATATTTTGTGAACTAAGTATACATCTTTCAAGAGTTATATTATATCAAAATATAAATACTAAGTTACTAAATAAAAACATGATAATTAACTTGGTATAATACCACACACACACATATAATTAATGCAGATTGCATTGCATTTCATTTATAATGTTAAACAATTAAATTGAAAGCTTGATGCATACTATCACCAACCCTAGTTTGGAAAAATTCCAGTAATGTGATCTTCAGCCTTATGTAGTAAATTGAAGTGATATAATTTATTCCAGCTAAACTTATATATTAAACTGATGCAACAAGCTTAAAAACTCATAATGCACTCGTAAAAAAAATCTAGATTTTATTCTTTTCTCTTGTGTGTTTAGCAAAAAATACTACATAGTCATGAGTAGTTCACCAGTGCAGCTGCAATCTGGGACACCACCGGCACAACCATGCTCAATTTGGAAGCTATTTACTGTAGCCTGCATCTCCATTGGACTCTACTTTATTTCGGCTATACAGATGTTTTGGCTTCCACCCATTTACCACATTCTCGGAGTGCCGGACAGATAGATTTCTTTCGTTTGGATTGGCGGACCCTTTTGTAGCTTTGTTCTCCAACCAGCCATTACCTACTATAGAATCTGATGCAGGCGCCACCGTCTTTTTATCATTCCCGGTGCCATCTCCATAACCATAGCTCTTTTGGCGATAGGCTTCGCCGCAGACATCGGCTATGCCTTTGGTGACGACCTCTCCAAGAAAATTCTGGCACGCGCCATAGTCACTTTTACGATCAGGTTCTGGATGTTGGATGCCTCGATGGTGTTGACCAAGGCCTCCTGCCAAGCCTTCCTTATTGACCTTGCCAGCCGCGACGAACAGAAGATCACATTGACAAACACGTTCTCCACATTCTTCATGGCAGTGGAAAACCTGATGGGTTTCTTCTCTGTGTTCGTGCATACGTTCCCATTTCCGGTGACAAAAGCATGCCACTCTGACGACTACTGCATATGGGTGAAAAGCGTATTATTCTCAGCGATCCTCCTTCTACTTTCTTTGAAAACTATGGTTCTATACTTCATCTGGGATAAGCCGGCATTTCTTGAGGAGGAGACACATGAGGGGGAAGAGGAGGATGATTGATACCCGGTGGTTACATGCTTATGGGAAATTATGGGAGCCATAAAGGGCCTTACAAATCCCATGTTATAGGTGATAGCGATTGAGGCATTGAGCTGGTTGGCTTGGTACGGATTTTTTTGGTATATCTCTTATTGGATGCTAAGGGATGTGTACGATGGGCCCCCTCTGTAGCCTGGGGTTCATACATTATTAATCACAGCCCGCGGATTTGGAGCTCGGGGTCTTATAATAACTTGGATGGTTATGGGTGTTACGTCCTTGGCTGTAGAGCCCATTGGACGCACAGTTGGTGGCGCCAAAACCTTTGGGGAATTGGAAATTTTATTTTGGCTGGTGGCTTAACCATGACAGTTTGCCTTAGCAAGCTTGCTAAGGATGAGCGGCTCCATATCCATGATTTATTCGATACTCATCCGGCTTCCACCGTCATTCAGATTTTGGCCCACTGCGTATTTGGCATTCTCGGTATTTTCCTTGCGGTAATTAATAATATATTTTTATTACAAATTGCATGCTATATTAGAATATATTCTTATCTTAAATAATTATTCATCTTGACCTCAATCAAATTGACCATGTGAAGTTCTTACTTTTAGACATATTAACCGTACTCTTTTTTAGATTTCAGATAGCAGTCACTGTCGTGCCTGCACTAGCATCTATCTACTCAAACAAGAGTGGTGCAGGAAAAGGTATCACATTCTACACTACAAATAATATTATAGTAAAATAGGATGACGTCTACTTTTTAAAAAGTAAACTAGAATATATTCTAATATAGCATGTGGTTCAAACTCCCATTCTTCATCTGTTTTAGATTCTGATTTTTGTGTAGAGAATACGGGTAAATGTAGATTTTTGTCAAACAACAAATCTTTCATTTGACCTTCCATAGATGGTAATTAGTGCCATTCAAACTTATCATTCTAGTAGAATTATTTGCCTCCATCTTTCAAGCAAGTTATAACAAAATACCCAAAACTGAGCTCTGATACCAATTGATATGAATAAAACATAATTCCCTACTTGCAAGAATTAGAGGAGCAACAATATCCACTCACCACAAGTATTAACATCAGCACAATAATACTCAATAGCAGCGGAAAAATTACATAAACCAGGAAATAGAAACAAGCTAACACACCAAGATTTTTAACGTGGAAAACCTCCTCAATGAGAGAAGTAAAAATCACGAGTCTCCAAGACCAGGATATAGCTTCACTATGATGAAAAATAGGGTACAAGAGAGTCACAAATTACTGCACAAAACGTGCATACAACAAGCCAAACAACCCAAGCTTCAAAGCTTACAAAACAAGAACAAGAAGATGAAAATACCACAAAAATAGAGCTACTATGCGTGGCCAATATCTCCAGCTACAAATGTCGAATTGAAGATCCAAACGGTGGAATCAAAGAACCAGATGTATAGAACACACTATCCAGATTTGAGCTCGATCCAACGGTTAACGAATCTGAAGTTACCAATTTACAGAGACAGCTTTGTGTTTGTGCGAAAATAACTTTCTCTCTTCTCTTCTCTCTAGTGTTTGGTGTTCTCTTGCAAAATGACCTCTCTCTCACTCAACCCTAACTCACCTCAGCCACTTCAACTATTCATGGGATTGGATACTAGTATTTGGGCTTTTTCTTTATATAGGAAGGGAGCCCAAAAACCCAACAGCATGCTTGTCTCTACTCTTTAGGGCATGAATTATTCAAATTAAACATACAAATATTTTACTTCATCAATCACTCAACTAATATTAACCGTCCATAGTGTTTAGTGTTATGTTATTTTTTTTCTTTTTTTATGTATGTAACTGCATCAATAATTCAATATGTTACTATTTGTATTGCATCTGATACTGTTTTTTTCTCTCACCCCGACAAAACCACGAGTTGGCTAAACATAATATAATAAAATTGAACGCAGGCATAAATATATAAGATCAAAATTCATTCTGTGCTATGAACCTTATTCATAATTACAGCGTGCTTAGGCCGTTAAATTCATTACATGACACAATTCTGTTTATCTAATAATCTAACCGTTTGGGGCCACACCCATAGAATAGAATAATCTAACCGCCCAAACCCAATACTATAAATAGAAAAAGAAAAATAATCGAAATTAAACAATTAAATTGAAAGCTTGATGCATACTATCACCAACCCTAGTTTGGAAAAATTCCAGTAATGTGATCTTCAGCCTTATGTAGTAAATTGATGTGATGCGATTTATTCCAGCTAAACTTATATATTAAACTGATGCAACAAGCTTAAAAACTCATAATGCACTCGTAAAAAAATCTAGATTTTATTCCTTTCTCTTGTGTGTTTAGCAAAAAATACTACATAGTCATGAGTAGTTCACCAGTGCAGCTGCAATCTGGGACACCACCGGCACAACCATGCTCAATTTGGAAGCTATTTACAGTAGCCTGCATCTCCATTGGACTCTACTTTATTTCGGCTATACAGATGTTTAGGCTACCACCCATTTACCACATTCTCGGAGTGCCGGACAGATAGATTTCTTTCGTTTGGATTGGCGGACCCTTTTGTAGCTTTGTTCTCCAACCAGCCATTACCTACTATAGAATCTGATGCAGGCGCCACCGTCTTTTTATCATTGCTGGTGCCATCTCCATAACCATAGCTCTTTTGGCGATAGGCTTCGCCGCAGACATCGGCTATGCCTTTGGCGACGACCTCTCCAAGAAAATTCTGCCACGTGCCATAGTCACTTTTACGATCAGGTTCTGGATGTTGGATGCCTCGATGGTGTTGACCAAGGCCTCCTGCCAAGCCTTCCTTATTGACCTTGCCAGCTGCGACGAACGGAAGATCACATTGACAAACACATTCTCCACATTCTTCCTGGCAGTGGAAAACCTGATGGGTTTCTTCTCTGTGTTCGTGCATACGTTCCCGTTTCTGGCGACAAAAGCATGCCACTCTGACGAATACTGCATATGGGTGAAAAGCGTATTATTCTCAGCGATCCTCCTTCTACTTTCTTTGAAAACTATGGTTCTATACTTCATCTGGGATAAGCCGGCATTACTTGAGGAGGAGACACATGAGGGGGAAGAGGAGGATGATTGATACCCGGTGGTTACATGCTTATGGGAAATTATAGGAGCCATAAAGGGCCTTAAAAAGCCCATGTTATGGGTGATAGCGATTGAGGCATTGGGCTGGTTGGCTTGGTACGGATTTTTTTGGTATATCTCTTATTGGTTGCTAAGGGATGTGTACGATGGGCCCCCTCTGCAGCCTGGGGTTCATACATTATTAATCACAGCCCGCGGATTTGGAGCTCGGGGTCTTATAATAACTTGGATGTTTATGGGTGTTACGTCCTTGGCTGTAGAGCCCATTGGACGCACAGTTGGTGGCGCCAAAACCTTTGGGGAATTGGAAATTTTATTTTGGCTGGTGGCTTAACCCTGACAGTTTGCCTTAGCAAGCTTGCTAAGGATGAGCGGCTCCATATCCATGATTTATTCGATACTCATCCGGCTTCCACCGTCATTCAGATTTTGGCCCACTGCGTATTTGGCATTCTCGGTATTTTCCTTGCGGTAATTAATAATATATTTTCATTACAAATTGCATGCTATATTAGAATATATTCTTATCTTAAATAATTATTCATCTTGACCTCAATCAAATTGACCATGTGAAGTTCTTACTTTTAGACATATTAACCGTACTCTTATTTAGATTTCAGATAGCAGTCACTGTCGTGCCTGCACTAGCATCTATCTACTCAAACAAGAGTGGTGCAGGAAAAGGTATCACATTCTACACTACAAATAATATTATAGTAAAATAGGATGACGTCTACTTTTTAAAAAGTAAACTAGAATATATTCTAATATAGCATGTGGTTCAAACTCCCATTCTTCATCTGTTTTAGATTCTGATTTTTGTGTAGAGAATACGGGTAAATGTAGATTTTTGTCAAACAACAAATCTTTTATTTGACCTTCCATAGATGGTAATTAGTGCCATTTAAACTTTTCATTCTAGTAGAATTATTTGCCTCCATCTTTCAAGCAAGTTATAACCAAATACCCAAAACTGAGCTCTGATACCAATTGATATGAATAAAACATAATTCCCTACTTGCAAGAATTAGAGGAGCAACAATATCCACCCACCACAAGTATTAACACCAGCACAATAATACCCAATAGCAGCGGAAAAATCACATAAACCAGGAAATAGAAACAAGCTAACACACCAAGATTTTTAACGTGGAAAACCTCCTCAATGAGAGAAGTAAAAATCACGAGTCTCCAAGACCAGGATATAGCTTCACTATGATAAAAAATAGGGTACAAGAGAGCCACAAATTACTGCACAAAACGTGCATACAACAAGCCAAACAACCCAAGCTTCAAAGCTTACAAAACAAGAACAAGAAGATGAAAATACCACAAAAATAGAGCTACTATGCGTGGCTAATATCTCCAGCTACAAATGTCGAATTGAAGATCCGAACGGTGAAATCAAAGAACCAGATGTGTAGAACAGATTGTTCAGATTTGAGCTCGATCCAACGGTTATCGAATCTGAAGTGACCAATTTACAGAGACAGCTTTGTGTTTGTGCGAAAATAACTTTCTCTCTTCTCTTCTCTCTAGTGTTTGGTGTTCGCTTGCAAAATGACCTCTCTCTCACTCAACCCTAACTCACCTCAGCCACTTCAACTATTCTTGGGATTGGATACTAGTATTTGGGCTTTTTCTCTATATAGGAAGGGAGCCCAAAAACCCAACAGCATGCTTGTCTCTACTCTTTAGGGCATGAATTATTCAAATTAAACATAAAAATATTTTACTTCATCAATCACTCAACTAATATTAACCGTCCCTAGTGTTTAGTGTTTTGTTATTTTTTTTCTTTTTTTATGTATGTAACTGCATCAATAATTCAATATGTTACTATTTGTATTGCATCTGATACTGTTTTTTTCTCTCACCCCGACAAAACCACGAGTTGGCTAAGCATAATATAATAAAATTGAACGCAGGCATAAATATATAAGATCAAAATTCATTCTGTGCTCTGAACCTTATTCATAATTACAGCGTGCTTAGGCCGTTAAATTCATTACATGACACAATTCTGTTTATCTAATAATCTAACCTTTTGGGGCCACACCCATAGAATAGAATAATCTAACCGCCCAAACCCAATACTATAAATAGAAAAAGAAAAATAATCGAAATTAAACAATTAAATTGAAAGCTTGATGCATACTATCACCAACCCTAGTTTGGAAAAATTCCAGTAATGTGATCTTCAGCCTTATGTAGTAAATTGATGTGATGCGATTTATTCCAGCTAAACTTATATATTAAACTGATGCAACAAGCTTAAAAACTCATAATGCACTCGTAAAAAAATCTGGATTTTATTCTTTTCTCTTGTGTGTTTAGCAAAAAATACTACATAGTCATGAGTAGTTCACCAGTGCAGCTGGAATCTGGGACACCACCGGCACAGCCATGCTCAATTTGGAAGCTATTTACAGTAGTCTGCATCTCCATTGGACTCTACTTTATTTTGGCTATACAGATGTTTTGGCTACCACCCATTTACCACATTCTCGGAGTGCCGGACAGATAGATTTCTTTCGTTTGGATTGGCGGACCCTTTTGTAGCTTTGTTCTCCAACCAGCCATTACCTACTATAGAATCTGATGCAGGCGCCACCGTCTTTTTATCATTGCCGGTGCCATCTCCATAACCATAGCTCTTTTGGCGATAGGCTTCGCCGCAGACATCGGCTATGCCTTTGGCGACGACCTCTCCAAGAAAATTCTGCCACGTGCCATAGTCACTTTTACGATCAGGTTCTGGATGTTGGATGCCTCGATCGTGTTGACTAAGGCCTCCTGCCAAGCCTTCCTTATTGACCTTGCCAGCCGCGACGAACGGAAGATCACATTGACAAACACGTTCTCCACATTCTTCATGGCAGTAGAAAACCTGATGGGTTTCTTCTCTGTGTTCGTGCATACGTTCCCATTTCCGGCGACAAAAGCATGCCACTCTGATGACTACTGCATATGGGTGAAAAGCGTATTATTCTCAGCGATCCTCCTTCTACTTTCTTTGAAAACTATGGTTCTATACTTCATCTGGGATAAGCCGGCATTACTTGAGGAGGAGACACATGAGGGGGAAGAGGAGGATGATTGATACCCGGTGGTTACATGCTTATGGAAAATTATAGGAGCCGTAAAGGGCCTTAAAAATCCCATGTTATGGGTGATAGCGATTGAGGCCTTGAGCTGGTTGGCTTGGTACGGATTTTTTTGGTATATCTCTTATTGGATGCTAAGGGATGTGTACGATGGGCCCCCTCTGCAGCCTGGGGTTCATACATTATTAATCACAGCCCGCGGATTTGGAGCTCGGGGTCTTATAATAACTTGGATGGTTATGGGTGTTACGTCCTTGGCTGTAGAGCCCATTGGACGCACAGTTGGTGGTGCCAAAACCTTTGGAAAATTGGAAATTTTATTTTGGCTGGTGGCTTAACCATGACAGTTTGCCTTAGCAAGCTTGCTAAGGATGAGCGGCTCCATATCCATGATTTATTCGATACTCATCCGGCTTCCAACGTCATTCAGATTTTGGCCCACTGCGTATTTGGCATTCTCGGTATTTTCCTTGCGGTAATTAATAATATATTTTTATTACAAATTGCATGCTATATTAGAATATATTCTTATCTTAAATAATTATTCATCTTGACCTCAATCAAATTGACCATGTGAAGTTCTTACTTGTAGACATATTAACCGTACTCTTTTTTAGATTTCAGATAGCAGTCACTGTCGTGCCTGCACTAGCATCTATCTACTCAAACAAGAGTGGTGCAGGAAAAGGTATCACATTCTACACTACAAATAATATTATAGTAAAATAGGATGACGTCTACTTTTTAAAAAGTAAACTAGAATATATTCTAATATAGCATGTGGTTCAAACTCCCATTCTTCATCTGTTTTAGATTCTGATTTTTGTGTAGAGAATACGGGTAAATGTAGATTTTTGTCAAACAACAAATCTTTCATTTGACCTTCCATAGATGGTAATTAGTGCCATTCAAACTTATCATTCTAGTAGAATTATTTGCCTCCATCTTTCAAGCAAGTTATAACCAAATACCCAAAACTGAGCTCTGATACCAATTGATATGAATAAAACATAATTCCCTACTTGCAAGAATTAGAGGAGCAACAATATCCACTCACCACAAGTATTAACATCAGCACAATAATACTCAATAGCAGCGGAAAAATTACATAAACCAGGAAATAGAAACAAGCTAACACACCAAGATTTTTAACGTGGAAAACCTCCTCAATGAGAGAAGTAAAAATCACGAGTCTCCAAGACCAGGATATAGCTTCACTATGATGAAAAATAGGGTACAAGAGAGTCACAAATTACTGCACAAAACGTGCATACAACAAGCCAAACAACCCAAGCTTCAAAGCTTACAAAACAAGAACAAGAAGATGAAAATACCACAAAAATAGAGCTACTATGCATGGCCAATATCTCCAGCTACAAATGTCGAATTGAAGATCCGAACGGTGAAATCAAAGAACCAGATGTGTAGAACACACTGTTCAGATTTGAGCTCGATCCAACGGTTATCGAATCTGAAGTGAACAATTTACAGAGACAGCTTTGTGTTTGTGCGAAAATAACTTTCTCTCTTCTCTTCTCTCTAGTGTTTGGTGTTCTCTTGCAAAATGACCTCTCTCTCACTCAACCCTAACTCACCTCAGCCACTTCAACTATTCATAGGATTGGATACTAGTATTTGGGCTTTTTCTCTATATAGGAAAGGAGCCCAAAAACCCAACAGCATGCTTGTCTCTACTCTTTAGGGCATGAATTATTCAAATTAAACATAAAAATATTTTACTTCATCAATCACTCAACTAATATTAACCGTCCCTAGTGTTTAGTGTTCTGTTATTTTTTTCTTTTTTTATGTATGTAACTGCATCAATAATTCAATATGTTACTATTTGTATTGCATCTGATACTGTTTTTTTCTCTCACCCCGACAAAACCACAAGTTGGCTAAACATAATATAATAAAATTGAACGCAGGCATAAATATATAAGATCAAAATTCATTCCTTGCTATGAACCTTATTCATAATTACAGCGTGCTTAGGCCGTTAAATTCATTACATGACACAATTCTGTTCATCTAATAATCTAACCGTTTGGGATCACACCCATAGAATAGAATAATCTAACCGCCCAAACCCAATACTATAAATAGAAAAAGAAAAATAATCGAAATTAAACAATTAAATTGAAAGCTTGATGCATACTATCACCAACCCTAGTTTGGAAAAATTCCAGTAATGTGATCTTCAGCCTTATGTAGTAAATTGATGTGATGCGATTTATTCCAGCTAAACTTATATATTAAACTGATGCAACAAGCTTAAAACTCATAATGCACTCGTAAAAAAATCTGGATTTTATTCCTTTCTCTTGTGTGTTTAGCAAAAAATACTACATAGTCATGAGTAGTTCACCAGTGCAGCTGGAATCTGGGATACCACCGGCACAACCATGCTCAATTTGGAAGCTATTTACAGTAGCCTGCATCTCCATTGGACTCTACTTTATTTCGGCTATACAGATGTTTTGGCTACCACCCATTTACCACATTCTCGGAGTGCCGGACAGATAGATTTCTTTCGTTTGGATTGGCGGACCCTTTTGTAGCTTTGTTCTCCAACCAGCCATTACCTACTATAGAATCTGATGTAGGCGCCACCGTCTTTTTATCATTGCCGGTGCCATCTCCATAACCATAGCTCTTTTGGCGATACGCTTCGCCGCAGACATCGGCTATGCCTTTGGTGACGACATCTCCAAGAAAATTCTGCCACGCGCCATAGTCACTTTTACGATCAGGTTCTGGATGTTGGATGCCTCGATCGTGTTGACCAAGGCCTCCTGCCAAGCCTTCCTTATTGACCTTGCCAGTCGCGAGGAACGGAAGATCACATTGACAAACACGTTCTCCACATTCTTCATGGCAGTGGAAAACCTGATGGGTTTCTTCTCTGTGTTCGTGCATACGTTCTCATTTCCAGCGACAAAAGCATGCCACTCTGACGACTACTGCATATGGGTGAAAAGCGTATTATTCTCAGCGATCCTCCTTCTACTTTCTTTGAAACCTATGGTTTTATACTTCATCTGGGATAAGCCGGCATTACTTGAGGAGGAGACACATGAGGGGGAAGAGGAGGATGATTGATACCCGGTGGTTACATGCTTATGGGAAATTATAGGAGCCATAAAGGGCCTTAAAAATCCCATGTTATGGGTGATAGCGATTGAGGCATTGAGCTGGTTGGCTTGGTACGGATTTTTTTGGTATATCTCTTATTGGATGCTAAGGGATGTGTACGATGGGCCCCCTCTGCAGCCTGGGGTTCATACATTATTAATCACAGCCCGCGGATTTGGAGCTCGGGGTCTTATAATAACTTGGATGGTTATGGGTGTTACGTCCTTGGCTGTAGAGCCCATTGGACGCACAGTTGGTGGCGCCAAAACCTTTGGAAAATTGGAAATTTTATTTTGGCTGGTGGCTTAACCATGACAGTTTGCCTTAGCAAGCTTGCTAAGGATGAGCGGCTCCATATCCATGATTTATTCGATACTCATCCGGCTTCCACCGTCATTCAGATTTTGGCCCACTGCGTATTTGGCATTCTCGGTATTTTCCTTGCGGTAATTAATAATATATTTTTATTACAAATTGCATGCTATATTAGAATATATTCTTATCTTAAATAATTATTCATCTTGACCTCAATCAAATTGACCATGTGAAGTTCTTACTTTTAGACATATTAACCGACTCTTTTTTAGATTTCAGATAGCAGTCACTGTCGTGCCTGCACTAGCATCTATCTACTCAAACAAGAGTGGTGCAGGAAAAGGTATCACATTCTACACTACAAATAATATTATAGTAAAATAGGATGACGTCTACTTTTTAAAAAGTAAACTAGAATATATTCTAATATAGCATGTGGTTCAAACTCCCATTCTTCATCTGTTTTAGATTCTGATTTTTGTGTAGAGAATACGGGTAAATGTAGATTTTTGTCAAACAACAAATCTTTCATTTGACCTTCCATAGATGGTAATTAGTGCCATTCAAACTTATCATTCTAGTAGAATTATTTGCCTCCATCTTTCAAGCAAGTTATAACCAAATACCCAAAACTGAGCTCTGATACCAATTGATATGAATAAAACATAATTCCCTACTTGCAAGAATTAGAGGAGCAACAATATCCACTCACCACAAGTATTAACACCAGCACAATAATACCCAATAGCAGCGGAAAAATTACATAAACCAGGAAATAGAAACAAGCTAACACTCCAAGATTTTTAACGTGGAAAACCTCCTCAATGAGAGAAGTAAAAATCACGAGTCTCCAAGACCAGGATATAGCTTCACTATGATGAAAAATAGGGTACAAGAGAGTCACAAATTACTGCACAAAACGTGCATACAATAAGCCAAACAACCCAAGCTTCAAAGCTTACAAAACAAGAACAAGAAGATGAAAATACCACAAAAATAGAGCTACTATGCATGGCCAATATCTCCAGGTACAAATGTCGAATTGAAGATCCGAACGGTGAAATCAAAGAACCAGATGTGTAGAACACACTGTTCAGATTTGAGCTCGATCCAACGGTTATCGAATCTGAAGTGACCAATTTACAGAGACAGCTTTGTGTTTGTGCGAAAATAACTTTCTCTCTTCTCTTCTCTCTAGTGTTTGGTGTTCTCTTGCAAAATGACCTCTCTCTCACTCAACCCTAACTCACCTCAGCCACTTCAACTATTCATGGGATTGGATACTAGTATTTGGGCTTTTTCTCTATATAGGAAGGGAGCCCAAAAACCCAACAGCATGCTTGTCTCTACTCTTTAGGGCATGAATTATTCAAATTAAACATAAAAATATTTTACTTCATCAATCACTCAACCAATATTAACCGTCCCTAGTGTTTAGTGTTCTATTATTTTTTTCTTTTTTATGTATGTAACTGCATTAATAATTCAATATGTTACTATTTGTATTGCATCTGATACTGTTTTTTTCTCTCACCCCGACAAAACCACGAGTTGGCTAAACATAATATAATAAAATTGAACGCAGGCATAAATATATAAGATCAAAATTCATTCCTTGCTATGAACCTTATTCATAATTACAGCGTGCTTAGGCCGTTAAATTCATTACATGACACAATTCTGTTCATCTAATAATCTAACCGTTTGGGATCACACCCATAGAATAGAATAATCTAACCGCCCAAACCCAATACTATAAATAGAAAAAGAAAAATAATCGAAATTAAACAATTAAATTGAAAGCTTGATGCATACTATCACCAACCCTAGTTTGGAAAAATTCCAGTAATGTGATCTTCAGCCTTATGTAGTAAATTGATGTGATGTGATTTATTCCAGCTAAACTTATATGTTAAACTGATGCAACAAGCTTAAAAACTCATAATGCACTCGTAAAAAAATCTGGATTTTATTCCTTTCTCTTGTGTGTTTAGCAAAAAATACTACATAGTCATGAGTAGTTCACCAGTGCAGCTGGAATCTGGGACACCACCGGCACAGCCATGCTCAATTTGGAAGCTATTTACAGTAGCCTGCATCTCCATTGGACTCTACTTTATTTCGGCTATACAGATGTTTTGGCTACCACCCATTTACCACATTCTCAGAGTGTCGGACAGATAGATTTCTTTCGTTTGGATTGGCGGACCCTTTTGTAGCTTTGTTCTCCAACCAGCCATTACCTACTATAGAATCTGATGTAGGCGCCACCGTCTTTTTATCATTGCCGGTGCCAACTCCATAACCATAGCTCTTTTGGCGATACGCTTCGCCGCAGACATCGGCTATGCCTTTGGTGACGACCTCTCCAAGAAAATTCTGCCACGCGCCATAGTCACTTTTACGATCAGGTTCTGGATGTTGGATGCCTCGATCGTGTTGACCAAGGCCTCCTGCCAAGCCTTCCTTATTGACCTTGCCAGTCGCGACGAACGGAAGATCACATTGACAAACACGTTCTCCACATTCTTCATGGCAGTGAAAAACCTGATGGGTTTCTTCTCTGTGTTCGTGCATACGTTCTCATTTCCAGCGACAAAAGCATGCCACTCTGACGACTACTGCATATGGGTGAAAAGCGTATTATTCTCAGCGATCCTCCTTCTACTTTCTTTGAAAACTATGGTTTTATACTTCATCTGGGATAAGCCGGCATTACTTGAGGAGGAGACACATGAGGGGGAAGAGGAGGATGATTGATACCCGGTGGTTACATGCTTATGGGAAATTATAGGAGCCATAAAGGGCCTTAAAAAGCCCATGTTATGGGTGATAGCGATTGAGGCATTGAGCTGGTTGGCTTGGTATGGATTTTTTTGGTATATCTCTTATTGGATGCTAAGGGATGTGTACGATGGGCCCCCTCTGCAGCATGGGGTTCATACATTATTAATCACAGCCCGCGGATTTGGAGCTCAGGGTCTTATAATAACTTGGATGGTTATGGGTGTTACGTCCTTGGCTGTAGAGCCCATTGGACGCACAGTTGGTGGTGCCAAAACCTTTGGGGAATTGGAAATTTTATTTTGGCTGGTGGCTTAACCATGACAGTTTGCCTTAGCAAGCTTGCTAAGGATGAGCGGCTCCATATCCATGATTTATTCGATACTCATCCGGCTTCCACCGTCATTCAGATTTTGGCCCACTGCGTATTTGGCATTCTCGGTATTTTCCTTGCGGTAATTAATAATATATTTATTACAAATTGCATGCTATATTAGAATATATTCTTATCTTAAATAATTATTCATCTTGACCTCAATCAAATTGACCATGTGAAGTTCTTACTTTTAGACATATTAACCGTACTCTTATTTAGATTTCAGATAGCAGTCACTGTCGTGCCTGCACTAGCATCTATCTACTCAAACAAGAGTGGTGCAGGAAAAGGTATCACATTCTACACTACAAATAATATTATAGTAAAACAGGATGACGTCTACTTTTTAAAAAGTAAACTAGAATATATTCTAATATAGCATGTGGTTCAAACTCCCATTCTTCATCTGTTTTAGATTCTGATTTTTGTGTAGAGAATACGGGTAAATGTAGATTTTTGTCAAACAACAAATCTTTCATTTGACCTTCCATAGATGGTAATTAGTGCCATTCAAACTTATCATTCTAGTAGAATTATTTGCCTCCATCTTTCAAGCAAGTTATAACCAAATACCCAAAACGGAGCTCTGATACCAATTGATATGAATAAAACATAATTCCCTACTTGCAAGAATTAGAGGAGCAACAATATCCACTCACCACAAGTATTAACACCAGCACAATAATACCCAATAGCAGCGGAAAAATTACATAAACCAGGAAATAGAAACAAGCTAACACTCCAAGATTTTTAACGTGGACAACCTCCTCAATGAGAGAAGTAAAAATCACGAGTCTCCAAGACCAGGATATAGCTTCACTATGATGAAAAATAGGGTACAAGAGAGTCACAAATTACTGCACAAAACGTGCATACAATAAGCCAAACAACCCAAGCTTCAAAGCTTACAAAACAAGAACAAGAAGATGAAAATACCACAAAAATAGAGCTACTATGCATGGCCAATATCTCCAGGTACAAATGTCGAATTGAAGATCCGAACGGTGAAATCAAAGAACCAGATGTGTAGAACACACTGTTCAGATTTGAGCTCGATCCAACGGTTATCGAATCTGAAGTGACCAATTGACAGAGACAGCTTTGTGTTTGTGCGAAAATAACTTTCTCTCTTCTCTTCTCTCTAGTGTTTGGTGTTCTCTTGCAAAATGACCTCTCTCTCACTCAACCCTAACTCACCTCAGCCACTTCAACTATTCATGGGATTGGATACTAGTATTTGGGCTTTTTCTCTATATAGGAAGGGAGCCCAAAAACCCAACAGCATGCTTGTCTCTACTCTTTAGGGCATGAATTATTCAAATTAAACATACAAATATGTTACTTCATCAATCACTCAACTAATATTAACCGTCCCTAGTGTTTAGTGTTCTGTTATTTTTTTCTTTTTTTATGTATGTAACTGCATCAATAATTCAATATGTTACTATTTGTATTGCATCTGATACTGTTTTTTTCTCTCACCCCGACAAAACCACGAGTTGGCTAAACATAATATAATAAAATTGAACGCAGGCATAAATATATAAGATCAAAATTCATTCTGTGCTATGAACCTTATTCATAATTACAGCGTGCTTAGGCCGTTAAATTCATTACATGACACAATTCTGTTCATCTAATAATCTAACCGTTTGGGATCACACCCATAGAATAGAATAATCTAACTGCCCAAACCCAATACTATAAATAGAAAAAGAAAAATAATCGAAATTAAACAATTAAATTGAAAGCTTGATGCATACTATCACCAACCCTAGTTTGGAAAAATTTCAGTAATGTGATCTTCCGCCTTATGTAGTAAATTGATGTGATGCAATTTATTCCAGCTAAACTTATATATTAAACTGATGCAACAAGCTTAAAAACTCATAATGCACTCGTAAAAAAATCTGGATTTTATTCCTTTCTCTTGTGTGTTTAGCAAAAAATACTACATAGTCATGAGTAGTTCACCAGTGCAGCTGGAATCTGGGACACCACCGGCACAGCCATGCTCAATTTGGAAGCTATTTACAGTAGCCTGCATCTCCATTGGACTCTACTTTATTTCGGCTATACAGATGTTTTGGCTACCACCCATTTACCACATTCTCGGAGTGCCGGACAGATAGATTTCTTTCGTTTGGATTGGCGGACCCTTTTGTATCTTTGTTCTCCAACCAGCCATTACCTACTATAGAATCTGATGCAGGCGCCACCGTCTTTTTATCATTGCCGGTGCCATGTCCATAACCAGAGCTCTTTTGGCGATACGCTTTGCCGCAGACATCGGCTATGCCTTTGGTGACGACCTCTCCAAGAAAATTCTGCCACGCGCCATAGTCACTTTTATGATCAGGTTCTGGATGTTGGATGCCTCGATCGTGTTGACCAAGGCCTCCTGCCAAGCCTTCCTTATTGACCTTGCCAGCCGCGATGAACGGAAGATCACATTGACAAACACGTTCTCTATATTCTTCATGGCAGTGGAAAACCTGATGGGTTTCTTCTCTGTGTTCGTGCATACGTTCTCATTTCCGGCGACAAAAGCATGCCACTCTGACGACTACTGCATATGGGTGAAAAGCGTATTATTCTCAGCGATCCTCCTTCTACTTTCTTTGAAAACTATGGTTCTATACTTCATCTGGGATAAGCCGGCATTACTTGAGGAGGAGACACATGAGGGGGAAGAGGAGGATGATTGATACCCGGTGGTTACATGCTTATGGGAAATTATAGGAGCCATAAAGGGCCTTAAAAAGGCCATGTTATGGGTGATAGCGATTGAGGCATTGAGCTGGTTGGCTTGGTATGGATTTTTTTGGTATATCTCTTATTGGATGCTAAGGGATGTGTACGATGGGCCCCCTCTGCAGCATGGGGTTCATACATTATTAATCACAGCCCGCGGATTTGGAGCTCGGGGTCTTATAATAACTTGGATGGTTATGGGTGTTACGTCCTTGGCTGTAGAGCCCATTGGACGCACAGTTGATGGCGCCAAAACCTTTGGGGAATTGGAAATTTTATTTTGGCTGGTGGCTTAACCATGACAGTTTGCCTTAGCAAGCTTGCTAAGGATGAGTGGCTCCATATCCATGATTTATTCGATACTCATCCGGCTTCCACCGTCATTCAGATTTTGACATGAATAATCCGTGTGATGCATGGGAATCGCACTGGGATCGCACGGAGAATGCTCACACGAAAATTTAAAAAAAAATACGTTATATATTAGATGCAAAATTAACAAAATTTTCTCACAACATTTTATTTAAAACAAAATTATGACGGTTGGATTCATTAGCACATTAAGATTATTAGCTACAATTTTTATTTTTATTTTAGTAGTAGCAATAACAACATGATGTTTATCCTATAAGTTGGGGCTAAATTAACTTGTACTAACCTTATCTATTGCCATTCACTTTCTCTTGATTCTTGTTATACTTATATCTATTTATTTACTTAATATACTAAAACTGGGTTTTTCTCCAACTAATAGAAGTGAGGTGTAGATTCCTCATGAATCCATTTTTCCGCCAAAACGAATGCACTATTTTCTCTTCTAAGTTTATTTTCTAAAAGGTCGATCTGCGTGCACATACACAAGTATTAATTAATATATATATATATATATAATAATTCTTGCTTGTAAATCAAAAGAAAGAAAGAAAGAAAGAAAGAAAGAAAGAAAGAAAGAAAGAAGGATTATCATTGCTTGTAAATAGATGAATTCACCAAAAGAAGAATCATAAACAAATTTAAGTAGACCTTATATTTAAAACATCTGACCCTTTTCCATTTAAAACAGTAACACATTAGAACCAAACCCAATACTCTGGCAAATGACAGGAGCATAAAAGAGGATGGAGTTATTGCTAGTTAGCTGCTGGAATGCCGGAATCCCCAAGGCTCCTATCACAAGTTGGGGTCTGTACTTCCTCTTCAGGAGTGTCCTAAAGGGGCTAGTGACAGCCTGTGCTTCTTCACTGGCTTTAACAAAATCTTGTTATTCGGCATCAACATTCTTAGTCCCTCTTACTTTCTCCAATACTTTTCTTCCCTCGTCAAACCTTCCTTGTTCCACAAGACTGTTAGTTGTCTCGGCACAGAAAATACCTCCAACAAGCATCAAAAGTGCCGGAATAGCCGCTAAGCCCAGCGAGATTCACCATCCATGGGGATGTATTTCGTCAGTAAAATAGTTGATGAGGTTTGCAACCAAGATTCCAAAACAGGTTGTGAATTGAAAGAGTTAGTTGACTGCACCTCGATTCCTTGCCGAAGCCATTTCAGAAAGATACAAGGGTACAACTCGGTTGCCAAAGCCAATGCCTCCTCCAAGAAGAACTCTGCCAATGATGAGCATTGCAGTGTTCTGTGCAGCTGTTTTGAGTATTGCTCCAGCCAATAAGCTAAGGGCTCCCACAATGATACTTGCCTTTCTGCCTTTCTTTCTTGTCTAAGTAGGAAGCAAAGAATGTCATTACTAGTGCTGAGAAATAGAGCGATGATGTGAAGAGTATCAGCACTTGGTTGTCATATTTGCAGTAGTCTGGTGCATGTGCTTTCTTTTGTACATGTTTGTGAAGAATTTTCTCAGGAAATCGTCGATTGATGTCACCCCACCTGCAACAACAACATAATTCTTAAGTTGCAAGGATAAATTTTACTCTGACAAAAGCTTAAGTTCAGTTGAAAATTTTAGTTCATTATATACACTGTAATTTTGATGTGATAAATAAAATCCATTTCATATCTGATATCATGCTGTGATTTCTTTGTTATAGGTAGGTTTTATTTTATTTTTAATACTGACATAACTGAAATCTTTATTGACTACAGGATTCTAATAGTTAAAACTAAACTCATTTTTATTATGCAGGTAAAATGTAAGATAAAATTGTCTTTCGCTTGAAATTAAAAGAAAGAAAGAAAGACGGATTATCATTGCTTGTAAATAGATAAATTCACCAAAAGAAGAATCATAAACAAATTTAAGCCGACCATATATTTAAAACATCAGACCCTTTTCTATTTTGGTGTGATAGAAGTTTTGTTCGAGGAAAAATGTTACCTTAGCTTCAAATAGTCAGACACAGTTATACTTAAAATAAAAATTAATCAATGAATGTACCATGAAACTAAGTTCTAAACTTCTATTGATGAAGACTATGTTAGACAAACCGTGTTGACATGAATGATCCGTGCGATGCATGGGAATCGCACTAGGATCGCACGGAGAATGCTCACACGAAAATTAAAAAAAATACGTTATATATTAGATGCAAAATTAACAAAATTTTCTCACAACATTTTATTTAAAACAAAATTATGACGGTTGGATTCATTAGCACATTAAGATTATTAGCTACAATTTTTATTTTTATTTTAGTAGTAGCAATAACAACAGGATGTTTATCCTATGAGTTGGGGCTAAATTAACTTGTACTAACCTTATCTATTGCCATTCACTTTCTCTTGATTCTTGTTATACTTATATCTATCTATCTACTTAATATACTAAAACTGGGTTTTTTCCCAACTAATAGAAGTGAGGTGTAGATTCCTCCTGAATCCATTTTTCCGCCAAAACGAATGCACTATTTTCTCTTCTAAGTTTATTTTCTAAAAGGTCGGTCTGCGTGCACATACACAAGTATTAATTAATATATATATAATAATTCTTGCTTGTAAATCAAAAGAAAGAAAGAAAGAAAGAAAGAAGGATTATCATTGCTTGTAAATAGATGAATTCACCAAAAGAAGAATCATAAACAAATTTAAGTAGACCTTATATTTAAAACACCTGACCCTTTTCCATTTAAAACAGTAACGCATTAGAACCAAACCCAATACTCTGGCAAATGACAGGAGCATAAAAGAGGATGGAGTTATTGCTAGTTAGCTGCTGGAATGCCGGAATCCCCAAGGCTCCTATCACAAGTTGGGGTCTGTACTTCCTCTTCAGGAGTGTCCTAAAGGGGCTAGTGACAGCTGTGCTTCTTCACTGGCTTCAACAAGATCTTGATATTCGGCATCAACATTCTTAGTCCCTCTTACTTTCTCTAATATTTTTCTTCCCTCGTCAAACCTTCCTTGTTCCACAAGACTGTTAGGTATCTCGGCACCGAAAATACCTCTAACAAGCATCAGAAGTGCCGGAATAGCCGCTAAGCCCAGTGAGATTCGCCATCCATGGGGATATATTTCGTCAGTAAAATAGTTGATGAGGTTTGCAACCAAGATTCCAAAATAGGTTGTGAATTGAAAGAGTTAGTTGACTGCACCTCGATTCCTTGTCGAAGCCATTTCAGAAAGATACAAGGGTAAAACTTGGTTGCCAAAGCCAATGCCTCCTCCAAGAAGGACCCTGCCAATGATGAGCATTGCAGTGTTCTGTGCAGCTGTATTGTGTATTGCTCCAGCCAAGAAGCTAAGGGCTCCCACAATGATACTTGCCTTTCTGCCTTTCTTTCTTGTCTTAGTAGGAGCAAAGAATGTCATTACTAGTGCTGGGAAATAGAGCGATGATGTGAAGAGTATCAGTACTTGGTTGTCATATTTGCAGTAGTCTGGTGCATGTGCTTTCTTTTGTACATGTTTGTGAAGAATTTTCTCAGGAAATCGTCGATTGATGTCACCCCACCTGCAACAACAACATAATTCTTAAGTTGCAAGGATAAATTTTACTCTGACAAAAGCTTAAGTTCAGTTGAAAATTTTAGTTCATTATATACACTGTAATTTTGATGTGATAAATAAAATCCATTTCATATCTGATATCATGCTGTGATTTCTTTGTTATAGGTAGGTTTTATTTTATTTTTAATACTGACATAACTGAAATCTTTATTGGCTACAGGATTCTAATAGTTAAAACTAAACTCATTTTTATTATGCAGGTAAAATGTAAGATAAAATTGTCTTTCGCTTGAAATTAAAAGAAAGAAAGAAAGACGGATTATCATTGCTTGTAAATAGATAAATTCACCAAAAGAAGAATCATAAACAAATTTAAGCCGACCATATATTTAAAACATCAGACCCTTTTCCATTTTGGTGTGATAGAAGTTTTGTTCGAGGAAAAATGTTACCTTAGCTTCAAATAGTCAGACACAGTTATACTTAAAATAAAAATTAATCAATGAATGTACCATGAAACTAAGTTCTAAACTTCTATTAATGAAGACTATGTTAGACAAACCGTGTTGACATGAATGATCCGTGCGATGCATGGGAATCGCACTGGGATCGCACGGAGAATGCTCACACGAAAATTAAAAAAAAAATACGTTATATATTAGATGCAAAATTAACAAAATTTTCTCACAACATTTTATTTAAAACAAAATTATGACGGTTAGATTCATTAGCACATTAAGATTATTAGCTACAATTTTTATTTTTATTTTAGTAGTAGCAATAACAACAGGAAGTTTATCCTATGATTTGGGGCTAAATTAACTTGTACTAACCTTATCTATTGCCATTCACTTTCTCTTGATTCTTGTTATACTTATATCTATCTATCTACTTAATATACTAAAACTGGGTTTTTCCCAACTAATAGAAGTGAGGTGTAGATTCCTCGTGAATCCATTTTTCAGCCAAAACGAATGCACTATTTTCTCTTCTAAGTTTATTTTCTAAAAGGTCAGTCTGCGTGCACATACACAAGTATTAATTAATATATATATAATAATTCTTGCTTGTAAATCAAAAGAAAGAACGAAAGAAAGAAAGAAAGAAAGAAAGAAAGAAAGAAAGAAAGAAAGAAGGATTATCATTGCTTGTAAATAGATGAATTCACCAAAAGAAGAATCATAAACAAATTTAAGTAGACCTTATATTTAAAACATCTGACCCTTTTCCATTTAAAACAGTAACGCATTAGAACCAAACCCAATACTCTGGCAAATGACAGGAGCATAAAAGAGGATGGAGTTATTGCTAGTTAGCTGCTGGAATGCCGGAATCCCCAAGGCTCCTATCACAAGTTGGGGTCTGTACTTCCTCTTCAGGAGTGTCCTAAAGGGGCTAGTGATAGCCTGTGCTTCTTCACTGGCTTCAACAAGATCTTGATATTCGGCATCAACATTCTTAGTCCCTCTTACTTTCTCCAATACTTTTCTTCCCTCGTCAAACCTTCCTTGTTCCACAAGACTATTAGGTGTCTCGGCACAGAAAATACCTCCAACAAGCATCAGAAGTGCCGGAATAGCCGCTAAGCCCAGCGAGATTCGCCATCCATGGGGATGTGTTTCGTTAGTAAAATAGTTGATGAGGTTTGCAACCAAGATTCCAAAACAGGTTGTGAATTGAAAGAGTTAGTTGACTGCACCTCGATTCCTTGCCGAAGCCATTTCAGAAAGATACAAGGGTACAACTTGGTTGCCAAAGCCAATGCCTCCTCCAAGAAGGACCCTGCCAATGATGAGCATTGCAGTGTTCTGTGCAGCTGTATTGAGTATTGTAAGGGCTCCCACAATGATACTTGCCTTTCTGCCTTTCTTTCTTGTCTAAGTAGGAAGCAAAGAATGTCATTACTAGTGCTGAGAAATAGAGCGATGATGTGAAGAGTATCAGCACTTGATTGTCATATTTGCAGTAGTCTGGTGCATGTGCTTTCTTTTGTACATGTTTGTGAAGAATTTTCTCAGGAAATCGTCGATTGATGTCACCCCACCTGCAACAACAACATAATTCTTAAGTTGCAAGGATAAATTTTACTCTAACAAAAGCTTAAGTTCAGTTGAAAATTTTAGTTTATTATGTACATTGTAATTTTGATGTGATAAATAAAATCCATTTCATATCTGATATCATGCTGTGATTTCTTTGTTATAGGTAGGTTTTATTTTATTTTTAATACTGACATAACTGAAATCTTTATTGGCTACAGGATTCTAATAGTTAAAACTAAACTCATTTTTATTATGCAGGTAAAATGTAAGATAAAATTGTCTTTCGCTTGAAATTAAAGAAAGAAAGAAAGAAAGAAAGAAAGACGGATTATCATTGCTTGTAAATAGATAAATTCACCAAAAGAATAATCATAAACAAATTTAAGCAGACCATATATTTAAAACATCAGACCCTTTTCTATTTGGTGTGATAGAAGTTTTGTTCGAGGAAAAATGTTACCTTAGCTTCAAATAGTATGACACAGTTAAACTTAAAATAAAAATTAATCAATGAATGTACCATGAAACTAAGTTCTAAACTTCTATTAATGAAGATTATGTTAGACAAACCGTGTTGACATGAATGATCCGTGCGATGCATGGAAATCGCACTGGGATCGCACGGAGAATGCTCACACGAAAATTAAAAAAAAATACGTTATATATTAGATGCAAAATTAACAAAATTTTCTCACAACATTTTATTTAAAACAAAATTATGACGGTTGGATTCATTAGCACATTAAGATTATTAGCTATAATTTTTATTTTTATTTTAGTAGTAGCAATAACAACAGGAAGTTTATCCTATGATTTGGGGCTAAATTAACTTGTACTAACCTTATCTATTGCCATTCACTTTCTCTTGCAAAATGACCTCTCTCTCACTCAACCCTAACTCACCTCAGCCACTTCAACTATTCATGGGATTGGATACTAGTATTTGGGCTTTTTCTCTATATAGGAAGGGAGCCCAAAAACCCAACAGCATGCTTGTCTCTACTCTTTAGGGCATGAATTATTCAAATTAAACATACAAATATTTTACTTCATCAATCACTCAACTAATATTAACCGTCCCTAGTGTTTAGTGTTCTGTTATTTTTTTCTTTTTTTATGTATGTAACTGCATCAATAATTCAATATGTTACTATTTGTATTGCATCTGATACTGTTTTTTTCTCTCACCCCGACAAAACCACGAGTTGGCTAAACATAATATAATAAAATTGAACGCAGGCATAAATATATAAGATCAAAATTCATTCTGTGCTATGAACCTTATTCATAATTACAGCGTGCTTAGGCCGTTAAATTCATTACATGACACAATTCTATTCATCTAATAATCTAACCGTTTGGGATCACACCCATAGAATAGAATAATCTAACTGCCCAAATCCAATACTATAAATAGAAAAAGAAAAATAATCGAAATTAAACAATTAAATTGAAAGCTTGATGCATACTATCACCAACCCTAGTTTGGAAAAATTTCAGTAATGTGATCTTCCGCCTTATGTAGTAAATTGATGTGATGCGATTTATTCCAGCTAAACTTATATATTAAACTGATGCAACAAGCTTAAAAACTTATAATGCACTCGTAAAAAAATCTGGATTTTATTCCTTTCTCTTGTGTGTTTAGCAAAAAATACTACATAGTCATGAGTAGTTCACCAGTGCAGCTGGAATCTGGGACACCACCGGCACAGCCATGCTCAATTTGGAAGCTATTTACAGTAGCCTGCATCTCCATTGGACTCTACTTTATTTCGGCTATACAGATGTTTTGGCTACCACCCATTTACCACATTCTCGGAGTGCCGGACAGATAGATTTCTTTCGTTTGGATTGGCGGACCCTTTTGTATCTTTGTTCTCCAACCAGCCATTACCTACTATAGAATCTGATGCAGGCGCCACCGTCTTTTTATCACTGCCGGTGCCATGTCCATAACCATAGCTCTTTTGGCGATACGCTTTGCCGCAGACATCGGCTATGCCTTTGGTGACGACCTCTCCAAGAAAATTTTGCCACGCGCCATAGTCACTTTTATGATCAGGTTCTGGATGTTGGATGCCTCGATCGTGTTGACCAAGGCCTCCTGCCAAGCCTTCCTTATTGACCTTGCCAGCCGCGACGAACGGAAGATCGCATTGACAAACACGTTCTCTACATTCTTCATGGCAGTGGAAAACCTGATGGGTTTCTTCTCTGTGTTCGTGCATACGTTCTCATTTCCGGCGACAAAAGCATGCCACTCTGACGACTACTGCATATGGGTGAAAAGCGTATTATTCTCAGCGATCCTCCTTCTACTTTCTTTGAAAACTATGGTTCTATACTTCATCTGGGATAAGCCGGCATTACTTGAGGAGGAGACACATGAGGGGGAAGAGGAGGATGATTGATACCCGGTGGTTACATGCTTATGGGAAATTATAGGAGCCATAAAGGGCCTTAAAAAGCCCATGTTATGGGTGATAGCGATTGAGGCATTGAGCTGGTTGGCTTGGTATGGATTTTTTTGGTATATCTCTTATTGGATGCTAAGGGATGTGTACGATGGGCCCCCTCTGCAGCATGGGGTTCATACATTATTAATCACAGCCCGTGGATTTGGAGCTCGGGGTCTTATAATAACTTGGATGGTTATGGGTGTTACGTCCTTGGCTGTAGAGCCCATTGGACGCACAGTTGATGGCGCCAAAACCTTTGGGGAATTGGAAATTTTATTTTGGATGGTGGCTTAACCATGACAGTTTGCCTTAGCAAGCTTGCTAAGGATGAGGGGCTCCATATCCATGATTTATTCGATACTCATCCGGCTTCCACCGTCATTCAGATTTTGACATGAATGATCCGTGCGATGCATGGGAATCGCACTGGGATCGCACGGAGAATGCTCACACGAAAATTTAAAAAAAAAATACGTTATATATTAGATGCAAAATTAACAAAATTTTCTCACAACATTTTATTTAAAACAAAATTATGACGGTTGGATTCATTAGCACATTAAGATTATTAGCTACAATTTTTATTTTTATTTTAGTAGTAGCAATAACAACATGATGTTTATCCTATAAGTTGGGGCTAAATTAACTTGTACTAACCTTATCTATTGCCATTCACTTTCTCTTGATTCTTGTTATACTTATATCTATTTATTTACTTAATATACTAAAACTGGGTTTTTCCCCAACTAATAGAAGTGAGGTGTAGATTCCTCATGAATCCATTTTTTCGCCAAAACGAATGCACTATTTTCTCTTCTAAGTTTATTTTCTAAAAGGTCGGTCTGCGTGCACATACACAAGTATTAATTAATATATATATAATAATTCTTGCTTGTAAATCAAAAGAAAGAAAGAAAGAAAGAAAGAAAGAAAGAAAGAAAGAAGGATTATCATTGCTTGTAAATAGATGAATTCACCAAAAGAAGAATCATAAACAAATTTAAGTAGACCTTATATTTAAAACATCTGACCCTTTTCCATTTAAAACAGTAACACATTAGAACCAAACCCAATACTCTGGCAAATGACAGGAGCATAAAAGAGGATGGAGTTATTGCTAGTTAGCTGCTGGAATGCCGGAATCCCCAAGGCTCCTATCACAAGTTGGGGTCTGTACTTCCTCTTCAGGAGTGTCCTAAAGGGGCTAGTGACAGCCTGTGCTTCTTCACTGGCTTCAACAAAATCTTTTTATTCGGCATCAACATTCTTAGTCCCTCTTACTTTCTCTAATATTTTTCTTCCCTCGTCAAACCTTCCTTGTTCCACAAGACTGTTAGGTATCTCGGCACCGAAAATACCTCTAACAAGCATCAGAAGTGCCGGAATAGCCGCTAAGCCCAGTGAGATTCGCCATCCATGGGGATATATTTCGTCAGTAAAATAGTTGATGAGGTTTGCAACCAAGATTCCAAAATAGGTTGTGAATTGAAAGAGTTAGTTGACTGCACCTCGATTCCTTGTCGAAGCCATTTCAGAAAGATACAAGGGTAAAACTTGGTTGCCAAAGCCAATGCCTCCTCCAAGAAGGACCCTGCCAATGATGAGCATTGCGGTGTTCTGTGCAGCTGTATTGTGTATTGCTCCAGCCAAGAAGCTAAGGGCTCCCACAATGATACTTGCCTTTCTGCCTTTCTTTCTTGTCTTAGTAGGAAGCAAAGAATGTCATTACTAGTGCTGAGAAATAGAGCGATGATGTGAAGAGTATCAGTACTTGGTTGTCATATTTGCAGTAGTCTGGTGCATGTGCTTTCTTTTGTACATGTTTGTGAAGAATTTTCTCAGGAAATCATCGATTGATGTCACCCCACTTGCAACAAAAACATAATTCTTAAGTTGCAAGGATAAATTTTACTCTGACAAAAGCTTAAGTTCAGTTGAAAATTTTAGTTCATTATATACACTGTAATTTTGATGTGATAAATAAAATCCATTTCATATCTGATATCATGCTGTGATTTCTTTGTTATAGGTAGGTTTTATTTTATTTTTTAATACTGACATAACTGAAATCTTTATTGACTACAGGATTCTAATAGTTAAAACTAAACTCATTTTTATTATGCAGGTAAAATGTAAGATAAAATTGTCTTTCGCTTGAAATTAAAAGAAAGAAAGAAAGAAAGAAAGAAAGACGGATTATCATTGCTTGTAAATAGATAAATTTAACAAAAGAAGAATCATAAACAAATTTAAGCAGACCATATATTTAAAACATCAGACCCTTTTCCATTTTGGTGTGATAGAAGTTTTGTTCGAGGAAAAATGTTACCTTAGCTTCAAATAGTCAGACACAATTATACTTAAAATAAAAATTAATCAATGAATGTACCATGAAACTAAGTTCTAAACTTCTATTAATGAAGACTATGTTAGACAAACCGTGTTGACATGAATGATCCGTGCGATGCATGGGAATCGCACTGGGATCGCACGGAGAATGCTCACACGAAAATTAAAAAAAAATACGTTATATATTAGATGCAAAATTAACAAAATTTTCTCACAACATTTTATTTAAAACAAAATTATGACGGTTGGATTCATTAGCACATTAAGATTATTAGCTACAATTTTTATTTTTATTTTAGTAGTAGCAATAACAACAGGAAGTTTATCCTATGATTTGGGGCTAAATTAACTTGTACTAACCTTATCTATTGCCATTCACTTTCTCTTGATTCTTGTTATACTTATATCTATCTATCTACTTAATATACTAAAACTGGGTTTTTTCCCAACTAATAGAAGTGAGGTGTAGATTCCTCGTGAATCCATTTTTCAGCCAAAACGAATGCACTATTTTCTCTTCTAAGTTTATTTTCTAAAAGGTCGGTCTGCGTGCACATACACAAGTATTAATTAATATATATATATATAATAATTCTTGCTTGTAAATCAAAAGAAAGAAAGAAAGAAAGAAAGAAAGAAAGAAAGAAAGAAAGAAAGAAGGATTATCATTGCTTGTAAATAGATGAATTCACCAAAAGAAGAATCATAAACAAATTTAAGTAGACCTTATATTTAAAACATCTGACCCTTTTCCATTTAAAACAGTAACGCATTAGAACCAAACCCAATACTCTGGCAAATGACAGGAGCATAAAAGAGGATGGAGTTATTGCTAGTTAGCTGCTGGAATGCCGGAATCCCCAAGGCTCCTATCACAAGTTGGGGTCTGTACTTCCTCTTCAGGAGTGTCCTAAAGGGGCTAGTGACAGCCTGTGCTTCTTCACTGGCTTCAACAAGATCTTGATATTCGGCATCAACATTCTTAGTCCCTCTTACTTTCTCCAATACTTTTCTTCCCTCGTCGAACCTTCCTTGTTCCACAAGACTGTTAGGTGTCTCGGCACAGAAAATACCTCCAACAAGCATCAGAAGTGCCAGAATAGCCGCTAAGCCCAGCGAGATTCGCCATCCATGGGGATGTGTTTCGTTAGTAAAATAGTTGATGAGGTTTGCAACCAAGATTCCAAAACAGGTTGTGAATTGAAAGAGTTAGTTGACTGCACCTCGATTCCTTGCCGAAGCCATTTCAAAAAGATACAAGGGTACAACTTGGTTGCCAAAGCCAATGCCTCCTCCAAGAAGGACCCTGCCAATGATGAGCATTGCAGTGTTCTGTGCAGCTGTATTGAGTATTGTAAGGGCTCCCACAATGATACTTGCCTTTCTACCTTTCTTTCTTGTCTAAGTAGGAAGCAAAGAATGTCATTACTAGTGCTGAGAAATAGAGCGATGATGTGAAGAGTATCAGCACTTGATTGTCATATTTGCAGTAGTCTGGTGCATGTGCTTTCTTTTGTACATGTTTGTGAAGAATTTTCTCAGGAAATCGTCGATTGATGTCACCCCACCTGCAACAACAACATAATTCTTAAGTTGCAAGGATAAATTTTACTCTAACAAAAGCTTAAGTTCAGTTGAAAATTTTAGTTTATTATGTACATTGTAATTTTGATGTGATAAATAAAATCCATTTCATATCTGATATCATGCTGTGATTTCTTTGTTATAGGTAGGTTTTATTTTATTTTTAATACTGACATAACTGAAATCTTTATTGACTACAGGATTCTAATAGTTAAAACTAAACTCATTTTTATTATGCAGGTAAAATGTAAGATAAAATTGTCTTTCGCTTGAAATTAAAAGAAAGAAAGAAAGACGGATTATCATTGCTTGTAAATAGATAAATTCACCAAAAGAATAATCATAAACAAATTTAAGCAGACCATATATTTAAAACATCAGACCCTTTTCTATTTGGTGTGATAGAAGTTTTGTTCGAGGAAAAATGTTACCTTAGCTTCAAATAGTATGACACAGTTAAACTTAAAATAAAAATTAATCAATGAATGTACCATGAAACTAAGTTCTAAACTTCTATTAATGAAGATTATGTTAGACAAACCGTGTTGACATGAATGATCCGTGCGATGCATGGAAATCGCACTGGGATCGCACGGAGAATGCTCACACGAAAATTAAAAAAAAAAATACGTTATATATTAGATGCAAAATTAACAAAATTTTCTCACAATATTTTATTTAAAACAAAATTATGACGGTTGGATTCATTAGCACATTAAGATTATTAGCTACAATTTTTATTTTTATTTTAGTAGTAGCAATAACAACAGGAAGTTTATCCTATGATTTGGGGCTAAATTAACTTGTACTAACCTTATCTATTGCCATTCACTTTCTCTTGCAAAATGACCTCTCTCTCACTCAACCTTAACTCACCTCAGCCACTTCAACTATTCATGGGATTGGATACTAGTATTTGGGCTTTTTCTCTATATAGGAAGGGAGCCCAAAAACCCAACAGCATGCTTGTCTCTACTCTTTAGGGCATGAATTATTCAAATTAAACATACAAATATTTTACTTCATCAATCACTCAACTAATATTAACCGTCCCTAGTGTTTAGTGTTCTGTTATTTTTTTCTTTTTTTATGTATGTAACTGCATCAATAATTCAATATGTTACTATTTGTATTGCATCTGATACTGTTTTTTTCTCTCACCCCGACAAAACCACGAGTTGGCTAAACATAATATAATAAAATTGAACGCAGGCATAAATATATAAGATCAAAATTCATTCTGTGCTATGAACCTTATTCATAATTACAGCGTGCTTAGGCCGTTAAATTCATTACATGACACAATTCTGTTCATCTAATAATCTAACCGTTTGGGATCACACCCATAGAATAGAATAATCTAACTGCCCAAACCCAATACTATAAATAGAAAAAGAAAAATAATCGAAATTAAACAATTAAATTGAAAGCTTGATGCATACTATCACCAACCCTAGTTTGGAAAATTTTCAGTAATGTGATCTTCCGCCTTATGTAGTAAATTGATGTGATGCGATTTATTCCAGCTAAACTTATATATTAAACTGATGCAACAAGCTTAAAAACTCATAATGCACTCGTAAAAAAATTTGGATTTTATTCCTTTCTCTTGTGTGTTTAGCAAAAAATACTACATAGTCATGAGTAGTTCACCAGTGCAGCTGGAATCTGGGACACCACCGGCACAGCCATGCTCAATTTGGAAGCTATTTACAGTAGCCTGCATCTCCATTGGACTCTACTTTATTTCGGCTATACAGATGTTTTGGCTACCACCCATTTACCACATTCTCGGAGTGCCGGACAGATAGATTTCTTTCGTTTGGATTGGCGGACCCTTTTGTATCTTTGTTCTCCAACCAGCCATTACCTACTATAGAATCTGATGCAGGCGCCACCGTCTTTTTATCATTGCCGGTGCCATGTCCATAACCATAGCTCTTTTGGCGATACGCTTTGCTGCAGACATCGGCTATGCCTTTGGTGACGACCTCTCCAAGAAAATTCTGCCACGCGCCATAGTCACTTTTATGATCAGGTTCTGGATGTTGGATGCCTCGATCGTGTTGACCAAGGCCTCCTGCCAAGCCTTCCTTATTGACCTTGCCAGCCGCGACGAACGGAAGATCACATTGACAAACACGTTCTCTACATTCTTCATGGCAGTGGAAAACCTGATGGGTTTCTTCTCTGTGTTCGTGCATACGTTCTCATTTCCGGCGACAAAAGCATGCCACTCTGACGACTACTGCATATGGGTGAAAAGCGTATTATTCTCAGCGATCCTCCTTCTACTTTCTTTGAAAACTATGGTTCTATACTTCATCTGGGATAAGCCGGCATTACTTGAGGAGGAGACACGTGAGGGGGAAGAGGAGGATGATTGATACCCGGTGGTTACATGCTTATGGGAAATTATAGGAGCCATAAAGGGCCTTAAAAAGCCCATGTTATGGGTGATAGCGATTGAGGCATTGAGCTGGTTGGCTTGGTATGGATTTTTTTGGTATATCTCTTATTGGATGCTAAGGGATGTGTACGATGGGCCCCCTCTGCAGCATGGGGTTCATACATTATTAATCACAGCCCGCGGATTTGGAGCTCGGGGTCTTATAATAACTTGGATGGTTATGGGTGTTACGTCCTTGGCTGTAGAGCCCATTGGACGCACAGTTGGTGGCGCCAAAACCTTTGGGGAATTGGAAATTTTATTTTGGCTGGTGGCTTAACCATGACAGTTTGCCTTAGCAAGCTTGCTAAGGATGAGTGGCTCCATATCCATGATTTATTCGATACTCATCCGGCTTCCACCGTCATTCAGATTTTGACATGAATGATCCGTGCGATGCATGGGAATCGCACTGGGATCGCACGGAGAATGCTCACACGAAAATTAAAAAAAAAATACGTTATATATTAGATGCAAAATTAACAAAATTTTCTCACAACATTTTATTTAAAACAAAATTATGACGGTTGGATTCATTAGCACATTAAGATTATTAGCTATAATTTTTATTTTTATTTTAGTAGTAGCAATAACAACATGATGTTTATCCTATAAGTTGGGGCTAAATTAACTTGTACTAACCTTATCTATTGCCATTCACTTTCTCTTGATTCTTGTTATACTTATATCTATTTATTTACTTAATATACTAAAACTGGGTTTTCCCCAACTAATAGAAGTGAGGTGTAGATTCCTCATGAATCCATTTTTCCGCCAAAACGAATGCACTATTTTCTCTTCTAAGTTTATTTTCTAAAAGGTCGGTCTGCGTGCACATACACAAGTATTAATTAATATATATATAATAATTCTTGCTTGTAAATCAAAAGAAAGAAAGAAAGAAAGAAAGAAAGAAAGAAAGAAGGATTATCATTGCTTGTAAATAGATGAATTCACCAAAAGAAGAATCATAAACAAATTTAAGTAGACCTTATATTTAAAACATCTGACCCTTTTCCATTTAAAACAGTAACACATTAGAACCAAACCCAATACTCTGGCAAATGACAGGAGCATAAAAGAGGATGGAGTTATTGCTAGTTAGCTGCTGGAATGCCGGAATCCCCAAGGCTCCTATCACAAGTTGGGGTCTGTACTTCCTCTTCAGGAGTGTCCTAAAGGGGCTAGTGACAGCCTGTGCTTCTTCACTGGCTTCAACAAAATCTTGTTATTCGGCATCAACATTCTTAGTCCCTCTTACTTTCTCCAATACTTTTCTTCCCTCGTCAAACCTTCCTTGTTCCACAAGACTGTTAGTTGTCTCGGCACAGAAAATACCTCCAACAAGCATCAAAAGTGCCGGAATAGCCGCTAAGCCCAGCGAGATTCACCATCCATGGGGATGTATTTCGTCAGTAAAATAGTTGATGAGGTTTGCAACCAAGATTCCAAAACAGGTTGTGAATTGAAAGAGTTAGTTGACTGCACCTCAATTCCTTGCCGAAGCCATTTCAGAAAGATACAAGGGTACAACTCGGTTGCCAAAGCCAATGCCTCCTCCAAGAAGAACTCTGCCAATGATGAGCATTGCAGTGTTCTGTGCAGCTGTTTTGAGTATTGCTCCAGCCAAGAAGCTAAGGGCTCCCACAATGATACTTGCCTTTCTGCCTTTCTTTCTTGTCTAAGTAGGAAGCAAAGAATGTCATTACTAGTGCTGAGAAATAGAGCGATGATGTGAAGAGTATCAGCACTTGGTTGTTATATTTGCAGTAGTCTGGTGCATGTGCTTTCTTTTGTACATGTTTGTGAAGAATTTTCTCAGGAAATCGTCGATTGATGTCACCCCACCTGCAACAACAACATAATTCTTAAGTTGCAAGGATAAATTTTACTCTGACAAAAGCTTAAGTTCAGTTGAAAATTTTAGTTCATTATATACACTGTAATTTTGATGTGATAAATAAAATCCATTTCATATCTGATATCATGCTGTGATTTCTTTGTTATCGGTAGGTTTTATTTTATTTTTAATACTGACATAACTGAAATCTTTATTGACTACAGGATTCTAATAGTTAAAACTAAACTCATTTTTATTATGCAGGTAAAATGTAAGATAAAATTGTCTTTCGCTTGAAATTAAAAGAAAGAAAGAAAGACGGATTATCATTGCTTGTAAATAGATAAATTCACCAAAAGAAGAATCATAAACAAATTTAAGCAGACCATATATTTAAAACATCTGACCCTTTTCTATTTTGGTGTGATAGAAGTTTTGTTCGAGGAAAAATGTTACCTTAGCTTCAAATAGTCAGACACAGTTATACTTAAAATAAAAATTAATCAATGAATGTACCATGAAACTAAGTTCTAAACTTCTATTGATGAAGACTATGTTAGACAAACCGTGTTGACATGAATGATCCGTGTGATGCATGGGAATCGCACTAGGATCGCACGGAGAATGCTCACACGAAAATTAAAAAAAATACGTTATATATTAGATGCAAAATTAACAAAATTTTCTCACAACATTTTATTTAAAACAAAATTATGACGGTTGGATTCATTAGCACATTAAGATTATTAGCTACAATTTTTATTTTTATTTTAGTAGTAGCAATAACAACAGGATGTTTATCCTATGAGTTGGGGCTAAATTAACTTGTACTAACCTTATCTATTGCCATTCACTTTCTCTTGATTCTTGTTATACTTATATCTATCTATCTACTTAATATACTAAAACTGGGTTTTTCCCCAACTAATAGAAGTGAGGTGTAGATTCCTCCTGAATCCATTTTTCCGCCAAAACGAATGCACTATTTTCTCTTCTAAGTTTATTTTCTAAAAGGTCGGTCTGCGTGCACATACACAAGTATTAATTAATATATATATAATAATTCTTGCTTGTACATCAAAAGAAAGAAAGAAAAAAGAAAGAAGGATTATCATTGTTTGTAAATAGATGAATTCACCAAAAGAAGAATCATAAACAAATTTAAGTAGACCTTATATTTAAAACACCTGACCCTTTTCCATTTAAAACAGTAACGCATTAGAACCAAACCCAGTACTCTGGCAATTGACAGGAGCATAAAAGAGGATGGAGTTATTGCTAGTTAGCTGCTGGAATGCCGGAATCCCCAAGGCTCCTATCACAAGTTGGGGTCTGTACTTCCTCTTCAGGAGTATCCTAAAGGGGCTAGTGACAGCTGTGCTTCTTCACTGGCTTCAACAAGATCTTGATATTCGGCATCAACATTCTTAGTCCCTCTTACTTTCTCTAATATTTTTCTTCCCTCGTCAAACCTTCCTTGTTCCACAAGACTGTTAGGTATCTCGGCACCGAAAATACCTCTAACAAGCATCAGAAGTGCCGGAATAGCCGCTAAGCCCAGTGAGATTCGCCATCCATGGGGATATATTTCGTCAGTAAAATAGTTGATGAGGTTTGCAACCAAGATTCCAAAATAGGTTGTGAATTGAAAGAGTTAGTTGACTGCACCTCGATTCCTTGTCGAAGCCATTTCAGAAAGATACAAGGGTAAAACTTGGTTGCCAAAGCCAATGCCTCCTCCAAGAAGGACCCTGCCAATGATGAGCATTGCAGTGTTCTGTGCAGCTGTATTGTGTATTGCTCCAGCCAAGAAGCTAAGGGCTCCCACAATGATACTTGCCTTTCTGCCTTTCTTTCTTGTCTTAGTAGGAAGCAAAGAATGTCATTACTAGTGCTGAGAAATAGAGCGATGATGTGAAGAGTATCAGTACTTGGTTGTCATATTTGCAGTAGTCTGGTGCATGTGCTTTCTTTTGTACATGTTTGTGAAGAATTTTCTCAGGAAATCATCGATTGATGTCACCCCACTTGCAACAAAAACATAATTCTTAAGTTGCAAGGATAAATTTTACTCTGACAAAAGCTTAAGTTCAGTTGAAAATTTTAGTTCATTATATACACTGTAATTTTGATGTGATAAATAAAATCCATTTCATATCTGATATCATGCTGTGATTTCTTTGTTATAGGTAGGTTTTATTTTATTTTTTAATACTGACATAACTGAAATCTTTATTGACTACAGGATTCTAATAGTTAAAACTAAACTCATTTTTATTATGCAGGTAAAATGTAAGATAAAATTGTCTTTCGCTTGAAATTAAAAGAAAGAAAGAAAGAAAGAAAGAAAGAAAGACGGATTATCATTGCTTGTAAATAGATAAATTTAACAAAAGAAGAATCATAAACAAATTTAAGCAGACCATATATTTAAAACATCAGACCCTTTTCCATTTTGGTGTGATAGAAGTTTTGTTCGAGGAAAAATGTTACCTTAGCTTCAAATAGTCAGACACAGTTATACTTAAAATAAAAATTAATCAATGAATGTACCATGAAACTAAGTTCTAAACTTCTATTAATGAAGACTATGTTAGACAAACTGTGTTGACATGAATGATCCGTGCGATGCATGGGAATCGCACTGGGATCGCACGGAGAATGCTCACACCAAAATTAAAAAAAATACGTTATATATTAGATGCAAAATTAACAAAATTTTCTCACAACATTTTATTTAAAACAAAATTATGACGGTTGGATTCATTAGCACATTAAGATTATTAGCTACAATTTTTATTTTTATTTTAGTAGTAGCAATAACAACAGGAAGTTTATCCTATGATTTGGGGCAAAATTAACTTGTACTAACCTTATCTATTGCCATTCACTTTCTCTTGATTCTTGTTATACTTATATCTATCTATCTACTTAATATACTAAAACTGGGTTTTTTCCCAACTAATAGAAGTGAGGTGTAGATTCCTCGTGAATCCATTTTTCAGCCAAAACGAATGCACTATTTTCTCTTCTAAGTTTATTTTCTAAAAGGTCGGTCTGCGTGCCCATACACAAGTATTAATTAATATATATATAATAATTCTTGCTTGTAAATCAAAAGAAAGAATGAAAGAAAGAAATAAAGAAAGAAAGAAAGAAGGATTATCATTGCTTGTAAATAGATGAATTCACCAAAAGAAGAATCATAAACAAATTTAAGTAGACCTTATATTTAAAACATCTGACCCTTTTCCATTTAAAACAGTAACGCATTAGAACCAAACCCAATACTCTGGCAAATGACAGGAGCATAAAAGAGGATGGAGTTATTGCTAGTTAGCTGCTGGAATGCCGGAATCCCCAAGGCTCCTATCACAAGTTGGGGTCTGTACTTCCTCTTCAGGAGTGTCCTAAAGGGGCTAGTGACAGCCTGTGCTTCTTCACTGGCTTCAACAAGATCTTGATATTCGGCATCAACATTCTTAGTCCCTCTTACTTTCTCCAATACTTTTCTTCCCTCGTCAAACCTTCCTTGTTCCACAAGACTGTTAGGTGTCTCGGCACAGAAAATACCTCCAACAAGCATCAGAAGTGCCGGAATAGCCGCTAAGCCCAGTGAGATTCGCCATCCATGGGGATGTGTTTCGTTAGTAAAATAGTTGATGAGGTTTGCAACCAAGATTCCAAAACAGGTTGTGAATTGAAAGAGTTAGTTGACTGCACCTCGATTCCTTGCCGAAGCCATTTCAGAAAGATACAAGGGTACAACTTGGTTGCCAAAGCCAATGCCTCCTCCAAGAAGGACCCTGCCAATGATGAGCATTGCAGTGTTCTGTGCAGCTGTATTGAGTATTGTAAGGGCTCCCACAATGATACTTGCCTTTCTGCCTTTCTTTCTTGTCTAAGTAGGAAGCAAAGAATGTCATTACTAGTGCTGAGAAATAGAGCGATGATGTGAAGAGTATCAGCACTTGATTGTCATATTTGCAGTAGTCTGGTGCATGTGCTTTCTTTTGTACATGTTTGTGAAGAATTTTCTAAGGAAATCGTCGATTGATGTCACCCCACCTGCAACAACAACATAATTCTTAAGTTGCAAGGATAAATTTTACTCTAACAAAAGCTTAAGTTCAGTTGAAAATTTTAGTTTATTATGTACATTGTAATTTTGATGTGATAAATAAAATCCATTTCATATCTGATATCATGCTGTGATTTCTTTGTTATAGGTAGGTTTTATTTTATTTTTAATACTGACATAACTGAAATCTTTATTGACTACAGGATTCTAATAGTTAAAACTAAACTCATTTTTATTATGCAGGTAAAATGTAAGATAAAATTGTCTTTCGCTTGAAATTAAAAGAAAGAAAGAAAGAAAGAAAGAAAGACGGATTATCATTGCTTGTAAATAGATAAATTCACCAAAAGAATAATCATAAACAAATTTAAGCAGACCATATATTTAAAACATCAGACCCTTTTCTATTTGGTGTGATAGAAGTTTTGTTCGAGGAAAAATGTTACCTTAGTTTCAAATAGTATGACACAGTTAAACTTAAAATAAAAATTAATCAATGAATGTACCATGAAACTAAGTTCTAAACTTCTATTAATGAAGATTATGTTAGACAAACCGTGTTGACATGAATGATCCGTGCGATGCATGGAAATCGCACTGGGATCGCACGGAGAATGCTCACACGAAAATTAAAAAAAAATACGTTATATATTAGATGCAAAATTAACAAAATTTTCTCACAACATTTTATTTAAAACAAAATTATGACAGTTGGATTCATTAGCACATTAAGATTATTAGCTACAATTTTTATTTTTATTTTAGTAGTAGCAATAACAACAGGATGTTTATCCTATGAGTTGGGGCTAAAATAACTTGTACTAACCTTATCTATTGCCATTCACTTTCTCTTGATTCATGTTATACTTATATCTATCTATCTACTTAATATAATAAAATTGGATTTTTTTTCCAACTAATAGAAGTTGTAATACCCGGTCTAACCGAAATTAATTAAATAATGAGTTAAGTAGGAGCGAATATGGTTGGAAGATTTGGCAATTAGAATTTGATGATTTAAATATGATATTTGGATTCAGTGAATTTTTCCGAGTCGGAAGACATAGTTTTCTGCGTAAAAGCGCGCAGTGAAATTTTGACCGGCAGTACCGGCTGAGACCTGTCAGGTACTGCAGCTGAGAAAATTGATTATGAGTAAATAATATTAAGAAATGAGGAATTATGATTAGGGGAGGTAGAAATATTTAAAGTGCGATTTGGAGCGCTAATCTTAAAGGTTTTGGCCCAAAATTGGGCCAACGGACAAAAATAAGTGAATTGGGCTTAAGTGGGCCCAAGACCCAACATATATAAACATTAGTTATGAGCATTTCAGCTCATTTTGCCCTAAAGAAGGGGTGTTGGGCGCTGAATTGGAAGAGAGAAGAAGAGAGAAAACCTAACTCTCTTTGATCTTCAAATCACCATAACTTGAGCTACGGAGCTCCGATTGACGAGCCGTTTGCGGCCACGCGTCGCTCTTCTCATCCTCTACATTTCTATCTAAGTTTTGTGGTGAGTATTCCATTCATCTCTGCCCAGTTTTCGAATTTCCCCACTGTTACACGTTTTTGGGAAGTTAGTGTTGAAATCTTGTGATTTTGGGTGTTTAGGGATACTCCAACATGGATTCTAAGTGGGTTCTATCCCTACTTCATATGGGCTGAGGTAAGAAGTGCTCAAACCCTTGTGATTTGTCATTTTTATGAGCCCTAGGTTGATGTATGTATGTGATATTGGTTATGTTAGTGTATTTGGTGATTTTGATGCACAATTGGGAGGTTGGTATTGCTTGTGGAGCTTTGGTGAAGCTTGGAGCTAAGGGTTGGTGGAGACTTCCATAGAAGAGGCTCAATTGATTTGGCTACAAGAGGTACGGTTTAAGTTTCATTTAAGTACCGTGTGTGTGATGAGAATTCCTAGGCTAGATGTCCCTAGGATTAAGTTTGGATTGTGTAAATGGTTGATGCTAATATGCATAGTTGGTATGTAATGTGAATTGATGATTGGGTTGAGAATTGTGTGGCCTTGTATGCTTGGTGTATTGAAAATTTGAAGTATTGGATAATGAGTATTAATTTGTGGTTTATGCATTTAAATTGTGAAATTGGGCCGGAGGCCGTATATTTTGGGCCGGAGGCCGGAAAGAGGTAAGGAAGGTAAGTTGATGTGTGCATTGTATGATGACACAAGTAATTGGATGAATTTCATATAATGAATATATGAATGATTGGGTTGGTTATTGAATAATGAGGTTTGAGGAGTTGAAATGTGGAAATTGGTAAATTTTGGGTGGAATAGTGTAGATGAGGTATGTTTGATTTTGGTTGAGATATATTATGTGATCATATATGTGAGTATGATTATTGATGCCTTGATGGTATGTTAATGCATGAGAGATATGTATGTTGTGATATATGCTTGAGAAATGGTTGAGGTTGATTTGGGGATGAAACCACGTGTTAGTGGGTATGATATTGATCATGTATAATGATGGTTGAATCGAAATAGTATTGTTGGAAATTGGGATGAGGAAGGATGTATGACATGTTGATATGTTTGTAATTTAGCCATTTGTTTGAAATGGGTAAAGATGGTTATATGGCGGTTTGTGATTCGTGGTAAAGTGTTAATGTATGAGTTGAGGAGGCTTGATGTTGATTTTGGTATATTTTGATTGGTTTCAAAAAGGGTTGAACTTGGCATGCTTTAGTTGATTTTGAAAAGAGTTGAAAATGGCTTGTTTTGAAAATGGCACTTTGTGGTTTTATATGAAAACATGGTTTTTGGGCATACTTTGACGGGACATAACTTGGACTACGGATCTTTGTTTTGTGCCAAATCTATTTAGAAATGAAATTGGATCCGGGATGTCCATGCCGTTCGAAGAACGGGTGAAAAACGATTTAAAATGAGGAAGTTATGTCCGTCGGAAGATTGGGGGTTGAATCTGTGAATTCTGCAGTTTTTAACTTAGAAAATTTTTAGCAGGATAACCCCTTGCGCGTGGGCGCACTTGGCGCGTACGCGCCGATCTTCCAGAAAACGCCATCCACGCGTGCGCGTGATGTGCGCGGGCGCGCCGATAGTGCTGCACCCAATGCCCAGCCATTTTCCAGAGAGTTGTGCCAGAACTGTGCCAGCTTTGTGCCTGGGGCACGAGAGTATCCACGCGTACGCGTGGTTGACGCGTGCGCGTCGATTTGGTAACTTTTTAATCCACGCGTTAGCGTGCATGACGCTTGCGCGTCGATGAGTTTTTAAGGACATCCACGCGTGCGCGTGGTGTGCGCGTACGCGTGGCATTGTTTTCATGCCAAAAGTTGATATTTGAGTTTTAAAAGCCAAATCTCATACTTCTAAGCCTCCGATCTCACCACTTATATCCTAAATCGTTATGATATGCCTAGCTATTAGAAAAGGGCTAGTGAATGAGGTAACTTGCGAGTGAAGCAAGGGGAAAATGAATAATCAATGAGGATCATTGATGATTATGTGAGATATGGAGGATGGTGGTGGAAGTGCTTGTTATGCCATTGGCCGAAGGGCCGTAATTGTTTATGAATTGGCTGGTTCTGGACTGAACCGTGAGCCGGAATAGCTGTGTATGCTATGAATATTGGCTGGTTATGGATTTAACCGTGAGCCGGATGGCTGATATGGATGTTGATCCATGGATGAGAATTCATGCATGTTTATGCTGAATTATTGATAATTGTGATTTGCACTTCCACTATCTGAGATGCGAGTTTCCCTGGGTAGTAGCAGTGGCTAGTCCACTTGCTCCGGGTATGAGACGAAAAATGATGTTTATGATAAATGAGTTAATTATGGAGTTTTGAATGAATGTAACTCTGATACCTGGGTAGTAGCAAGGGTTGTGGTTCGTCCCGCTTGCTCCGGGTTAGTGCTTGAGATACCTGGGCAGTAGCAAGGGTTGTGGTTCGTCCCGCTTGCTCCGGGTTAATGCTTGAGATACCTGGGCAGTAGCAAGGGTTGTGGTTTGTCCCACTTGCTCCAGGTCAGAGATTGTGACGCCTGGGTAGTAGCCGCAGTAGTGGTTGTTCCACTGGCTCCAGGTTGAGCTGTTAAACACCCGCCTGGGTAGTAGCCGCAGTAGTGGTTGTTCCACTGGCTCTGGGCTGAGCGGGTAGTAGCAAGGGGGTTGTAGCTCAAACCTACTTGCTCCGCGAGGGGTGTTTCTGTCCATGGTTAGCTACCAGGACGTGTCGGGTTGGCTATATAACCGACAGATGATATCATCAGCCATAGGGCAGGCATACATCATCTGCATATGTTTGACTTGTTTGGGTTTGCCTATTTGTTTTGGATTTCTACATCATATATGCTATGTTACCTGATTATATGCTACTTGTTCTACTTGTACCTTATTTGTGTATTACTTGTCTGTATTGCTTGTGTTTGTACAACTGAGAGATCCCTCATGATGGTGTTGGTGGATGTTGGGGGCTGTTCTTGATGAGATGAATTGATAATGCGATTGCATAATGATGATTATTTTTGAATGAGATCATTTGAGCCCCCTGGGTGGACGTAGTGATGTGATTTCACTAGCTCCAGGCGAGGGTATGATGTATTGATATAGAGCTGCTGAGGCAGAGCAACTGGTAATGGTTTTGCTTATGATTCTGAGCCCGATTCGTGAAAGAATCAGCGGATTGGGAAACATGTGTAACATGAACTAGATTTAGTATCCCCTTACGACAGATGCCTACTTGTGGATTAGTGAGAATCTAGGCTGGATACTTGGCGGAAAGGAGTTTAGGATGCTTAGTGAGTTTTTATTGCAGTGCATTGTATTTATTTGGCACTTTTACCGTACTGGGAACCCATGGGCCCGGGGTTCTCATTCCGTATATATCTCTTGTTTTTCAGATATAGGTCCAAGTGCTCAGAAGTGAGCTGTGGTACGTCTGAGAGACGACGAAGATCTTTATTTCCTCTACCTTGTGTTTTGCTTAGAATCTCTCCATCTTCGTTTTGAAAAGATTATATTATGTATTGAACTCTTTTGGAACTTGCCTATAGAGGCTCTTATGTTTCCTTTGGGAGAGATTCGAATATACTGTTGTCAACTACTTTCATATTGTACCCTAGCCGGCCTAAACTTCGCGGGTCGCGACTAGTGGCTATTTACTTATGTTATATATATCTATCTGTTATCTATCTCTTAATCTCCTTTATGCCTTATCCGTATATCGCTTTCGGCTTCACGTTTTATCTTTTCGTTGTCGAAACGTGAGTGATACGTCTTCGCGATTTTATTTCTACTCTTTTCAGGCTTCTTGATTAATACTCCTCTCAAAATTACCTATATTTATATATTAAAAATCCACCTGAGAGTCGTACCACCGTAATATCATTGACTTATGACTCGAGCATAAGGATTTGGATATTAGGGTGTTACATTATGGTATCAGAGCAGTTCGTCCTCGTGAGCCTGAGGGATGGAACTGCTTATGCTTCAATGCATACTCTGAGTCTGTGCCTGTGCTAGTTAGGGTATCTAACCGATACATCTAGCATGAAGTCCATGAGTGTACCTTTGGTACTTTGAAGCACTATACTTCCGATATTGAGACTGATCAACTTGATATCGATTGTTTGGTGTGTATAGGAACCAGATGGCGCCTCGTGGACCCAGTCAGGGACGTGAGAGAGATCGTACTAGTACGCAGGAACCGGAAGTCAACCCGAATAACCCGGTAAACCTTATGGCGGCGTTGGAGAATATGGCTGCTGCTATGCAAGCCACTGCGGAGGCTCTTGGGCAACAGATAAACAATAATGGCAATGGCGGAAGGGAAGCTCAGGGCCTGATGACACTGGCAACTTTCTTAAAGGTTAATCCACCTAAGTTCAAGGGGACCACCAATCCGACTGAAGCTGATACTTGGTTTCAGGCCATGGAGCGAGCGCTGCAAGCGCAGTTGGTGCCTGAAGAGCAGCGTGTTGAATTTGCTACCTATCTGCTCAAAGGGGAAGCATCGCATTGGTGGCAAGGGGCTCGACGTCTCCTGCAACAGGGGAATGATCCTATCACTTGGGATGCCTTCCAGGTGGAATTCTATAAGAAGTACTTTCCGAATTCCGCCAGAACAGCCAAGGAATTGGAGTTACTACAGCTGAAGCAAGGTGCTATGTCCGTATCTGAGTATACAGACAAATTTGAGGAGCTATTCAGGTTTTCCCGCATGTGTCAGGGAGCTCCGGGAGACTTCGAGGAATGGAAGTGTATTAAGTATGAGGGAGGACTTCGAAGTGAAATCCTGAGCTCCGTTGGACCGATGGAGATTAGGGTCTTCTCCGAACTTGTGAACAAGAGCCGTATTGCTGAAGAATGTGTGAGGAAGGCTGTTGAGGCGAAGAATGACCGTCGGGAGTCCCACCGCAGGGAGCACAATCAAGAATACCCAACAAGGGGTCGAGAGTTTAAGAGAAGAGGATACCCACAACGTTCTCCTCAAAGGCGAAATGACCTTGCGACGAGTGAGGAGTCCCAAAGAAATGGTAAGGGAAAGCGGACATCGACTTCTTCTGATGTTTCGAGTTGTCAAAGATGTGGAAGTCATCACCCAGATAGGCCATGCCGATTGGGGTTAGGCGTATGTTACAAGTGCGGGTTACCAGGGCATGTATCAAGAAATTGTCAACAAGGAGAGAGTCAGGATGCGGGCCGATTGCGACAGTAAGATTGAGGTAATTATTATCATCAAGCTTAAAGGACAGTGCATGATTTTATAATACCGCCTGTACAGTAGAATTGGGACTGTCGAACTTAATATTAGACTGAGAAGTAAACCGGATGGTCCGAGTAAGGATTTACCTTGATACAAATGGATAAATGCCTATGATGTAAATGATTTTCTGTTGAGAATGATGTGTTGTGTTTGTTATGTAGTTAGTTGAATTCTAAATTTTTGGTAAAACGGATTGACCTGTGACTTTTAGTTCCTTTGATTTAAATAGATAAGAAATGGTCCTAATGATGGATTTGGAAACGTTGATTTGAAATGCCAGTCATGCTAAGTTGTGGTTGGGTACTTGAGAAAATAAGTGATGGAGCTAATACTTGACGAGAAATCAAAGTGGCGTAGTGGAAGCTTGCTAAAGCGTTAGCATAGTATGGTAATAATAAGGAAAGGTGGGGTATGATTAGAAATGCTTTATGCTTTGAGTACCTAAAAGTTTAGTGTGTTTATACAGATACTGATTCTCGATAATTGGAATTAATTGCGACGGTGAGCCTTAATGGTTCCGAAATGGATGAGAAAATTACCATTGATGCATAGTCGGATTTAGATGATGATTGAGTGCAAGTTGTTGTGTTCGAGAGATGAGTGCTATGATGTTTGGTCATGGTGACCTTGGATTTTGATCAAGATTTGTAATGATCGGTTTCAGAGAAATCGTTTGGAAACCTTTAAATTGCAATACTGATGCGGTACTGAGATTGGTTTGAGGGAACCTGTGACGGGTGGTAAACTCCAATTTTTGGGGAGGTGCTGTTGAAAATTTTCCCAAGAATTTGAAGGAGTATTTGGTCATGTTTTTGAAAATGATTTTTTTTATCTGAGTAACTTCAACAAAAGAGATGTGCCTCGAAAGCTTTTATAGATTATTAAAGGAAAGCGGATTCATAAGAGTTTGTCAGCTTGTTAGTACAAACTCATTGGGTTCTGAAAACGAAGAAAGCTTTGATTGATTATAGTGATGTGGGATGATGGCTATGATTAACGATGATGACAATATTATTGATGACATGATTTGAGATTTAATAGGGTGTGAGTTGATGAGACGATAAAAGTAAGGAACGAATGACCGAGATCCTCAGAGATAGAGAAATCAGAGCGCGGCAACGGAAGCGCGCAGAGTAAAAGGACCTTGGAACTGTTATGCGTTGGATATAACGGCAGACTACGCTCGCGTACTCGTAGTGATGGATGGAAATTTCGAGGGCGAAAATTTCTGTTAGGGGGGTAGAATGTAATACCCGGTCTAACCGAAATTAATTAAATAATGAGTTAAGTAGGAGCGAATATGGTTGGAAGATTTGGCAATTAGAATTTGATGATTTAAATATGATATTTGGATTCAGTGAATTTTTCCGAGTCGGAAGACATAGTTTTCTGCGTAAAAGCGCGCAGTGAAATTTTGACCGGCAGTACCGGCTGAGACCTGTCAGGTACTGCAGCTGAGAAAATTGATTATGAGTAAATAATATTAAGAAATGAGGAATTATGATTAGGGGAGGTAGAAATATTTAAAGTGCGATTTGGAGCGCTAATCTTAAAGGTTTTGGCCCAAAATTGGGCCAACGGACAAAAATAAGTGAATTGGGCTTAAGTGGGCCCAAGACCCAACATATATAAACATTAGTTATGAGCATTTCAGCTCATTTTGCCCTAAAGAAGGGGTGTTGGGCGCTGAAATTGGAAGAGAGAAGAGAAGAGAGAAAACCTAACTCTCTTTGATCTTCAAATCACCATAACTTGAGCTACGGAGCTCCGATTGACGAGCCGTTTGTGGCCACGCGTCGCTCTTCTCATCCTCTACATTTCTATCTAAGTTTTGTGGTGAGTATTCCATTCATCTCTGCCCAGTTTTCGAATTTCCCCACTGTTACACGTTTTTGGGAAGTTAGTGTTGAAATCTTGTGATTTTGGGTGTTTAGGGATACTCCAACATGGATTCTAAGTGGGTTCTATCCCTACTTCATATGGGCTGAGGTAAGAAGTGCTCAAACCCTTGTGATTTGTCATTTTTATGAGCCCTAGGTTGATGTATGTATGTGATATTGGTTATGTTAGTGTATTTGGTGATTTTGATGCACAATTGGGAGGTTGGTATTGCTTGTGGAGCTTTGGTGAAGCTTGGAGCTAAGGGTTGGTGGAGACTTCCATAGAAGAGGCTCAATTGATTTGGCTACAAGAGGTACGGTTTAAGTTTCATTTAAGTACCGTGTGTGTGATGAGAATTCCTAGGCTAGATGCCCCTAGGATTAAGTTTGGATTGTGTAAATGGTTGATGCTAATATGCATAGTTGGTATGTAATGTGAATTGATGATTGGGTTGAGAATTGTGTGGCCTTGTATGCTTGGTGTATTGAAAATTTGAAGTATTGGATAATGAGTATTAATTTGTGGTTTATGCATTTAAATTGTGAAATTGGGCCGGAGGCCGTATATTTGGGCCGGAGGCCGGAAAGAGGTAAGGAAGGTAAGTTGATGTGTGCATTGTATGATGACACAAGTAATTGGATGAATTTCATATAATGAATATATGAATGATTGGGTTGGTTATTGAATAATGAGGTTTGAGGAGTTGAAATGTGGAAATTGGTAAATTTTGGGTGGAATAGTGTAGATGAGGTATGTTTGATTTTGGTTGAGATATATTATGTGATCATATATGTGAGTATGATTATTGATGCCTTGATGGTATGTTAATGCATGAGAGATATGTATGTTGTGATATATGCTTGAGAAATGGTTGAGGTTGATTTGGGGATGAAACCACGTGTTAGTGGGTATGATATTGATCATGTATAATGATGGTTGAATCGAAATAGTATTGTTGGAAATTGGGATGAGGAAGGATGTATGACATGTTGATATGTTTGTAATTTAGCCATTTGTTTGAAATGGGTAAAGATGGTTATATGGCGGTTTGTGATTCGTGGTAAAGTGTTAATGTATGAGTTGAGGAGGCTTGATGTTGATTTTGGTATATTTTGATTGGTTTCAAAAAGGGTTGAACTTGGCATGCTTTAGTTGATTTTGAAAAGAGTTGAAAATGGCTTGTTTTGAAAATGGCACTTTGTGGTTTTATATGAAAACATGGTTTTTGGGCATACTTTGACGGGACATAACTTGGACTACGGATCTTTGTTTTATGCCAAATCTGTTTAGAAATGAAATTGGATCCGGGATGTCCATGCCGTTCGAAGAACGGGTGAAAAACGATTTAAAATGAGGAAGTTATGTCCGTCGGAAGATTGGGGGTTGAATCTGTGAATTCTGCAGTTTTTAACTTAGAAAATTTTTAGCAGGATAACCCCTTGCGCGTGGGCGCACTTGGCGCGTACGCGCCGATCTTCCAGAAAACGCCATCCACGCGTGCGCGTGATGTGCGCGGGCGCGCCGATAGTGCTGCACCCAATGCCCAGCCATTTTCCAGAGAGTTGTGCCAGAACTGTGCCAGCTTTGTGCCTGGGGCACGAGAGTATCCACGCGTACGCGTGGTTGACGCGTGCGCGTCGATCTGGTAACTTTTTAATCCACGCGTTAGCGTGCATGACGCTTGCGCGTCGATGAGTTTTTAAGGACATCCACGCGTGCGCGTGGAGTGCGCGTACGCGTGGCATTGTTTTCATGCCAAAAGTTGATATTTGAGTTTTAAAAGCCAAATCTCATACTTCTAAGCCTCCGATCTCACCACTTATATCCTAAATCGTTATGATATGCCTAGCTATTAGAAAAGGGCTAGTGAATGAGGTAACTTGCGAGTGAAGCAAGGGGAAAATGAATAATCAATGAGGATCATTGATGATTATGTGAGATATGGAGGATGGTGGTGGAAGTGCTTGTTATGCCATTGGCCGAAGGGCCGTAATTGTTTATGAATTGGCTGGTTCTGGACTGAACCGTGAGCCGGAATAGCTGTGTATGCTATGAATATTGGCTGGTTATGGATTTAACCGTGAGCCGGATGGCTGATATGGATGTTGATCCATGGATGAGAATTCATGCATGTTTATGCTGAATTATTGATAATTGTGATTTGCACTTCCACTATCTGAGATGCGAGTTTCCCTGGGTAGTAGCAGTGGCTAGTCCACTTGCTCCGGGTATGAGACGAAAAATGATGTTTATGATAAATGAGTTAATTATGGAGTTTTGAATGAATGTAACTCTGATACCTGGGTAGTAGCAAGGGTTGTGGTTCGTCCCGCTTGCTCCGGGTTAGTGCTTGAGATACCTGGGCAGTAGCAAGGGTTGTGGTTCGTCCCGCTTGCTCCGGGTTAATGCTTGAGATACCTGGGCAGTAGCAAGGGTTGTGGTTTGTCCCACTTGCTCCAGGTCAGAGATTGTGACGCCTGGGTAGTAGCCGCAGTAGTGGTTGTTCCACTGGCTCTGGGCTGAGCGGGTAGTAGCAAGGGGGTTGTAGCTCAAACCTACTTGCTCCGCGAGGGGTGTTTCTGTCCATGGTTAGCTACCAGGACGTGTCGGGTTGGCTATATAACCGACAGATGATATCATCAGCCATAGGGCAGGCATACATCATCTGCATATGTTTGACTTGTTTGGGTTTGCCTATTTGTTTTGGATTTCTACATCATATATGCTATGTTACCTGATTATATGCTACTTGTTCTACTTGTACCTTATTTGTGTATTACTTGTCTGTATTGCTTGTGTTTGTACAACTGAGAGATCCCTCATGATGGTGTTGGTGGATGTTGGGGGCTGTTCTTGATGAGATGAATTGATAATGCGATTGCATAATGATGATTATTTTGAATGAGATCATTTGAGCCCCCTGGGTGGACGTAGTGATGTGATTTCACTAGCTCCAGGCGAGGGTATGATGTATTGATATAGAGCTGCTGAGGCAGAGCAACTGGTAATGGTTTTGCTTATGATTCTGAGCCCGATTCGTGAAAGAATCAGCGGATTGGGAAACATGTGTAACATGAACTAGATTTAGTATCCCCTTACGACAGATGCCTACTTGTGGATTAGTGAGAATCTAGGCTGGATACTTGGCGGAAAGGAGTTTAGGATGCTTAGTGAGTTTTTATTGCAGTGCATTGTATTTATTTGGCACTTTTACCGTACTGGGAACCCATGGGCCCGGGGTTCTCATTCCGTATATATCTCTTGTTTTTCAGATATAGGTCCAAGTGCTCAGAAGTGAGCTGTGGTACGTCTGAGAGACGACGAAGATCTTTATTTCCTCTACCTTGTGTTTTGCTTAGAATCTCTCCATCTTCGTTTTGAAAAGATTATATTATGTATTGAACTCTTTTGGAACTTGCCTATAGAGGCTCTTATGTTTCCTTTGGGAGAGATTCGAATATACTGTTGTCAACTACTTTCATATTGTACCCTAGCCGGCCTAAACTTCGCGGGTCGCGACTAGTGGCTATTTACTTATGTTATATATATCTATCTGTTATCTATCTCTTAATCTCCTTTATGCCTTATCCGTATATCGCTTTCGGCTTCACGTTTTATCTTTTCGTTGTCGAAACGTGAGTGATACGTCTTCGCGATTTTATTTCTACTCTTTTCAGGCTTCTTGATTAATACTCCTCTCAAAATTACCTATATTTATATATTAAAAATCCACCTGAGAGTCGTACCACCGTAATATCATTGACTTATGACTCGAGCATAAGGATTTGGATATTAGGGTGTTACAGAAGTGAGATGTCGATTCCTCATGAATCTATTTTCCCGCAAAAATGAATGCACTATTTTCTCTTCTAAATTTATTTTCTAAAAGGTCGGTCTGCGTGCACATACACAAGTATTAATTAATATATATATATATATATATATATATATATATATAATAATAATAATAATAATAATAATAATAATAATAATAATAATTCTTGCTTGTAAATCAAAAGAAAGAAAGAAAGAAGGATTATCATTGCTTGTAAATAGATGAATTCATCAAATGAAGAATCATTAACAAATTTAAGCAGACCATATATTTTAAACATCTTACCCTTTTCTGTTTTGGTGTGGTACAAGTTTTGTTTGAGAAAAAATGTTACCTTATTAGCTTCAAATAATCAGACACAATTATACTTAAAATAAAAATTAATCAATGAATGTAGCATGAAACTAAGTTCTAAACTTCTAATAACAAAGATTATGTTAGACAAATCGTGTTGACATGAATGATCCGTGTGATGCATGAGAATCGTATTGGGATCGCACGGAGAATGCTCACACGAAAATTAAAAGAATACGTTATATATCAGATGCAAAATCAAAAAAATTTTCTCAACTTTTTATTTAAAATAAAATTATGACGGTTGGATTCATTAGCAAATTAAAATTATTAGCTATAATTTTTATTTTTATTTTAGTAGTAGCAATAATAATAAGATGTTTATCCTATGAGTTGGGGCTAAATTAACTTTTACTAACCTTATCTATTACCATTCACTTTCTCTTGATTCTTGTTATACTTATATCTATCTATCTACTTATCTACTTAATATACTAAAACTGAGTTTTTCTCTAACTAATAGAAGTGAGGTGTCGATTCCTCATGAATCCATTTTTCCGCCAAAATGAATGCACTATTTTCTCTTCTAAGTTTATTTTCTAAAAATATCTTTATTATACTTATATTATGATTAGTATTTAATTAATAATGCATAATTATACTAATTTAGAAAAATGTCTTTATTATAGTTATATAAAATTAATATTTAATGTATTATTAAACTACTTATCAATTATCAATAAAAATATTTTTAATCATTTTAATAATAATAATAATAATAATATGATAATTATATGATAATGACAGCTGTTATTAATAACCAATTTATATTTCTCTAGATAAATTTATTTTAGAAAAATATTTTTATTATAATTATATTACAATATTACAATTAATATTTCTCTAAATGAATTCCACATTTTTTGTCTTCACCACACGTCTCTGCATGCATCAATTCCAATATTTAATTAGTTCCTTTGGACTAATAATAATAATTAACATGTGAAATAAAATAACTATGAAAAAAAATAAAAAGATAAAAAATTATTTTACATTAATAATAAAATCTAATTATAAGTATATATAAAAATTATTTTTTTTAATGCCCAAGTTGGATCCAAGCCTAACATATATAAACACTCAAATGCACCCTTTTCAGCTCATTAAATACTTGTAAGAGAGGGAGAAGTGCGAGGGAGAAGTGCTGAGTTGAGAGAAGAGAGGAGAGGGTTTTACTATTCACATTCATCTTGTTTCACTTATAACTTGAGCTACGGAGCTCCGATTGACAAGCCGTTTGTGGCTACGCGAAGCTCTCGCCAAACCCGTTAGTTTCATCTAACCAAAGTGGTAAGAATCTAAAAAATATCTGCCCAGTTTTTCTGCCCTTGTGAAATTCGAATTTTAAGTTTTGGTTTTTAGTGAAATTTTGTGTTTTGATTGTTTAGGTGCTAATCATTAGTAAGGAATTGTTGGGTCACCCCCAATTTCTGTGGATATGGTAAGAATTCTTAATAGGGGTGGCAATAGGTAGGGTAGGGTAGGGTTTGGATCCAACCCTAATCCTACCCGCGGGTTGAGATTTTTATATAAACTCAATCCTACTCTACCTGCGGGTTGAGAATATCCCAACCCTAACCCTACCCGTTCTTAACCCGCGGGTATCCGACCCTACACGCGGGTTACAAAAAAATACAACATTATATATAACTTGATGATAATATAGAATAGAACTGATTTTTGTGTAAAAAAAAAATTAAATTATCAATTAATGATTTTCGTTTAGTGGTTAAGGATCTTTTGCATTTAGTAAGAGGTTTTTGATTCAACATCCACTTAAAATATATTTTTATATAAGTATATAACATAAACATATATAGAGTGCGGGTTGGTCGGGTAGGGTTAAGGCTCAACCCGCACCCTACCCGACCCACACGAGATCCCTACCCGCACCCTACCCTACCCGCTGCGGATCGGGTTGGCAATCCTACCCGATCGGGTGGAGTCGGGTTGAGTACCCACGAGTAGGGTACATATTACCACCCCTAATTCTTAAGAACCCTTGTAGTATTGGTATATTGTGAGTATTAGGTTTTGATTTTATGAAATATATGATGTTAGTTTGAGCATTGGTGCTTGTTGGAGTTACCTTGGATATTTGGAAGCATTTGGATTGGAATTGGTGGCTTGATTTTAGTTGAAAGCTTGTTTGGACTCAAATTTGGTGTTTTGCACATATTGAAAATTGGCCAAGGTATGATTTCAATTTTTTCTATGTAATATGTAATATTTCTGGACACTTAGGTTAGTGGACCTTAGGATGGAATTGGATTGATTGTTGATAATTGTTGAAATGAAGTTGTTGTTTATAAATGGTGTTGATTTTGAGTTAATATTATATGATGATGAATTATTGATGTTGAGCTATGATTGGTGGTGGATGACTATTATGATAGTGATAGGTGGTAAGTGATGAATTTATGTATGAGAAATTATTGATGTGGATGTTGTTGCATATTGTTTGAAAGATTTATAGAGTTAATGATAATTAGGTGTGAAAATGATGAAAATGTGAATTGTAGGTTGTGAAATGAATTGGAATATATATGAATATGATTTAGATAAATGAGGGCTGGTTTGGATGTAGAGCAATTGGTTTTGAATTGAGAGATTTGGTGAAATTGAGTTTTTAAAGTTTTTGGTAAAAACGAATTTTGGACCAATTTTGGCGAATCATATCTTGAGCTACAACTTTTTATATTGGTTGAATTTGATATCAAATTAAAGATATTTCAAAGAGCTTTAAAACGGTATAGATTTTGTAAAAATCAGAATTCTGGGAAAAAGATATGATCGTTTGAAGTTAGTGTCAAAAATCTGAAATTCTGTGATGTTGCAAAATTTGTGATTTCTGGTATGTGTGTCCACGCACACTGTTATGTGCGTGCTCTGAACAGGGTCCATGTTTTCACTTATGCGTACGCACACCTTTGTGCGCACGCACACCCTATAAAATTTTGAAAATGTGCGTATGCACACCCTTGTGCGCATGCACACACAGGGATATGCCTAAGGTTGGGAGCGTTACCACACTCTGGTGCGCACACACACCTTGCAAAAATTGCAAGTTGTGCGTACGCACACGCTGGAAAGTGGAAAGTGCCTTCTGTCGAGGGCGTTCGCACGTATCTATGTGTGCACACAAAATAGAAAATTTTACCTTCTGCGTATGCGCACCTCTATGCGTACGCACACTTTGAGAAAACTCTTCTGGGAGTGTGTACGCACAACTCTATGCGTACGCACACTACCCTGTTTTTCAATGAAAATCTTGTTTTTAACCATTTTACCTTTCCGGCAAGCTTGTAAACTTCCGTAACGCTTATCTAGGGTGTCTTAACTTGTTTTTAGGCTTTGAAACATAGAGAATACCATAAGTAAGTTAACTAGATAATTTCAAGTAAAAAGTTTAGAAGACTGAACCTTAGGATTCTGGAGTACTGAGGGTGGACTAGTTGAGTGAAGTGGTAGAGTACTGTAAAGACGATGGTATGATGAAATTGTGGAGTTGTGGATTTGGTGATGCTTGAGACGAGTCTAGGACATCGGAGTGGAATGATGGCCTTACTGAAAATGATTTCTGAAAACCATTGAGATATTGTTTTATACTGCTATTGTTGAGACGATATGCGCCTGGAAGGGACGGTAGGTTAATCCCGCCTGTCGAGGTTGCGGCGGCGATGTATGGGCGGTGGTTAGTCCTGCTTACGTTGAGATGTGAGATCTGTGGTAGAGTATCCCACTCGCATCCTTTTGGAATCACAAGAGTGTGCGTGGGCACTATATCCCTGGACCGTGTACCAGTTACGATATTCCTGAGGGTACCTATTTTATTCGTGACCGAAAAGCAACATCTCCATGGAGATGTGTCGGGTTGGCAGTTGAACCGACAATGTGATATCATAGCCAATAGGGCAGGCATTTATCACGTGCATCTTCTATATGGTTGCTTGCTCTGTTTACTTGCACAATATGTCTAATTGTATAACATGCTTAAATGCTTCTTGATTTACCTGCTATACTTGAAAATTACTTCTGCTTTACTTGAATGAATTACTTGTGTTTTCTACTGGGATTGAGGAGGATCGGTAGGCGGTGGCGATGGGATCGCATGGCGGTTAGGCTGGTGAAGGCTGTGGGACAGCGGTGTATCTATTAGTTTAGAAATTCCTTAGGATAGAATACCCTGTTTCATTATGGTTTTAAAGTTATGGTTTTAGATTTATTTATGTGTTAAGTTTGAATCTTATGCTTGATGTGAAGTTCTAGGATTGCCTCTGGCATCCCAGAATCTTACATCTTACATTACTGGGCACTGTTACCATACTGAGAATCTCCGGTTTTCATACCATATTATGTTGTTATTTTTCAGATGTAGGTCGTAACCCACCTCAGTGAGTTACGTGATGGTGACAGAGCGAAGGATCTTTATCATATTTTGGAGTTATTTTGGATATTTTGTTATAGTTCTCTCTATCTTTTGTACTTTTATTACTTTGTTGCCTTAGAGGCTTGACTATGAGAGATTAGTTGTATAAGCTACTTTAACTCGAAACTCTGTTATGTCTGTATGTAACTAGTCGGTTTAAACTTTGTAGGCTGCTACTAGTACTTTATGACTATTATACTCATATATATACATATATCTTGTGCCTTATTGCTTTTAGCTTCGTGTGAACATTTTGCGCTTTTGTAATTCTGTTTTTGAGCTTATTTCTGCATCGGACTGCTAGAATTACTATTTCTTTCTATATATATTATTGTATAAGTCTTATAATTGTCGTGACATTTAATTATCCTTTACTTTCCGGCATGAGGTAAGGTTTAGGGTAATTAGACTGTTACACATACCTCATCCTCAGATATGGGCAACAGCTTAGGACCCCTATGCAATTTGAGCTGCATGCTCCTTTTAGATAGGGATGACAAAACGGGTTGAACCCGCCGGGCCAAACTGCCAAAAAAGGCGGGCCATCGTGAGATTTTGGACTCACCATATTTTAAAATCCCACCAAACCTGCGGGCTAGTCTGGCGGGTCAACAATGATTTTTTTCAAGGGCATTTTAGTCATTCACAGCATCATATAAATATGAAAATTAGGACATAAGGTTTCATTTTTCACTTCAAACAAACGGAAGTTACAGAACCCTAGCACAACTTCCCTTCCCTTCCCCTAGTCCCCTCCCTTCTATGATTCTGCCATTTTCACTTTTGTGCTAACAACCCCTTCCCTCTCGCAGCACAGGCAACGCCGGCAATGCCGACTCGGGACTCGGCTATAGAAAGTAATGTTAGGAATGAGTCAAAGTTAGGAAATGAGAGTTAACTAACTTGTCCTTTAAGTGTATGTAGTTAGTCTCTATATATAAGGTTGTACTCCATCTCGTGTAATACACTAAAACAATGAATACCAATAATTCACTAGTGCTAATACAATTCCAATTTACATCTCACTTCATATTTTGCATTCTTGCATAATCATTAGAATTCTTGTTCTTGGTTTCATTCCTCATCAGCTTATCTTACATGGTATCTGAGCTTGAGGTTGCACATCCATAGCCCTAGTCACCATTTTTTCCACCAACTCTAAGGCTCTTCTCAGACCCATACCTGACAAACTCACAGAAAAAGAATTTTACTACATGGCAGCAGCAAGCCTTGTTTTCATCTTTTTCTACCAATGAAGCAAAATTAGCTGGTACAGTTTCTTCAACCTATACTGAATGGATGTTACAAGATTATAATATGAGTTCTTGGCTCTTGCCTCGGTTGTTGCATCTCTCAAGAACAAATTACTGCGTTGTACTTCTGCTTTTGAAATTTGGGACAAAATCCAATAATGCTTCTTCTACCAAATCTACTATTAAGCAATTGAGAGCTCAATTGAAAGGAATCAAGGAATTGAATTTTTCATCAATTGAATGACTGACAAGATCAAGAATATTGTAGAATCACTTCTTGATGTTGGCTATGAAGTCTCCATTGAAGATCATATTTCTGCAATCTGTGATGGTTTTCCTGAGAAGTTTTCTAATTGCATCACTACAATTCAAGCAAAACCTGAGTTATAGTGTTATACACAATAGGTGAAATCGAAGCTGCCATCATATCTCATGAATAGATGCTAGAAAGATTCAGACAATCAACTAACAATCTTGCATTAGCCAATTTAGTTCAATCAAACTTCAATAATTCTAGATTTGCTACAAGAGAAGGTAATGCTAGAAGAGGATTCCAGAGAGACAGGTTTGGTAGAGGTGGAAGAAATTCATGGCAATTTAATTCTAGGCCAACATGTCAATTATGTGGCAAACTCGGTCATCAAGCTTTACAATGCTATTTTAGGTTTGATCAAAATTTTCAAGGTTCTGCCACTCCTTCTTCACTATCTCAGAATACAAATTCCTCTTCTCATTTTTCAAGACCACCACCACCACCACCTTTGTAACACCCTAACTATCAAAATGTCACGCTTCCGATTGCGCCACTCTGATAGCTCGGGTATTACGACTCTTAAAATATTTAATAATAAAATATGAGACTGTTAAAATCTTAAAACGAGTTTTCATAACATACATCCATACTTTTCAATACAAATTACAACATTTACAAATAACACACACACACACACACACACACACACACACACACACACACACACATATATACATCATTCCAATATATATATCAAAACTCCTATCCCTCTTGCAAAGGTTATAATATTAATGGCGAGGGAAGAATAATGATAACTATGCTAAAACATCTTCTATCGCATAAGCTAAACTCAACTACTCTTCATAAGCTTCTTCGTCTGTTTCCTGAAAAGAAAAGTCTGTAGGGGGGTGAGAACCTAACCACATGGTCTCACCACAGATTTTCAGAATTTGTTATAAGAAGATATTTAGTAGATACATTGTTTTTCAAACTCAGTGACTAAGTATCCAGAATTCCAAAGCACAGTTTTTCTTATAAAAGAAAATTAGAAGTTTCCTAACAGTATGAATGACCAATCATAGCCTTCAACTCAGCGACTCAAACAATTTCACAACCAAATCATCATCTCATAATCAATATCCAAACTCAAAGGAACCACAACAGAAACAAACACAAGCAAAACATACAAAGAAAACACAGGTATAGATTACAGTTACAGCAAATAGCTCAAATAGCAGTTAATAATAGTTAAGCAATTAGGCAGACCCAAACAAATTCAAACTCAAGCAAAACATACAAATGCATATGATGAATGCCTATCCTATGGCTGTTGATATCAACTGTCGGTTACTGATGAAAGAACTTTTGACGGTTTAGAATTTATCCAATGGAGTCTCGTTGTGAAGTATAGTTTCCAAACCAATCAACAATCCTTACATCAAAAATATTGGTTGTCACATGTACAAACCTCAATGAAAATTAACCGAAGTATTAAGACTCCGGGTCGTCTCACGAAGAGTTGCAATGAAGTGGTCAATTATTGGCTATGGGGATCAAGGGGGGTTTTGATTGATATGAGGCAAGAAATTAAATGGACAAGAATTTAAATGACAAGAAAAGTAAATCAAGCAAGTAATAAAGAGAGACATTCATGGCAATGGATTGAGATCATAGGCTTTCTATCCTAGTCATGCATGATTAATTCATCTTATTTAGTCAACTCCAACAAATAGGGAGAAAGTCAAACAAGATTAATCAATCATGTTACAAATATAAACAAGAATTTATCTCATTACATCAACTCCAACAAATAGGGAGAAAGTCTAACGAGACTAGCTAATCTCAATCCAAAAGTCCTAACCAACTTACTAATTAAACTAGCAAAAGATTAGCGTCAATGGAAACAATATTCCATAATCCTAATCAACTCACTAATTAAATTAGCAAAAGATTAGTGTCAATGGAAACAATATTAGCTAACAACTCTAGATCACCAACATAAGTTGGGTTTTCATAACTCAAGATTGCCTAATTACTCTTTCCAAGCCAAGAATGCTCAAAATCTACTCTAACATCCTTCCAAGCATTCTATCAAACACTTGGAAGGCATAAAAGGAAAGCATAGTAAATGTGCAAGAATAATAAAATCTACCAACTACCAATAGCAAGGAAAGTAAGATCTCAACACAAATCAACAATAAAAAGAACATCAAACATAAAATTGCATTAAAGAAAATTAAGATTCAACAATGTTCATAAACATAAAAGAGGACAAAATAAAGGAAATGACAAGTAAAACTAGAAGAGTAGAGATGTAATAACAAGAAATTAAAAGGAGAAACTAAATCAAAACAAGAATTAAAACTTGGATTCAAGAAGAATTAACTAAAACTACCCTAAAATCTAGAGAGAGGAGAGAGCCTCTCTCTCTAAAATTCTAACCTAAAACATGATAAAAACTAAACTATGACTCAGTGTGTTCATTCCCCCTCCAATCCTTGGGTTTAATAGCATCAGAAATGAGTTGGATTGGGCCCAAAATGAGCTGCAAAATCGCTGGGGGCGATTTTATTAAAGTGGGCCACGGACAGCATCGGCGCGCGCGCGCAAAGTATGCGTGCGCGCCCCTGAACGCGAAGCAACATATAGCAAATTTTATATCATTTTGAAGCCCCGAATGTTAGCTTTCCAACGCAACTAGAACCGTCTCATTTGGACCTCTGTTGCTCAAGTTATGGTCGATTGAGTGTGAAGAGGTCGGGCTTGACAGCTGTACGGTTCCTTCATTTCTTCATGAGTTCTCCCACCTTGCATGCTTTTCTCCTCACTTCTTCTATCCAATACTTGCCTTATGAACCTGAAATCACTCAACAAACATATCAAGGCATCGAATGGAATTAAAGTCAATTAAAATCACCAATTTTAGGGCCTAAAAATCATGTTTTCACATTTAAGCACAAATTAAGGGAGAATTACAAAACCATGCTATTTCATTGAATAAATGTGAGAAAAGGTGATAAAATCCCCCAAAATAAGCACAAGATAAACCACAAAATTGGGGTTTATCAAATCTCCCCACACTTTGTTTTCACACCCGTCCTTGAATTGATCATGATGATTTCCTCCGGGTGGCAAGAGAGATGAATTCTCATGAAGGCACCAAGCTATCCTCCTAGACCCATTCAATTGAGCATTACACCAATCCTTGCTCCTTGAAGCTTCAACCATAATGAGCCTAGACTTACAACGCCAACCATTAAACATCCTCCTCTTACGCTTAATTCCACAAAGCGTCCTAAGTTGGTCATCCGTCTCAAGCAAACCAAATTCAAGTGGGATAATAAAGTTAAGAGTTAGAAGTTTTACCCACTCAAATGAAGGATTGGATAACAACCTAGGTGGAGGGGTTCCCAATGATCTTGACAATGCACGCTCCACTCCCGTCCATTCTTTTTGGAAGGCTTCCACCACTTGGCAAGGTTCTTCAAGCTCTACCTCTTGCCATGCTTCTTCAACTTCAACCTCTTCCTCTTGGTGGCTCACTTCCAATTCAATTTCTTCTTCATTGCTCACCAAGGGCATGGGAGGTGAGGTATCTTCTTCCTTACCCTCTATGTCAAACCCAATTGGAGAGGATTCAGTTGTGCATAAGAATTCTTCAATGATTGAATCCATCTCTTGGTCGACCTCTTCAAAGGCTTCAACCACTTCTTCCGGCTCAATTGTCTTAACTTCCTCCCCTTGTGACAATTCTGGCTTCAACTTCTCTTTCTCACATTGAAGCTCTAAACTCACTCCCTCACTATGCTCCTTAATTGCCTCTCCACATTCGTCAATGGGAGTGCCTTGGTTGCTTAGGCTTAGTTGGGAGGAGGCCATATTGCTAACGGCTTCCACTAGGATAGCCATCTTGGCTCCTAGCTCCTTAAACTTCTTTTCATCCTCCTCGTGTTGCCTTAAGATATGAGATTCAAGATCTCTCAATTCTTGCATGGGGGCTTCATCGGGAGGTGATGGTGGAAGAGAAGGTTCATTGTTTGGGAGAAAAGTTTCAAGATCTTCCAATTCTTCATCATTCATTATATGCTCAGGAGGTTGCGCATTATCCTCCTCAACACCAATTTCAAGCTCATTGGAAGAAGGTTCAACAACTTCCACAAAATCATCAACAATGTTACTTGGTGTGGAAGTGTTCTCAAACTTGGAATCCACCTCTTGTTCAACTTCCTCTAACTCTTCAACCACTTCTTCTTCAACAATCTCTCCTTCCTCCACTTGTTGTAAGACATATCCCATCTCCTTGTCCTCATGTTGAGATTCTAAAATCTCCTTCATGCTCCTTTCTTCGGTTGATTTCTCACACTCATCCGTGGAGATGCTTTGCGTGTTGCATGAGTCCCATGAGTCCAAGTTGGCTTTAATTTTGGCAAGGTTAGCCTCAATAGCTTCATAATTCCTCCTTTGGGCTTCCTTTTGCTCCTTTTGACGGATTATTGCTTGAAGCCGATCCATTTCTTCCTTGAGACGATCCATTGACTCTTGGATGGATGGATGTGGGTGTTCTTCCTTGGAGGGTTGTGGTGGAAAGGGAAATTCATTATGTGGTTAAGAGTTATCATACATGGGAGGTGATTCATCTTGGTAAGGGTAGTGAGGTGGTGGTTCTTGAGGGCATTGGTGGTGGAATTGGGGTGGTTATTCATATGGTTCATATGGATCATAAGGTGGTTGGTATGGTGGATATGGGTTGGAGTCATATGGAGGTGTTTGGTGAAAAGGGGCTTGTAAGTAAAGTGGTTCAAAATTATGTTGAGGCGGTGGTTCATAGGCATATGGAGGTGGTTGTTGAAAATCATAATAAGGGTCACCACATCCATTAGATTGATATGCATTAGGATTGGAATTAGACCCATAAGAGTCCGGAGGTTGTTGTTGCCAATAAGGTTGATCAATCCCTTGAGGCTCCTCCCATCTTTGATTGTTCCATCCTTAACGCACATCCTCATTGAAGCTTTCATTTCCTACAACATAGTTTGAACCAAACTCATAGCCAAAGGGGTGAGAATTCATGATAGCAAATAAAAACAAAAACTAACAAATAAGCAAAAGGCAAACATATTCACAATATTCACAATAGCCAATAACGTAACACCATTGCAACTCCCCGGCAACGGCGCCATTTTGATGAACGGATTTCTTGACGGTTTAGAATTTATCTAATGAAGTCTCGTTATGAAGTATAGTTTCCAAACCAATCAATAATCCTTTCATGTAAAAATTTTGGTTGTCACAAGGAACAAACCACAAATAAGAAATAACCGGAGTATTTAGACTCCGGGTCGTCTCACGAAGAGTTGCAATGAAGTGGTCAATTATTGGCTATGGGGATTAAGGGGGGGTTTTGATTGATATGAGGCAAGAAATTAAATGGACAAGAATTTAAATGACAAGAAAATTAAATCAAGCAAGTAATAAAGAGAGACATTCATGGCAATGGATTGAGATCATAGGCTTTCTATCCTAGTCATGCATGATTAATTCATCTTATTTAGTCAACTCCAACAAATAGGGAGAAAGTCAAATAAGATTAATCAATCATGTTACAAATATAAACAAGAATTTATCTCATTACGTCAACTCCAACAAATAGGGAGAAATTCTAACGAGACTAGCTAATCTCAATCCAAAAGTCCTAACCAACTTACTAATTAAACTAGCAAAAGATTAGCGTCAATGAAAACAATATTCCATAAGTCCTAATCAACTCACTAATTAAATTAGCAAAAGATTAGCGTCAATGGAAACAATATTAGCTAACAACTCTAGATCACCAACATAAGTTGGGTTTTCATAACTCAAGATTGCCTAATTACTCTTTCCAAGCCAAGAATGCTCAAAATCTACTCTAACATCCTTCCAAGCATTCTATCAAACACTTGGAAGGCATAAAAGGAAAGCATAGTAAATGTGCAAGAATAATAAAATCTACCAACTACCAATAGCAAGGAAAGTAAGATCTCAACACAAATCAACAATAAAAGAACATCAAACATAAAATTGCATTAAAGAAAATTAAGATTCAACAATGTTCATAAACATAAAAGAGGACAAAATAAAGGAAATGACAAGTAAAACTAGAAGAGTAGAGATGTAATAACAAGAAATTAAAAGGAGAAACTAAATCAAAACAAGAATTAAAACTTGGATTCAAGAAGAATTAACTAAAACTACCCTAAAATCTAGAGAGAGGAGAGAGCCTCTCTCTCTAGAATTCTAACCTAAAACATGATAAAAACTAAACTATGACTCAGTGTGTTCATTCCCCCTCCAATCCTTGGGTTTAATAGCATCAGAAATGAGTTGGATTGGGCCCAAAATGAGCTGCAAAATCGCTGGGGGCGATTTTATTAAAGTGGGCCACGGACAGCATCGGCGCGCGCGCGCAAAGTATGCGTGCGCGCCCCTGAACGCGAAGCAACATATAGCAAATTTTATATCATTTTGAAGCCCCGAATGTTAGCTTTCCAACGCAACTAGAACCGTCTCATTTGGACCTCTGTTGCTCAAGTTATGGTCGATTGAGTGTGAAGAGGTCGGGCTTGACAACTGTACGGTTCCTTCATTTCTTCATGAGTTCTCCCACCTTGCATGCTTTTCTCCTCACTTCTTCTATCCAATACTTGCCTTATGAACCTGAAATCACTCAACAAACATATCAAGGCATCGAATGGAATTAAAGTCAATTAAAATCACCAATTTTAGGGCCTAAAAATCATGTTTTCACATTTAAGCACAAATTAAGGGAGAATTACAAAACCATGCTATTTCATTGAATAAATGTGAGAAAAGGTGATAAAATCCCCCAAAATAAGCACAAGATAAACCACAAAATTGGGGTTTATCAAATCTCCCCACACTTTGTTTTCACACCCGTCCTTGAATTGATCATGATGATTTCCTCCGGGTGGCAAGAGAGATGAATTCTCATGAAGGCACCAAGCTATCCTCCTAGACCCATTCAATTGAGCATTACACCAATCCTTGCTCCTTGAAGCTTCAACCATAATGAGCCTAGACTTACAACGCCAACCATTAAACATCCTCCTCTTACGCTTAATTCCACAAAGCGTCCTAAGTTGGTCATCCGTCTCAAGCAAACCAAATTCAAGTGGGATAATAAAGTTAAGAGTTAGAAGTTTTACCCACTCAAATGAAGGATTGGATAACAACCTAGGTGGAGGGGTTCCCAATGATCTTGACAATGCACGCTCCACTCCCGTCCATTCTTTTTGGAAGGCTTCCACCACTTGGCAAGGTTCTTCAAGCTCTACCTCTTGCCATGCTTCTTCAACTTCAACCTCTTCCTCTTGGTGGCTCACTTCCAATTCAATTTCTTCTTCATTGCTCACCAAGGGCATGGGAGGTGAGGTATCTTCTTCCTTACCCTCTATGTCAAACCCAATTGGAGAGGATTCAGTTGTGCATAAGAATTCTTCAATGATTGAATCCATCTCTTGGTCGACCTCTTCAAAGGCTTCAACCACTTCTTCCGGCTCAATTGTCTTAACTTCCTCCCCTTGTGACAATTCTGGCTTCAACTTCTCTTTCTCACATTGAAGCTCTAAACTCACTCCCTCACTATGCTCCTTAATTGCCTCTCCACATTCGTCAATGGGAGTGCCTTGGTTGCTTAGGCTTAGTTGGGAGGAGGCCATATTGCTAACGGCTTCCACTAGGATAGCCATCTTGGCTCCTAGCTCCTTAAACTTCTTTTCATCCTCCTCGTGTTGCCTTAAGATATGAGATTCAAGATCTCTCAATTCTTGCATGGGGGCTTCATCGGGAGGTGATGGTGGAAGAGAAGGTTCATTGTTTGGGAGAAAAGTTTCAAGATCTTCCAATTCTTCATCATTCATTATATGCTCAGGAGGTTGCGCATTATCCTCCTCAACACCAATTTCAAGCTCATTGGAAGAAGGTTCAACAACTTCCACAAAATCATCAACAATGTTACTTGGTGTGGAAGTGTTCTCAAACTTGGAATCCACCTCTTGTTCAACTTCCTCTAACTCTTCAACCACTTCTTCTTCAACAATCTCTCCTTCCTCCACTTGTTGTAAGACATATCCCATCTCCTTGTCCTCATGTTGAGATTCTAAAATCTCCTTCATGCTCCTTTCTTCGGTTGATTTCTCACACTCATCCGTGGAGATGCTTTGCGTGTTGCATGAGTCCCATGAGTCCAAGTTGGCTTTAATTTTGGCAAGGTTAGCCTCAATAGCTTCATAATTCCTCCTTTGGGCTTCCTTTTGCTCCTTTTGACGGATTATTGCTTGAAGCCGATCCATTTCTTCCTTGAGACGATCCATTGACTCTTGGATGGATGGATGTGGGTGTTCTTCCTTGGAGGGTTGTGGTGGAAAGGGAAATTCATTATGTGGTTAAGAGTTATCATACATGGGAGGTGATTCATCTTGGTAAGGGTAGTGAGGTGGTGGTTCTTGAGGGCATTGGTGGTGGAATTGGGGTGGTTATTCATATGGTTCATATGGATCATAAGGTGGTTGGTATGGTGGATATGGGTTGGAGTCATATGGAGGTGTTTGGTGAAAAGGGGCTTGTAAGTAAAGTGGTTCAAAATTATGTTGAGGCGGTGGTTCATAGGCATATGGAGGTGGTTGTTGAAAATCATAATAAGGGTCACCACATCCATTAGATTGATATGCATTAGGATTGGAATTAGACCCATAAGAGTCCGGAGGTTGTTGTTGCCAATAAGGTTGATCAATCCCTTGAGGCTCCTCCCATCTTTGATTGTTCCATCCTTAACGCACATCCTCATTGAAGCTTTCATTTCCTACAACATAGTTTGAACCAAACTCATAGCCAAAGGGGTGAGAATTCATGATAGCAAATAAAAACAAAAACTAACAAATAAGCAAAAGGCAAACATATTCACAATATTCACAATAGCCAATAACGTAACACCATTGCAACTCCCCGGCAACGGCGCCATTTTGATGAACGGATTTCTTGACGGTTTAGAATTTATCTAATGAAGTCTCGTTATGAAGTATAGTTTCCAAACCAATCAATAATCCTTTCATGTAAAAATTTTGGTTGTCACAAGGAACAAACCACAAATAAGAAATAACCGGAGTATTTAGACTCCGGGTCGTCTCACGAAGAGTTGCAATGAAGTGGTCAATTATTGGCTATGGGGATTAAGGGGGGTTTTGATTGATATGAGGCAAGAAATTAAATGGACAAGAATTTAAATGACAAGAAAATTAAATCAAGCAAGTAATAAAGAGAGACATTCATGGCAATGGATTGAGATCATAGGCTTTCTATCCTAGTCATGCATGATTAATTCATCTTATTTAGTCAACTCCAACAAATAGGGAGAAAGTCAAATAAGATTAATCAATCATGTTACAAATATAAACAAGAATTTATCTCATTACGTCAACTCCAACAAATAGGGAGAAATTCTAACGAGACTAGCTAATCTCAATCCAAAAGTCCTAACCAACTTACTAATTAAACTAGCAAAAGATTAGCGTCAATGAAAACAATATTCCATAAGTCCTAATCAACTCACTAATTAAATTAGCAAAAGATTAGCGTCAATGGAAACAATATTAGCTAACAACTCTAGATCACCAACATAAGTTGGGTTTTCATAACTCAAGATTGCCTAATTACTCTTTCCAAGCCAAGAATGCTCAAAATCTACTCTAACATCCTTCCAAGCATTCTATCAAACACTTGGAAGGCATAAAAGGAAAGCATAGTAAATGTGCAAGAATAATAAAATCTACCAACTACCAATAGCAAGGAAAGTAAGATCTCAACACAAATCAACAATAAAAAGAACATCAAACATAAAATTGCATTAAAGAAAATTAAGATTCAACAATGTTCATAAACATAAAAGAGGACAAAATAAAGGAAGTGACAAGTAAAACTAGAAGAGTAGAGATGTAATAACAAGAAGTTAAAAGGAGAAACTAAATCAAAACAAGAATTAAAACTTGGATTCAAGAAGAATTAACTAAAACTACCCTAAAATCTAGAGAGAGGAGAGAGCCTCTCTCTCTAGAATTCTAACCTAAAACATGATAAAAACTAAACTATGACTCAGTGTGTTCATTCCCCCTCCAATCCTTGGGTTCAATAGCATCAGAAATGAGTTGGATTGGGCCCAAAATGAGCTGCAAAATCGCTGGGGGCGATTTCATTAAAGTGGGCCACGTACAGCATCGGCGCGCGTGCGCAAAGTGCGCGGCGCGTCGATTGGCAATCCTTCACCCGCGCGGACGCGGCATGTACGCGCGCGCGTCCATTGGCGAGACCACTTTCGCGCGTGTGCGCCTTGTACGCGTGCGCGTCCCGTGGTGCATTTCCAATTCTTGTTTCTTCATGCATTCTCCTCTTTGCATGCTTTTCTCCTCACTTCTTCCATCCAATACTTGCCTTATGAACCTGAAATCACTTAACAAACATATCAAGGCATCGAATGGAGTTAAAGTGGATTAAAATCACCAATTTTAGGGCCTAAAAAGTATGTTTTCACATTTAAGCACAAATCGAGGGAGAGTTGCAAAACCATGCTATTTAATTGAATAAATGTGAGAAAAGGTGATAAAATCCCCCAAAATAAGCACAAAATAAACCACGAAATCGGGTTTTATCAGTTACGTAGCCATCCCGACATGTTCTCAAGCTCAAAATACACCATGGGAAAAATTCCCAAGCTGACATGGGGAAAGAACTCCCCAAGCTCAATAATATTCATGGGATGAATCCCAAGCTGACATGGGGAGAAGAGACAACACCCCAAGCTCAATAGTAACCACGGAAAAAATTCCGGCTGACATGGGAACAATGCTCCAAGCTCAATATATTCAATCATCTCTCATAATTATTAGTTTCATTTCCGATACTAATTCATATCTCATCTCATCATTCTCAATTCTACTTAACTCATTGATCATACAATTATTCAAAAATCATAAAAATCAACCTTCACTCTCATACTCATTCTTTTCTAAATAAATCAAGCACCAAACTTAAACCTTTTCTTCATAATTCCCAAAAATTAAATTATAAAATCCTTGAAAATCTAAATCTTTCTAAATAACCATTTTTAAACAAAGTCTCCAATTTTTATAAAAATTTGGGCAGCATCTCCTCTAAAATTCGGACTATGCCACCCTTTCTGGGTCCCAACAAAACCATTTCTCAAATTCCTTTCAACTCAATTTCAAAATCAGAACAATTTCAATATGTCAAACTATTTTCAATTTAAATTCATTTTTCAACAAATCAAGCTCATTTCCAATATTATAATCCTTTCTAGATTCCAATTCATTTCCAACAAAGTCGACTAACATTTTCTCAAACTCTTTCCAACGATTTCAAACCCAAGTCATTCACAAATCTCGAATCATTTTCCGAAGTCAAACTAATTCTAACCTCAAATCATTTTCCAATTCTCAAATTATACTTGATAAACATTCGAATCAGATTTTCAAATTAATCTTTCATTCACTATCTCAATACCAACTCAACATACAGAACTAGCCACAGTCAAGTAAGCAATCACATTCATTCAAGGCAATTCAGTTCAATTCATAAGACTTCATAATCACCAAAAATATTTGTTTGCCTAAATATCAATTTATAACAATTCTTAAGAATAAAAATGAGTTTGAATGAAAAACGCCCCTACCTCAGCCGCGATTCAACTACGCAACAAAGTTCAATTTTCTCTCGGCCCCAGTGGCGGCAGCCGCAACCTCTGCAACTCTAATCACGTCACGCAAGAACCGAAACATAATCCTAAAGCATAACGTTGCAAGGACCTTAAAAACATATAACAGAATAGAAGCCATAGAGGTTCGGGACGAGGAACAACTTACTATACTTACGAATAAGCCAGAGAACAGAGCAGTGGAAACTCCGATGACGATGCAGCAGCTTGATGTCGCATGCAACCGTCCTAGAACTCAGCATGCAAGACTTGTAACTCGATCCTATGACACCAAAATCTCATATCCCTAAACAACTTAAAACAGAGGTACTATTTCAAAGGTTCCGGAACGAAACGCTTACCCAGACAAGGAAGGACAGCTGAACTGAAATAGTGGTAACTCCGATGGTGGTTCCAGTGATCACAACCACGTTCTCAGTGACCCGAACGACGGAAGACGATCCCAACGGTGATGGCGCATGCAGATCGGTGTCAGCAGCAGCTTCTAACGGCGACGACATTGTTTTTTCGGCGACGGTAGCAGGGTTCTACGGCGCAGGAACTTGGCGGCGCACCACCATCCACGACGATGAGGCTCGCGACAGCAGCTGGGCATAGTGGCAGGGACAACTCCGCAACAGTTCTCCTCCGACACGGCTCTCTCTCCTTCTCGCGACAACGCCGACGTCGTTAGCGGCATGCAGACCGGCGACGACTCCCCACGGACGGCGACTGGGTAGCACGACTCCTCCTCGCAGCTCTCTCCGCGAACGCTCTCTCTTCCCTCCTGATGGCGACACGACAGTGGCAGTGACGCGGAGCTCCAACGGCGAGGTGTGGCGACACGGCGGCGACGCTCTTCTTCCCTCCTCCTCTCTCCTTCCTTCCCATTCCCGCGGCTCCCCTTTTCTTTCTTCCCTTTCTTTCTTTCTTTTCTGTTTCAGCTGCTACTGTGGGTGTGTTGTTACTTGTTGGTTTGCGTGTGTGTGACCCGTGGGTGAGAAGGGGTGGGGTAGCTAGGGTTAGGTTTAGATGAAAATTAGGATTTGATTTGGGAATTTTTTGGGTTTAATTAGAGTAGGATAGTTTGAATAAAATTGAGGCATAGGATATTAATTTGAACTCTAATTAAATCCTTAAAAATATTATTTGCTGTACCAAAAGACGAATTAATTAAAATCAAATACTTTAATTGAGATTATAAGATAATAAGATTAATTTTCTTTATTTTTAAAACTTAAAGTATTGAACTATATAAAAAAATATCAACTATTTAAATTAAATCATATAAAATTTTTATTATTTCATAACTACTAACATTATAATTTAAATATAGAAAATAAATCAATAATTATAAAATTTGGATAAGAATCTTAATCTATTTCAAATTCAATATTAAAAATTGTTTTAAATATTTTTTAATAAAATAATTTCTGAAACTAAAATTACAAATGAATAATTGAATTTAAAATTAGTTTATATAAATCTTTTCAAAAGTTCTGGGTCTTACAACCTTCCTTTTTTCATCAACCAAGTTCATATATGGCTACACCTTCTACCACATCAAAATCTTCTTGGTATCCAAATTCGGGTGCCATCCATCATCTCACATATGATTCATCAAATATGATTTCAGCTTCAGCTTATGTTCGTTCAGATCAACTTTTTATTGCTAATGGTTCTTCTCTCCCTATTTCATCTTATGGACATTCTGTTTTACCCAAAAATCATAATAATGCTCAATTCCTCTTAAAAGATATTCTGCTAATACTTGAAATTGCAAAGAACTTACTAAGTGTTGCCAAGTTTTGTTTGGATAACAATATCTTTTTTGCATACAATAATTTGAGTCTTTCTTCATCATTTAATACTTTAATTTTTAACAAGGTTCTAAAAATTGAACCAGTCATTGAATCAGTAGATATTATCAGAAATGTGTTTACTACCGTCGAATTTTTCCATAGAAATTACTATCAGATAATTATTTTAAAATTAAATTTAAAAGTTATCGTCAGATTTTTTCAATGGTAACTGTTTTCCATATTTGTTCCCCTAAATATGCTTATCATCGAATTTTCAAATTTTGATGATAACTATTTACCGATGAGTTCATTCGACGGTAATAAAATTATCACCAAATTTTGTAGTGATTCTAACATAAATCAGTGAGTGTTTAGTAGTGAGAGGTAGACGTTCAAAGGTTCAACTAAGGATCAACCATGATTGAATGAATATAATGAAATAATATATTTATGTATAAAATATATTTTGTTTAGAAAAACATTATTTTGTGAGTTATTATTTTAAACCGATTAACCATTAAAAATTGCATCGATTCGATTGGTTTTTTGGTTTGTTGCCAAATAATTTTTTACCTAAAGCTCACCAATCTATTTAATGACTTACGATAGGAAAATACAGGGGACCAACAATAAGGTAAGCCAACTCAACCAACTCCCTTTTAATCCAAAATTTAAAATTCAAAAAATTTATTTTTGCCCCCCTTTTCATGTACGCGTCCTACAATCCTAAGTTACAAAGCACTCCGTATACACACATTCCGTCTTCTCTCTCATGCTCATCGTCCCATCAATCTCCTCCTGCACATCACGCTGTTGTCGTATCTCCGATGCGTCACCATCAGTCACCCTTCCTCGCATGCAGCCATCTCTCCCCCTCGCCACCACGTGTCCTCCATCACAAATGTTACGCATCGCGCCATGTCCTTGCACTAGTTAGCCCGAACTGTCGCATCGTCATATATTGCAGGAGAGCTCCCGACGGAAGACAACCACCACCTCGTTGCCGCTTACCGTTCGGCGTTCCATCAGCATTAGTTGTAACATCCCTTCCAGCAAAATATCTTACTTAAGTCAGGGTATTTATACCAGAAAGAATATTGCGTAACCTTTACTAATAATAACTACTTAATTACTGAGCCTTTATATCGACATCACGTTTCAGTTTTAAGAAAATACCAGAAAATTTTGTTTTTATTCTTTAAGAACATGTATCAAAGGATAAACATTGTATGTAATAATAACAATCACGTAAATACTATTAGCAAGAATTCTTATACAAAAGAAACCAAATGAAACTCAAATACAATGTACCATACCAACCCCTTTATGTAAGATAAAATCTCAAAGGACAACAGCGAGGGGACTCTATGAAAGCAATTAAAATCACAAAGAAAATCTACTAATTGCTTGCAGCTTCATATTGCGTCTTCAAACCTATGTCACTGAAAGGGTGAAAAATTTGGGGATGAAAACAAACCACACGTTCTCAGTAGAGGTCGAGAATGCTGTTAAAGTAGAGAATAAAGCGCAAATATTTAATTTCTTTCAGAGATATTTAAAAGAAAATTGTTTTCATTTGCCTTATGAACCCTCTTGAAAACCAAGGGTTTAACATTCAAAATCCAAAACCTTTAAAAGCATCAGTTAATTATCTAAAATCCTAAACCCATATTTTTTTCATAAAACTCTTAAAAGTTTTTCTTAGACTGTATGAATGGCCAACCTGTTCCAAGCATAGGTTCATTAAGAAAAACTCTTAAAAGTTTTTCTTAGACTGTATGAATGACCAACCTGTTCCAAGCATAGGTTCATTAAGTCTATGCTGAACCCGTTTAATTTTTCATACCTTACTAGACCATAACATAAAACAAGTTACGTAAGCCGTATAAATGATCATCCTGCTCCAAGCATAGGTTCATTAAGTCTATGCTGAACCAGTCAAATACTTTATACAGAACTAGACCACAAACAAACCAGCCACGGCCTCAGGCCCAAACAACTAAATCAACATCCAATCACCACAATCCAAACAATCAGTTACAAACACAAGTAATGAGGTTCAAACACAATCAAGTGCAAATACATCAAGTATAGCAATTAGCAGTTAAACAGAATTATTCACATAGACAAACTAATTATAATATGCACACCCAAATAATGTCATATAGATGCATATAATTCATTATATCAAATCAAATTCGAAGAAACGTTCAAAAAGTAAAGAAAGCGGTGAAATTGAAAAACACAAATTTGATGTTGAAAGAATTTCAAAAACGACAAGAACTGAGGGAAAAAAAGAGATATCTTCGAAAACCGATACTTCTTCTTATCTTTTTGCAAAGAAGGGTAAGAATTCAAAGAAAATCGACGAAACCGAAGATAAAAAGATATTGGTATCGAAGAAAGTCCTTGTAACGTTTTTTTTTATTTTAGACGATGGAAGTGGCCGTTACGATATATAAAAAACGCTCAGCTTTTTGCATAATGAACCAAAACACATACTCATGGTGAAACAATTTTATAGTACTGAGTGAACGAAACATAATCTATTATATAAAATCAAATTCAAACAGCTTTCTGCATAATGAACCGAATGCGTACTCATGGTGAAACAATTGTATAGTACTGAGTGAATGAAACATAATCCATTATATAAAATAAAATTCAAACAGCTCTGTCTACAATTTATAGATTATCAATTCAATACACCTCCGTCCATTCAATTCGATTCAAAATGGAATAATCCAAACTTCGTCAGTTTGATTCGTTTAAGAAGAATAATCCAAATCGCTCTCTTCAACTGATTTATTTGAAGTTGAGTCATTCATTGTTTTGATTCAGAATTACAGATCAAAGAAGAAAATGAAGAAGAATAAGAAGATAAATGCAACGTAACCAGATTGAAAGAAGAAAACGAGAAGGTGAACGCGACCAGAGGAGAACAACGAAGTCAATGCAGATCAATAAGGAAGAACGCGAGTAGAGAAGAAGAAGAAGAAGAAGAAGAAGAAGAAGAAGAAGAAGAAGAAGACACGAGCAAAGAAAAAGGTTTATGTTGAGCAAAACTTTAGGTTGCAGTACGTTATATATAGCGCGTGTATGACAAACGAGTGGAGAGAACACGTCTAACCAATATTGCTTGGATAACTTGAATGCATTTTTTATATGGATGTAGAGCTAGCATTATTGTTTTTGTTATACCTATAACACATTTTTGTCAATTCAAAATTGATCGCAACTCATATATCAACTCAAAATACATAAATAATAAAAAATTCTTCGACTACATATTTATTGATATTTAATTTTAATAAAATCTGGCATAGATAATTTTCACTATATTCTATTGTAAATTAATAGTTAAATTGATAAAATATATATCTCCTATTAACATTTATATACAGTCTGATTTTGTTTAAATTAATATCAATATTATTCAATCCTAACTCATACATAGGAGGAATCCACTTACACTAAATGTGACTTACACCCTCCAATCACTTTTTCCTTTATTTTATTTATTTATTAGTCAGGAATAAATTCTTATAAGCAATCAGTTGCTTTCATTGATGGTAGGGCATGGTTGTGAACCTTTTGAGCTTGCTTTTAACCACTACAATAAAAGATTAAGGAAAAAACGGTAAACATTGATCTCACTTTCCAAGTTTGGTAGTTGATATAGGAAAGGGATCTCCATAATCATTGGAGTTTGAACTTGGACCCTCTGTGATTAGGCAAAAGAAGCATCCTGGCAATGAGCACAAAGGGTATCGAAGAAACAGTCAATGACAAAGCCCAAACCCCTTCAAGCACAGGCAAGTAAGAATGGACATAAGTTTATATTTCCCTTCTCAAGATGAAACAACGCTAAAAGGAGAGAAATAGTGTACCACTGTACCTAGACCAAGCAAGTGACAAAACGATACCTGGTGGAAACATTTGATTGGAATACCATATGATCATCATCTAATTATAAATAAGTACTTCAATTTTAACATTGACTTATCAATAATATGTCATCAATTGCCATCGCACATCTGAATCATATATCATCCTGAACCAAAGAACAAGACCTTTTAAACAAGATCCTTCCAAATCACTTCATCAAATGCACTATTTTAACCATCTATATGTTAACGTCCCAAAAAAAATATAATAAAAAAAAATTTACGTTTCAATTGAAGTAATGTCAGTACCATTTCTAGCCGCTAACCCTCTTTCTCACTCACTGTACCTTCTGTCATATCCCCCATTGTCACCAGAATTGATTATAGAGCCAAGGCCTCCTAGATCAACGTAAGAAATTTGGATTCGACATAAAAGAAAATTCAGAAGATTTCAAAATCCTAACAAAATACTTACATCGTATCGTAGTGGACACACTCAAACTTTATATTCTATTAAAAGTATTAGAATCTAAAAATTAAATTTATAATAAACCTTAATATTAAGACTTGTATAGTCTCTCTATCTTCACCTAAAAGTTTCAGATTCGAATTTCATTTTTAACTTAAAAAAAAAACTTGTAAATAAGACTAGTATTGACAAAAATAAAAAAGAGAACTCTATAAATTAGATCCCAATATCGCATTTTGCATTCCTAATATTGTTTCTCAATATTGATTTTAGTTTAATTGTTGACAATTTTATTTCTTAAATTTTTTTGTTTTAGGTTGTATGATATTAAATAAAATTTAACTTTTTTCTTTTTCTTGTATTGTAATCAAAGTTTGGAAGTAAAACGAGTTAAGTTAAACTAAATTTAAATTTAGCTTACGATAATTAAATTTGATTCACAACTTGACGTATTGACTCTATTTGATTGTAAAATTCAACTTTGATTCATAAAAAATTCACAAGTTAGCTTAATTTTAATTTGGTTTAATTTACCCCAATTCAATCCGAGAATATAAAAGAAAAGTTTTATTCAAACGATAAATCATGTATTGCTTTTGGTTGGGACTAGAATATCCATGAGGTTAGAGGTTCAATAACTAATCTCTTAAGTATTGTAAAATCAAAAAGTAGACAATTTTTTAAGCAAATAAATTCCATTCCCATCTTTCAAAAAGAATGAAACTCGAAAAAATATTAAAAAATATTGAATTAATAACTCTCATTCATTTGTGTCAATTTACATTAATATTTATATATAAAAATAAAATATAACTAATTTTTAAATTTATTATTTAAAAAATTATTTAAAGTCTTGTATATAATTGAATGAATATATAATTTTTTTAATATTAATGTATCAAAATTAAATTAAACTCTTTAATTAAGTATAAAATGATTTCGTACACACATGCATGTTGTATTGTTGTGGGTTATTTATTCAACGCTGTATAAGTTGTATACTTCCCGCCAATGAATATACAATCATCATATATGGAAATCCAACTTGCCTGAAGATGATGCAGAGCACTCGTTAGAAATTTACAAAAGTCGATATGCCGTAACAGGAGTTAATATTCATTTTGACCCCTGAAATTGTCGAGCGGTCTCAATTTGGACCCCAAAATTTATAGTTACCTAATTGAAACCTTGAAATATTGAATCGTGACCCACGTTTGCCTTCGTCGCTATCTCCGTTAACGAAACGCTGATGTGGCACGTTAAATTGACACGTAGGAAAGCATAAAACGACGCCGTTTTATGTTCCCTCCCAGTTTTAACTCAATGTGACGTCGTTTAAGGGCTTTATTGGGTTAAAAAAGTTGGGCCAACGTGTAGATGAAGACACAGACGTAGATTGACCCTTCTTCTTCCTTCTCTTTGTCTTCTATTCTTCTTCTCCACGTTGTTGTTCTTCTCCATTGCTTGACTGTGAAGAAGGAGAATCAGAGTAACATTGTTGGTGCATTGGACTACTGGGTGAGGTTGTTGAGGAACTAACATGGGCGCAGAAAGAAACGAAGAAGATCAGGTTAGGAAGTGAAGTTTTATTTTTTTTTTCACAAATTTCTTAATACTCTGTTTTTGGCTTTTGTTTGGGTTTTTGTATTGCATTGTTATTGTCGAAGCAAGGTGTTGGTTATATTTAGGGCATTGAAAATTGTTGCATGTGAATGATGCTAGGGTTTTTTTTCCTTGATGAAGAAGAGAATGTTGATTTTATTTTTTGCTGTCTGTGAAAAAATGTTATCATGTGTGTGTTATTGCTTGTGTTTAAAAAATTTGTTGTTTTAAAATAAATGATGACCTATTGTCCTGTTTGGAGTTTGAAGTCAGTTAAGTCAGTATGCTTTATTTTTTAAAGTTATTGTTGAGATTTTTGTTATTTTGCAATGTAGATGGATGATGATATAACAATTGTCATCCACCATGGAGGAAAATTTGAGACAAAAGAAGATGGAGAAGTTGTGTATGTTGGAGACCAAATTGAACAGTTATTTGGACTAGAGGAAGATACATTGGACGTGTTCTCAATAAGAAATTATTACAAGGTTTTAGGATATGACAACTTGAAGGAGTGTTGGTGGCTAGCTCCTGGAAGGCCCTTGAAGACTGGATTGAGAGCACTGTCACATGACAAGGAGCTCTTAGAGATGTGCTTTCATGCAAAGAATAATGAAGGTGTAGTGCATGTATACCTTGAGCATGGAAATTCTGAACATGAAGGTGATGAGGTTCCACAACTGGTCCCTATGACCCCCAATACAAAAATCATGGTATCTGACACCACCTCAAATCCATCCTCATGTATTCCAAATACAGCCCTTGAACAAAATACAATCACATTCCCTGAAGCAAACTCTGTACCCCCAGGCCAATTGAACTCTGCTCCTCTAAGTCAGCCCCACTCAAAACCTCAAACCAAACCCACCTCAAATTATCCAGCCCAACCCACCTTTGAACCTGCAGCCCAGTCCAAGTCAAAGCCTGCAGCCCAGCCCACAACCATACCTCCAGCCCAGCCCACATCCACACCTCCAGCCCAGCCTACATCCACACCTCCAGCCCAGCCTAAACCAATGCCTATTTCCAATCCATGTTCTTCTAAACCAAAAAATAATAAATCTGAGAAGTCTATTCCACCCACCACTACAAAGAAGTCTGAAACAAGTGTCAAAAAGAATTCAAAGTCTACCCCAAAGAAAGGTGCTGTGAAGAAGGTACCGATACCACCACCAAAACGAGTGACACGATCAGCTTCAAGATTTGCACCCAAAGGGAAGAAGGTTGTGGTGAGGTTCCATCTGTGACATTAAGCAGTGACAGTAGTGACTCGTATGAGAGTGCGGAAGATGAACTTTATAGGCCTGGACCCGAGGCTTTTGAGAGTTCAAGTGATGATGAATCTGATTCTGAAGTTGCTACAGCAAGACCTAGGGAGTTAAAAACAAAAAAAAATAAGGCAAAAGGTAATATATGTCTCGAAGACTTGTGTGAAGAAGATGAGCTGATAGTTCAGAATTCTGATGAGGAAGTTGATCTGGGCCAAGTGATTGGAAAAGCCCCTGAGGTCCAGCCACCATATGATGCCTTTGATGCATACCACGATGATTCTGATGGAAATGACTCGTGGAAATCTGAGGAAATGAAGACCCCACCTAATTCGGACGAAGAATCTGATGCGGATGAGGACGATGCTTTTCCAATGTTCATGGAGGGAGCAAGATTTGGTGAGCTAAAGTTGGAGGTCGGGATGAAGTTCAATAGCAAACATGATTTTATTGAGGCCGTGAGAGAGTTCACCATACAAGAGGGGAGGCAAATCAACTTCAAAAGAAATGAGAGTTATAGGGTGAGAGCTGTTTGCAAGTACAAGAAGGAGGGTTGTAAGTGGGTTGCATATGCCTCTATGGATCATGAAGAGACTTGCTGGCAGATGAAAACATTCAACAACAACCACATATGTGCAAGGAGAACTAAAAATAGGGCAGCAAATAGGAAGTGGTTAGCCTCAAAGCTGGTAAAGAAAATAAGAAAATATCCTAACCTGAAACATGGAGAAGCGTCTGATTACTTCAAGAGAAAGTGTGATCTTGACCTCAATAAGTCCTCTTTGACTAGAGCCTTAAGTGATGCAAGGAACATTGTATATGGAGATGCGGCAGCACAATACACACTTCTCAGAGACTATGCAGAGACACTATTGAAAAGTAACCCTGGATCAACTATTAAAATAGGAGTGAAGCCGCAGCCTGAAGGAGAACCAATTTTCGAAAAAATGTACATATGCCTCGATGGATGCAAGAAAGGATTCAAGGCTGGGTGTCGACCTCTAATTGGGCTAGATGGAGCCTTTTTGAAGACACACTTTGGAGGACAAATACTAGCCGCAGTTGGACAAGACGCCAACAACCATATATATGTCATCGCTTGGGCCATTGTAGAGGTTGAGAACAAGGAAAACTGGCGATGGTTTTTGGAGCTTCTGTTAGATGATCTGGGTGATGTAGCCTCTAACAAATGGTGCTTTATGTCTGACATGCAAAAGGTAATATTTAAGCTTTAAAAAAATTTGACTGCAACTATCGAGGACTCTGTTGGGACATAATTTAAATTTAAGGGTTTAGATAGAGTCATAACTGTTTATTTGGGGGGCTTAATTGGGGCTCGATAACAGTAATTGTTAATAGATGGTTTCATATGCTGGCAGGGGTTAATTCCAGCAGTCCGTGAATTGATGCCTGGAGTGCACCATAGGTTTTGTGTGTGGCACCTATGGAAGAACTTTAACAAGCAGTGGAACACGCAAGAGTTAAGAACCATGTTATGGGAATGTGCAAGAGAGACAACTAGGCATGGATTTGAACAGAAAATGGAGAAAGTAAAGAGAAAGAATGAGGAAGCCTGGGCCTACTTGAACAAATGGCCAAAGGAAAGTTGGACGAAGGCATACTTTAGTCATGATCCGAAGCTGGACAACATTTGTAACAACGCGTGCGAGGTCTTCAATGCAAGGATAAAGGAGTATAGGAAAAAGCCTATACTCACTCTACTAGAGAAAGTACGCATGTTCGTGATGAGAACAATTGCAAAAAACAAAGTGAAGTTGCAACACCACATTGGCTGGTTACCTCCTATTCAGAGGAGCAGACTAGAGAAGATAAGGAAGGAGTCACAAAAATGGCGTCCGGTGTGGTGTGGTGATGATGGCTATCATAGATTTGAGATTCATGGATTTTCAACAAACATGGCTGTTGACTTGGAAAAGCATATATGCACATGCAGATTCTGGCAGATCACAGGTATAAGATTCTTTTTTTTTTCTTACTTGGTAGTAGTTATAAAATGTCTTAGAAGTACATATGAGGTCTCATTGGCAACTTTTGTAGGAATTGTAACATTGATTGAAATATAAACTGTTTGTGACGTGAATGAATATAAACTGTTTGTGACTGAACCTCCTTTTTGATTGAATATAATCTGGATTTCAGGCATGCCATGTGTCCACGCATGTGCTGCAATAGCTAGACTCAATGGGAATCCTGAAGACTATTGTCACAAGTGGTTGACAATGGACTCATATAAAGAAACATATAAGCATTCCTTGAATCCCATCCCTGGACAAGCAATGTGGGAGAAGTCTCAATATAGTAGGCCCCAGGCTCCCAAGATTCGGAGGAAGCCAGGTCCTTTGAAGCAGAAACGACGAAAGGATGCAGATGAAGACCCTTCAGGAAGTAAGAAGAGTAAGACAAATGCAACAAAGCTACCTAGAAAGTACAAGGAGTTTTCTTGTGCTTACTGTGGGACAAAAGGTCACACAAAGAGAAGTTGCTCCCACAGAAAAGCTGATGACATTGCAGCTGCCCTTGCTGCTGCTGCAGCAGCTGTAATAGCTAAGGAGAAACAAAAGGGTGCTAATGCAGCAACTAATGTTGCCACTTCTGCAGTAGCTGGTGTTGCCACTTCTTCAACAACTGGTGTTGCCACTTCTGCAGCAACTAATGTTGCTACTTCTGCTGCCCCAACAAATGCTCCTTCAGAGATTGTGCTTTCACAGACCCCTTTCTCACAACCAGATAATGGAGATCAGGAACAAGTAGGATTCCAATATGTCCTATTATTTGTGTTTTTAATGGTTATTTAAAAAATATCTGTTTAATTTAATTTTTACTTTGACTGACGGGGACTTGTATTATACTCATGCAATCATAGGTGACTCCTACAACGAGGCCCGACAAATTACAACCTAAGAGGAAAGCATCTCCAGCCCCAGGATCATCAAGTGTTGACCCATTACAAGGAGCAAGTGCTGGAACATCTTCAAGGATAGCTGAATTCATGAAATTTGTCCCAACACCAGGAGTGAAGCCAGCATTCAAACCTCCTAGGAAGAAATGAATGATGTTTAGTTGTAATAGACTATTATAGTTGGGGTAGTTGTTTTCTTAATTATGTTTATCTTGTGTCACTGGAACATGGTTATGTGTGTGTGTCCAAATACTTGGCTATTTTGTTAAAGAATTTTGGATGTATTTTGTTAATGACTTTCTGGATATTTGTTCAGTTGTTGGCAAGCAATGCTTTTGGATATTCACTAAATGTAGACACCTTATTTCAGGTTTATGAATGGTACCAATATGTTTAATATTTAGCTTTCCTTTCTTACTATTGCAATAATGACATGTACCAGAGGAGCTAAAACCATGCTTTTTTTCATGAAAATCTGAATACAATACTTTCATTTACCCTCAGAGTACACACCTTCAGGTCCACACTTTTAATCAAAATTTAATCATACTTACACCATACATAACAATCAGAAACACAACTAAAAAAATAACCAAACTTAAAATACTAATCCATATTTTCAAACACCTAATTTCAACTTCCATTGAAGTAATTCTCCATGCTAACTTCATCTTCCAACTATCATCACTGCTTGTATCTTGTGTTTTGCCCACTAAACTCTGTTCTTCTTCACCGTCTGCCCACATAAAGAAACCACACCACATTCTCCCATAACTCTGCCAATTTTGCAACAACCAGCAAAAAGAAAAAATCTTAAGATTACTCATCAACCACAAATACCAGTAGCAACACATTGAGGAAGAAGAAGACGACATTGAGAACTTACATTATAATTTGGACACCCATAAAAGGGTCTATCAGGATTAGCATTTGTTCCAGACCAGCGAAGCACTGGACGCGTTCCACAACCACACCAGTCAGGAATCTTCCCCAACCTCCCACCATTACGGTTCCTTAGAGAAGCCCCATGAGAACGTGATCGTGCAGAACTCACTGCAGATTGGCTTCCTGAATTCATCATTTCTCCAGCACAGTCTTCACCGTATTCGAAAAGGAGGGTTGCAAATTAGGGTTTTATCATCTATGGAGGGGTTAAATTGAGTTGATTCAAATTTGGCCACATCATTCACTCATCAAGAATCCACCCTGGCAAGCTACATGACACTTGGATACACACGCTGGTGACTTAACGTGTCACGTTAGCGTTCCGTTAACGGAACTATCGACAAGGACAAACGTGGGGCACGATTCAATATTTGAGGGTTTTAATTGGGTAACTATAAATTTTGGGGTCCAAATTAAGGCACCTCGAAAATTTCAAGGGCCAAAATGGGATTCAACTCGCCGTAACAGGTTAAAAAACGTGTTCATTCGCTATACTAAACAGACCAAACAATAATATCAGATGATATATATAATAACAAAAAAAAGTAAACTATCATTTTTATTTATAAAAATTGAAAACGCTGACACATCTATTTATAAAAAAAATTACTATTTGTATCCATAAAACATGAGTTCCATATAACAAAATTATTCAAATACTAAAAAATCACATAAAAATCCCAAATTACCATTATCATCATCTGCATCATCCACCCTTCCTTCTCTCATTCTCTGTCTCATCCTCGCCTGAGCCAAACTTTGAGTTCAAAGGCACCACCACCTCATTTCCTTCATCACTACCATCACCACTACCACCACTACCACCATACCTCCATTATCATCTTCTTCACATAAAGCAACAACAATAACAACAATAAAAAAAGTAAATTGTCTCAGACCACCGCACCACCACCGGCAACCACCAAACTGTCGCCCCCTCATTCAATTTCCTCTCTTCTTCCTCACTCTCGCCCCTTCTCACCACTGTTCCCTTCTCTGCTCCTCTGCGTAACCACCGCCGCGGCACTCAACAGTCGCTGGCGCCGTCAAGTCCCACCCAACCTCCACTCGCTGCCGTCGCGTCCTTTCCCCCTTTCTTTCCTCCTCCACCCTTTCCCTCTCTCTTTCTTCTTCTTTCCCTCGCCTCACCTCCGCGAGCTTAGCACCACCGTCGCCTTCTGTTTTTGCCACCTTTCACAACCCTAGAGCCGCCGCCGCTGCCTGATTGCTACCGCTGCCCCAACCTGTTCCAACTAGCCCTTCATCTCTCGCTGACACAGAGCTCCAATCCAGCCCCTATTCAGTCCACAGTTCCACCCGCTCTTTCCCAATCTGCAAACCCAGAGACCACTGAACCTACATCACGTAACCATTTGAAGAAGTAGAAGAGAGAGAGAGAGAGAGAAGTAAAACATAGAAGAGAAGAGAGAGAAAGAGAGAGGAAGGAGTTGACAGAGTTGACGGACTCTGGTGGCGGCGACGAGCTCAGAAAATGGAAGGAGAGAGAGAGAGAGGATGGGGTTAGTGGTGGTGGTGGTGGAGGAGAAAAGATAATGCACATGATGATAAGGCTAATTTTGGGATTTTTATGTGATTTTTTAGTGTTTGGATAATTTTATTATATGAAACTCATGTTTTATGGGTACAAATGGTAATTTTCTTTCTTTTTTTTTATGAGTAGATTTGTCAGCGTTTTCAACTTTCGTGAGTACAAATGATAGTTTACTCATAAAAAAATTTAATTATTCTGTTAGTTTGTATAATTTTATTAAATTTTAATTAAATTTTTATTTAATATTTTTAAAATATAAAACTTAAAAAAATAAATTTAATTTTTATAGTATTATTTTTAGTATTTTAAAAACTGCCCTCTTTGCTTGTCCATTTCTCTGTGTCGCCCTTTGCCATCACCATTGTCGTCCCGTCGTTGTTTGTCTCGTCTCTGTTTCTTCAACTTTGTTTGCCTTGCCTTCAGTCTCGTCATCTACTGCGTCAACAAACCCTCATCCTCCCTCTCGGTTATCTTTCTATTTTTTTAATTAATTTAGTTTTTTGTTTTGTAATTTGAATTCTTTAAATGATATTTGAATTATAGTTGTTCATTTTAATTACTTGAGATAAGATTGAAAAATCAATAATAATGATAGTGGTAGCTGTAGAAATCAGCGGTGTTGGTGGGGATGATGGTGTTGAGGTTGTTCTGGCTTGGAAGCAAAATTGAATTTTGATATTAGGTAGATGCATAACTATCACAGTTAGGGACGAACTCTCTAGAATCCTTAAAGAGAGTAGGCCAGTAAAAGCCACTTTGGAGTACCTTAGTGCCTGTCTGCTCACCTCCAAAGTGTCGTCCATAGTCAGAGCTATGGCAATGCCATAGAATTTTCTGTGCCTCTTCTTCAGACACACAGCGTCGAATTATTCTATCCGAGCATCTCTTAATGAGATATGGCTCATCTCATAGGTATTATTTTGCATCATGCATGAGTTTCCGGGCTTGTTGCCTAGAAAGCTCTTTGGGAATGAACCATATAGCCTTGTAGTTTACAATGTCCGCAAACCAAGGTACTGTCTGAATAGCATAAAGTTGCTCATCTGGAAAGGATTCGTATATGTCAGTGGAGGGAGAAGAAGTCCCTGCTACTGGCTTAATTCGAGACAAGTGATTAGCCACCTGATTTTTTGTCCCTCTTCTGTCTCTAATTTCTATATCAAACTCTTGCAGGAGTAATACCCATCTTATAAGTCTAGGTTTAGAATTCTGCTTAGTGAGTAGATATTTTAGAGCAGCATAGTCAGCATAAATAATGACCTTAGATCCTACCTACTTGTCAATGGCGTAAACCACTGCAAGTAGCTCCTTTTCTGTAGTAGTGTAATTTTTCTGCACATCATTTAATACGCAAATAGCAAAGTAAATGACATGCAAAAGCTTGTCATATCTCTGACCTAGGACTGCGCCAATTACATGATCGCTTGCATCACACATTAGCTCAAATGGCAAGTCCCAGTTGGGTGCAGAGATAATAGGAGCGCTGACAAGCTTAGCCTTCAGAGTTTCAAATGCATACAGGCATTCTTGGTCAAAGACAAATGGAACATCAGTGGCCAAGAGATTGCACAGGGGTTTGGCAATTTTAGAAAAATCTTTTATGAACTGCCTGTAGAAGCCTGCATGTCCTAGGAAGCTTCTGATAGCCTTAACACTAGTAAGTGGAGGTAAGTGTTGATCACTTCCACCTTAGCATGATCCACTTCTATCCCTTTGTTTGAGATCCGATGCCCAAGAACAATGCCCTCCGTTACCATGAAGTGGCATTTCTCCCAGTTTAGAACTAGGTTTGTTTTTTGGCATCTTTTCAGGACCAGGGTCAGATGATCAAGACAGGAGTCAAATGAGTCTCCATAAATAGAGAAGTCATCCATGAATACTTCAAGGAACTTCTCTACCATGTCAGAGAAGATGGACAACATGCATCTCTGAAAAGTGGCGGGTGCATTGCACAGGCCAAATGGCATTCGTCTATAGGCGAATACGCCCGAAGGACATGTGAATGTCGTCTTCTCTTGATCCTGTGGATCTACTGCTATTTGATTGTACCCGAAATATCCATCCAGGAAACAATAAAAAGCATGACCTTCTAGTCTTTCTAGCATTTGGTCAATGAAGGGTAAAGGAAAGTGATCTTTCCTAATAGCGTCATTGAGTTTTCCATAATCAATGCACATATGCTACCCTGTAACTGTCCTTTTTAGGATAAGCTCATTCTTTTCATTGTGAACCACTGTCATTCCTCCTTTCTTAGGAACAACCTGGATAGGGCTCACCTATGGGCTGTCAAAAATGGGATAAATAATCACAACCTCATAGAGTTTAGTGACCTCCTTCTGCAATACTTCCTTCATGGCTGGATTCAATCGCCTTTGTAGTTGTACCACTAGTTTGGCATTATCCTCCAGCAGGATTTTATGCATGCATCGGGCAGGACTAATGTCCTTAAGGTCACTTATAGTCCACTCAAGGGCGGTCCTATGTGTTTTAAGCACTTGAATTAATGCTTCTTCTTCCTGTGGCTCAAGTGTATAGCTTATGATCACAAGATAGGTATCTCCCTCTCCCAGAAATACATATTTCAAGTAGGGGGTAATGGCTTAAACTCAAGCTTAGGAGGCTTCTCTTTTTTCTCAGAGGTTTCCAGAAGTTCCTCTGAGTCAGGATGAGTATCATCAAGGATATCATCAAGCCTGTCCTTGAAGCTTTCGGCCATGTTGACTTTTTTCACCAGGGAATCAATGAAGTCAAAGCTCATGCATTCCTCAGGAATTTCTGGATGCTGCATAGCCTTCACAGCATTCAGTATGAACTTCTCTTCATTAACTCTTAGGGTTACTTCCCCTTTTTCAACATCAATGAGGGTACGTCCTGTAACTAGGAAGGATCTTCCTAGGATGAGAGATGCACTCTTGTGCCCCTCCATGTCCAATACCACAAAGTCAGTGGAAAAGGCAAAAGGTCCAACCCTGACAATCATGTCTTCTATTACTCTTTATGGTATCTTAATAGACCCATCAGCAAGTTAAAGGCACATGCGGGTTGGTTTGACTTCCTCAGTCAAAGAAAGCTTTTTTATTAGTGAAGCTGGTATTAGGTTGATGCTTGCTCTAAGGTTACATAGAGTTGTCCTTGTACAAGCATCACCTAGAGTACATGGTATCATAAAGCTTCCAAGATCTTTAAGCTTATCTGGTAAGCTGTTCTGAATGATTGCACTGCATTCCTCAGTGAAGAGGACTGTTTGTGTCTCCTTTCAATCCTTCTTATGACTTAGAATGTCCTTCATGAACTTTGCATAAGAAGGTATCTATTCAAGAGCTTCTGCAAAAGGGATCTTTATCTCTAGTGTTCTGAGATACTCCACAAAGCAGGCAAACTGTTTATCCCTTTTCTCTTGACAGAGTTTCTGAGGAAATGGCATATTAGCCTTGTACTCTGAAGAACTGGAGATTGATGATTTAGAAGTTATAGTAAACTCTCGTTGTAAGTATAGTTACTAAACCAAGCAATCAACCTTTCTTACAAACGTTTTGGTTGTCACAAGTAACAAACCCCTTTAAAATTGATAACCGAGTATTTAAACCTCGGGTCGTCTTCTCAAGAAATTGCAGGGAGGTATGTTCTTATTATTGGTTATGGGTTTTGTAAATTGGGGTTTTGAAAGTGAGGAACAAGTAAATTAAATGACAAATAAAATAAAGGGTAAAGTATACTTTTTGTCCCTGAAGTTTGACAAAAGTTTCAAAAATATCCCTAAGTTTTATTTTGTTTCAATTTTGTCCCAGAAGTTTTCGATTTGCATCAAATATACCCCTAACGGCTAATTTTTCAAAAAATTTAAGACTAATTCAACAACAATTTCATAAGAACAACCATCAACACAAGCAAATCAAGCATAATTTTCATGCATTATTGTTAGATTGGTCTTGATTTTTTTGAAAATTTAGCCGGTAGGGGTATATTTGATGCAAATCGAAAACTTCTGGGACAAAATTGAAACAAAATAAAACTTAGGAGTATTTTTGAAATTTTTGTTAAACTTCAGGGACAAAAAGTATACTTTACCCTAAAATAAATAATTAACTATAAAATAAACTCTTGGCAAGATATGAAAATTCGAAAGTCCTATCCTAGTTACTCCTATGAGAATGGAAGTTAATCCCACTTAGTTAACCTTTGCGTAAGCAAGGGAAAGTCAAGTGAACCAATTGGTTAGAAATCCCAAGTCCTAGCCAACTCCTAAGGAAAGACTAGAGTTAGTGAAATTCAAATTAATTAGCCAATATAACAATTAATCATGAATAGTTGATAACTCAAGAGCTTCCAGTTAATCAATTAAAGCCAAGAATATAGAAAGCTAAATGAAAATCATAAATATCTGGAATACCTCAAATAACATTCATTCAAAGTAGTAAAATCTAACATGAAAAATATTCATAAGCCAATTGGGCAACATAAATCAAACACAAATAAAAGTATCAAAGTAAATAAAAGTAGAAGAGAAACATAAATTATTGAACCTGATGAAGAGTTGAATTAAATCCTGATTTCTAAAAATCCTAATCCTAAATTCCTAAGAGAGAGGAGAGAACCTCTCTCTCTAAAAACTACATCTAAAACCTAAAATTGTGAATTATGAAAAGCATGATGAGTCTCTGCATGTTTCCTGACGTTAATCTGTGTTTCTGGGCCGGAAACTGGGTTGAAATGCGGCCCAGAATCTCTGCCAGTGACTTTTGTAATTCTGCAGATCGCGCACGTCACACGTCTGCGTCGTCCACGCGTTCGCGTCGTTCGTGCAGCTTCCAATCTGCGCGGTCGCGTCAGACATGTGGTTGCGTCACTCTGATTTCTTCCATTTTGCGCGGTCGCGTGAGCCATGCGACCACGTGGCTTTTCGCTGGTCATCTCCTCAATTCCTTATGTTCCTTCCATTTTTGCACGCTTCCTCTTCATTCTCTAAGCCATTTCTGCCCTATGAAGCCTGAAACACTTAACACACAGATCAAGGCATCGAATGGTAATAAGAGAGGATTAAGATTAGCTAAATTAAGACCAAAGAAGCATGTTTTCAATCATAGAACTAGACTAGGAAGGAATTGTAAAATCATGCAAATCCTATGAATAAGTGGGTGAAAAGCTTGATAAAACCACTCAATTAAATACAATATAAACCATAAAATAGTGGTTTATCAACCTCCCCACACTTAAACATTAGCATGTCCTCATGCTAAACTCAAGGAGACTAAATAAATGAGCATGGAAAAAGCAGGACTCATGCAATGCAACCTATAAATGTGAATGCAACTACATGCAAAATGTTTCTACCTACTTGGTGAAAAAGTAAATAAATCTTTCAAGAATAAATATTAGCTGGATTTCACCAATTCAAATCACAAAATACAATACAAATAACTTGCAAGAAAAAGATAGCTCATGAAAGCAGGGAACATAGAATTGAGCGCTGAACCCTTACTAGTAGTGTATATCACTCTAACTCTCAAGTGTCTAGGGTCAATTCTCTCAATTCTCTACTAATCTTGCTTTCTATAGCTTGCTCTTCATTTAACAATCAACAAAAATTTAATGCACCAATACACAAATCAAGAGGTCTTTTTAAGGGTTGTAATGGGGTTAGGGTTATGGTAGGATTGTATTTGGCTAAGTGGACTAAAATCTGAATCCTTAATTAACATAAACTTTCCACCTAACTTAAGACAATCCATTTAATTAAAATACAAAACCTAACTTTCCATTAACTGTGTTTTCCACATATTCATGCATCCTAAATTTGAGTACAGTACATATGCATTGATACCAACACTTACTTTGGGGCATTTTTGTCCCCTTTATTATTTGCCTTTTTTTATTTTAAATTTTTATTATTATTATTATTATTATTTCTTTTATTCTTTTCAATGCATATGATTAAAGTTTTAAATGCATGAACATGTTCTTAACATTTTCCACATTTTCACACAAAGTTTAACATACTCAATTCTCAAACCAAACGTTTCCAAACCCACTTTTCCCACACTTAAATCATGGGCACTTTTACTAGTCTAAGCTAACTAAGGATTCAAATTAAGGACATTATTGTTTTCCGCTTAGAGTTAGTAATGAGCTAAAGTAAAGAACAAATGGGTAAAAATAGGCTCAAATTGGTTTGCAAAGGTTAATGGAAGGGTAAGGCCATATGGGTATGTAAGCTTTAGTGAAACAAGGCCTCAATCATATAAGTGCATGCATACATCAAACAATGGAAATATAGAATTAAGCAAGATAAAGATCACAATTTTAGAGAGAAAAACACACACCAAAAATAAAATATTGGTTGATAGAATGCAACCAATCAAATGGGCTCAAAATCTCACTGGTTTTGTGTGTTCGAGCTCTAAACCATGTTCCAAAATAATATTTCTTCATACAAGTTTTTCAAAAAAATTTTAATTTAAATTAGTGAAATACTATAAAAAGTTTCTTGAAAAAGAAAATATTACTTCAACCAAGTGGTAAAATATGTACAAAATCAAACAAACATGCAAATGCAACAACTAATTTAAATATTGGTGTTCGAGATAGGAAGGTACTAACTCGTGGAGAGTGGTATCGACCTCCCCACACTTAAAGATTGCACCGTCCTCGGTGCATGCAAAGATGTGTAGGTGGGTGGGGGTTGTGGTTCCTCAGCTGTTACTCGTTGTATTACTCTTCCTGGTGGCCAGCCTGAAAAAGGGAGAAGAGAAAGGGACATGAAGTCAAAGGGATAGAGCAAGGGAGAGGGCAGTACTAGTAAGAATCATGCCAAAATAAAGAAGAATGTCATTAACACATGGTCGCGACTCCATGAAATTAGGACAGCAATGGAAACAGGGCATGATAAATTGAGGCAATTAAATACAATATGTTTATTGGCATGCTGGCAAAGGCATGAGTAGCGTAAATCAAGCATTAAAAGCCTTAATGTATTATTAGTCGTGAGAAACTAACAATAACGTTTGTATTGACAATTATATTTAATTAATAAAATAGTAAAGAAAATTTGTGAAAAGCAAGCATTGAATAGTAGAATAGAATAATGTAGAAAAGTGCATGATGCCATACGGGCTTTTTCACAAACACATAGCATGCATGATAAATAAGTTATTGAAAGTATTAAATTGAACATGTAAGCAGCCCCTTTTTTTTTAAAAAGTTATATAATTGTCAAACAATTCTTTGAATAACCCACAAGCAAAATAAATAAATTTCTAACACCAATGAAAATAATGCAATGAATGAAATATGCAAATAAATTAAGTAAAATAAAATGAAAGAGAAGAAGAATGAGAAGGGAAAGAGGGAAAGAAAGAAGTAAGGAAGAAAGGAGGGAGGAAAAATTAGGATTGGGGGAGAAAAGATAAGATATTTTGGCAATTTAGGGTCAGTAGTGCGGCGCAAGCGACGCGGACGCGTGGAGGACGCGGTCGCGCGACTTGCGCTTAAATTAATCGACGCGGTCGCGTCGGTCACGCGGAAGCGTGACGCATTTTGTGCTACTGGCACGAGGGCAGTGGTGTGCGAAATTGTGATCACTACTTTTCACAACTCAAATAATCCCTAGTAATGGCCCCAAAAACTTGGTGCTCAATACCATGGCATAAACACAACTTTGCACAACTAACCAGCAAGTGCACTGGGTCGTCCAAGTAATAAACCTTACGCGAGTAAGGGTCGATCCCACGGAGATTGTTGGTATGAAGCAAGCTATGGTCACCTTGTAAATCTTAGTCAGGCAGACTCAAATGGTTATGAACGATATATGAATAAAACATAAAGATAAAGATAGAGATACTTACGTATATCATTGGTGAGAGCTTCAGATAAGCGTACGAAGATGCTTGTCCCTTCCGTCTCTCTGCTTTCCTACTGTCTTCATCCAATCCTTCTTACTCCTTTCCATGGCAAGCTTATGCAAGGGTTTCACCGTTGTCAGTGGCTACCTCCCATCCTCTCAGTGGAAATGTTCAACGCACCCTGTCACGGCACGGCTATCCATCTGTCGGTTCTCGATCAGGCCGGAATAGAATCCAGTGATTCTTTTGCGTCTGTCACTAACGCCCCGCCCTCAGGAGTTTGAAGCACGTCACAGTCATTCAATCATTGAATCCTACTCAAAATACCACAGACAAGGTTAGACCTTCCGGATTCTCTTGAATGCCGCCATCAGTTCTTGCCTATACCACGAAGACTCTGATCTCACGGAATGGCTGGCTCATTTGTCAGGCGAGCGCTCGGTTGTCAGGCGATCAACCATGCGTCGTGTATCAGGAATCCAAGAGATATTCACCCAATCTAAGGTAGAACGGAGGTGGTTGTCAGTCACACGTTCATAGGTGAGAATGATGATGAGTGTCACGGATCATCACATTCATCAAGTTGAAGAACAAGTGATATCTTGGAACAAGAACAAGCGGAATTGAATAGAAGAACAATAGTAATTGCATTAATACTCGAGGTACAGCAGAGCTCCACACCTTAATCTATGGTGTGTAGAAACTCCACCGTTGAAAATACATAAGAACAAGGTCTAGGCATGGCCGTGAGGCCAGCCCCCAAATGTGATCAAAAGATCTAAAGATCAAAAGATTCCAAAGATCAGAAGATGTAAAGATCAGAAGATGAAAATACAATAGTAAAAGGTCCTATATATAGAGAACTAGTAGCCTAGGGTGTACAGAGATGAGTAAATGACATAAAAATCCACTTCCGGGCCCACTTGGTGTGTGCTTGGGCTGAGCATTGAAGCATTTTCGTGTAGAGACTCTTCTTGGAGTTAAACGCCAGCTTTTGTGCCAGTTTGGGCGTTTAACTCCCATTTTGGTGCCAGTTCCGGCGTTTAACGCTGGGAATTCTGAAGGTGACTTTGAACGCCGGTTTGGGCCATCAAATCTTGGGCAAAGTATGGACTATCATATATTGCTGGAAAGCCCAGGATGTCTACTTTCCAAAGCCATTAAGAGCGCGCCAATTGGGCTTCTGTAGCTCCAGAAAATCCACTTCGAGTGCAGGGAGGTCAGAATCCAACAGCATCTGCAGTCCTTTTCAGTCTCTGAATCAGATTTTTGCTCAGGTCCCTCAATTTCAGCCAGAAAATACCTGAAATCACAGAAAAACACACAAACTCATAGTAAAGTCTAGAAAAGTGAATTTTAACTAAAAACTAATAAAAATATACTAAAAACTCAACTAAAACTACTAAAAACATACTAAAAACAATGCAAAAAAGCGTACAAATTATCCGCTCATCACAACACCAAACTTAAATTGTTGCTTGTCCTCAAGCAACTGAAAATCAAATAAGATAAAAAGAAGAGAATATGCAATGAATTTCAAAAATATCTATGAAGATCAGTATTAATTAGATGAGCGGGGCTTTTAGCTTTTTGCCTCTGAATAGTTTTGGCATCTCACTCTATCCTTTGAAATTCAGAATGATTGGCTTCTTTAGGAACTCAGAATCCAGATAGTGTTATTGATTTTCCTAGCTAAGTATGATGATTCTTGAACACAGCTACTTATTGAGTCTTGGCTGTGGCCCAAAGCACTCTGTCTTCCAGTATTACCACCGGATACATACATGCCACAGACACATAATTGGGTGAACCTTTTCAGATTGTGACTCAGCTTTGCTAGAGTCCCCAACTAGAGGTGTCCAGGGTTCTTAAGCACACTCTTATTGCCTTGGATCACAACTTTATTTTTTTCTTTTCTCCCCTTTTTTTTTATATTCACTGCTTTTTCTTGCTTCAAGAATCATTTTTATGATTTTTCAGATCCTCAGTAACATGTCTCCTTTTTCATCATTCTTTCAAGAGCCAACATTCATGAACCACAAATTCAAAAGACATATGCACTGTTTAAGCATACATTCAGAAAACAAAAGTGTTGCCACCACATAAAAATAATTAATCTGTTATAAAATTCAAAATTCATGCAATTCTTCTCTTTTTCAATTAAGAACATTGTTTATTTAAGAAAGGTGATGGATTCATAGGACATTCATAACTTTAAGGCATAGACACTAATGATCACAAGACACAAACATAGATAAACATAAGCATGATTTTTCGAAAAAAACAGAAAAATAAAGAACAAGGAGATTAAAGAACGGGTCCACCTTAGTGATGGCGGCTTGTTCTTCCTCTTGAAGGTCTTATGGAGTGCTTGAGCTCCTCAATATCTCTTCCTTGTCTTTGTTGCTCCTCTCTCATGATTCTTTGATCTTCTTTAATTTCATGGAGGAGGATGGAATGTTCTTGGTGCTCCACCCTTAGTTGTCCCATGTTGGAACTCAATTCTCCTAGGGAGGTGTTCAGTTGCTCCCAATAGTCTTGTGGAGGAAAGTGCATCCCTTGAGGCATCTCAGGGATCTCATGATGAGAGGGGTCTCTTGTTTGCTCCATCCTTTTCTTAGTGATGGGCTTGTCCTCATCAATGAGGATGTCTCCCTCTATGTCAACTCCAACTGAATAACAGAGGTGACAAATGAGGTGAGGAAAGGCTAACCTTGCCAAGGTGGAGGACTTGTCCGCCACCTTATAGAGTTTTTGGGCTATAACCTCATGAACTTCTACTTCTTCTCCAATCATGATGCTATGGATCATGATGGCTCGGTCTAGAGTAACTTCGGACCGGTTGCTAGTGGGAATGATTGAGCGTTGGATAAACTCCAACCATCCTCTAGCCACGGGCTTGAGGTCATGCCTTCTCAATTGAACCGGCTTCCCTCTTGAATCTCTCTTCCATTGGGCGCCCTCTTCACAAATGTCAGTGAGGACTTGGTCCAACCTTTGATCAAAGTTGACCCTTCTTGTGTAAGGATGTTCATCTCCTTGCATCATGGGCAAGTTGAATGCCAACCTTACATTTTCCGGACTAAAATCCAAGTATTTTCCCCGAACCATAGTAAGCCAATTCTTTGGATCCGGGTTCACACTTTGATCATGGTTCTTGGTGATCCATGCATTGGCATAGAACTCTTGAACCATTGAGATTCTGACTTGTTGAATGGGGTTGGTAAGAACTTCCCAACCTCTTCTTCGGATCTCATGTCGGATCTCCGGATATTCACTCTTTTTGAGTGAAAAAGGGACCTCGGGGATCACCTTCTTCATGGCCACAACTTCATAGAAGTGGTCTTGATGCACCCTTGAGATGAATCTCTCCATCTCCCATGACTCGGAGGTGGAAGCTTTTGCCTTCCCTTTTCCTCTTTCTAGAGGTTTCTCCGGCCTTGGATGCCATAAATGGTTATGGAAAAACAAAAAAGCAATGCTTTTACCACACCAAACTTAAAAGGTTTGCTCGTCCTCGAGCAAAAGAAGAAAGAAGAGAGTAGAAGAAGAAGAAATGAGGAAGAATGGAATGGCTTTGTGTTCGGCCAAAGAGGGGGAGAAGTGGTGTTTAGGTTGTGTGAAAATGAAGGGGTGAAGAAGGGTTTATATAGGAGAGGGGGGTTCATGGTTCGGTCATGTATGGGTGGGTTTGGGAGGGAAAGTGGTTTGAATTTGAAGGGTGAGGTAGGTGGGGTTTTATGAAGGATGGATGTGAGTGGTGAAGGAAAAGATGGGATTTGATAGGTGAAGGGTTTTTGGGGAAGAGGTGTTGAGGTGATTGGTGAATGGGTGAAGAAGAGAGAGAGTGGTGGGGTAGGTGGGGATCCTGTGGGGTCCACAGATCCTGAGGTGTCAAGGAAAAGTCATCCCTACACCAAATGGCATGCAAAAATGCGTTTTGAGCCAATTCTGGCGTTAAACGCCGGGCTGGTGCCCATTTCTGGCATTTAACGCCAAGTACTTGCCCTTTTCTGGCGTTTAACGCCAGTCTGGTGCCCCTTTCTGGCGTTAAACGCCCAGAATGGTGCCAGACTGGGCGTTAAACGCCCACCTGCTAGCCTTACTGGCGTTTAAACGCCAGTAGGTTCTTCCTCCAGGGTGTGCTGTTTTTCTTCCTGTTTTTCATTCTGTTTTTGCTTTTTCAATTGATTTTGTGACTTCTTATGATCATCAACCTACAAAAAACATAAAATAACAAAGGGAAATAGATAAAATATAACATTGGGTTGCCTCCCAACAAGCGCTTCTTTAATGTCAGTAGCTTGACAGAGGGCTCCCATGGAGCCTCACAGATACTCAGAGCAATGTTGGAACCTCCCAACACCAAACTTAGAGTTTGAATGTGGGGGTTCAACACCAAACTTAGAGTTTGGTTGTGGCCTCCCAACACCAAACTTAGAGTTTGACTGTGGGGGCTCTGTTTGAATCTGTTTTGAGAGAAGCTCTTCATGCTTCCTCTCCATGGTGACAGAGGGATATCCTTGAGCCTTAAACACAAAGGATTCTTCATTCACTTGAATGATCAGTTCACCTCTATCAACATCAATCACAGCCTTTGCTGTGGCTAGGAAGGGTCTGCCAAGGATGATGGATTCATCCATGTACTTCCCAGTCTCTAGGACTATGAAATCAGTAGGGATGTAATGGTCTTCAACTTTTACCAGAACATCCTCTACAAGTCCATAAGCTTGTTTTCTTGAGTTGTCTGCCATCTCTAGTGAGATTTTTGCAGCTTGTACCTCAGAGATCCCTAGCTTCTCCATTACAGAGAGAGGCATGAGGTTTACACTTGACCCTAAGTCACACAGAGCCTTCTTGAAGGTCATGGTGCCTATGGTACAAGGTATTGAAAACTTCCCAGGATCTTGTCTCTTTTGAGGTAATTTCTGCCTAGACAAGTCATCCAGTTCTTTGGTGAGCAAAGGGGATTCATCCTCCCAAGTCTCATTACCAAATAACTTGTCATTTAGCTTCATGATTGCTCCAAGGTATTTAGCAACTTGCTCTTCAGTGACATACTCATCCTCTTCAGAGGAAGAATACTCATCAGAGCTCATGAATGGCAGAAGTAAGTCCAATGGAATCTCTATGGTCTCATTTTGAGCCTCAGATTCCCATGGTTCCTCATTGGGGAACTCAGTGGAGGCCAGTGCACGCCCATTGAGGTCTTCCTCAGTGGCGTTCACTTCCTCTCCTTCCTCTCCAAATTCGGCCATGTTGATGGCCTTGCACTCTCCTTTTGGATTTTCTTCTGTATTGCTTGGAAGAGTACTAGGAGGGAGTTCAGTAACTTTCTTGCTCAGCTGACCCACTTGTGCCTCCAAATTCCTAATGGAGGACCTTGTTTCAGTCATGAAACTTTGAGTGGTTTTGATTAGATCAGAGACCATGGTTGCTAAGTCAGAGTGGTTCTGCTTAGAATTCTCTGTCTGTTGCTGAGAAGATGATGGAAAAGGCTTGCCATTGCTAAACCTGTTTCTTCCACCATTATTGTTGTTGAAACCTTGTTGAAGTCTCTGTTGATCCTTCCATGAGAAATTTGGATGATTTCTCTATGAAGAATTATAGGTGTTTCCATAGGGTTTTCCTAGGTAATTCACCTCTTCCATTGAAGGGTTCTCAGGATCATAGGCTTCTTCTTCAGATGAAGCATCCTTAGTACTGCTTGGTGCATTTTGCATTCCAGACAGACTTTGAGAAATCAAATTAACTTGTTGAGTCAATATTTTATTCTGAGCCAATATTGCATTCAGAGTATCAATCTCAAGAACTCCTTTCTTCTGATTAGTCCCATTGTTCACAGGATTCCTTTCAGAAGTGTACATGAATTGGTTATTTGCAACCATTTCAATTAGCTCTTGAGCTTCTGTAGGCGTCTTCTTCAGATGAAGAGATCCTCCAGCAGAGCTATCCAAAGACATCTTGGATAGTTCAGAGAGACCATCATAGAAAATACCTATGATGCTCCATTCAGAAAGCATGTCAGAAGGACATTTTCTGATCAATTGTTTGTATCTTTCCCAAGCTTCATAGAGGGATTCTCCATCCTTCTGTCTGAAGGTTTGGACTTCCACTCTAAGCTTACTCAATTTTTGAGGTGGAAAAAACTTTGCCAAGAAGGCATTGACTAGCTTTTCCCATGAGTCCAGGCTTTCTTTAGGTTGTGAGTCCAACCATGTCCTAGCTCTGTCTCTTACAGCAAAAGGGAATAGCATAAGTCTGTAGACCTCAGGGTCAACCCCATTAGTCTTGACAGTGTCACAGATTTGTAAGAATTCAGCTAAGAACTGATGAGGATCTTCCAATGGAAGTCCATGGAACTTGCAATTCTGTTGCATTAGAGAAACTAATTGAGGCTTAAGCTCAAAGTTGTTTGCTCCAATAGCAGGGATAGAGATGCTTCTCCCATGGAAGTCGGGAGTAGGTGCAGTAAAGTCACCCAGCACCTTCCTTGCATTGTTTGTATTGTTGTTGTTTTCGGCTGCCATGTCTTTTTCTTTGAAGATTTCTGTTAGGTCCTCTACAGAGAGTTGTGCCTTAGCTTCTCTTAGCTTTCGCTTCAAGGTCCTTTCAGGTTCAGGGTCAGCTTCAACAAGAATGCCTTTGTCTTTGTTCCTGCTCATATGAAAGAGAAGAGAACAAGAAAATATGGAATCCTTTATGTCACAGTATAAAGATTCCTTGAGGTGTCAGAAAAGAAGAAAAATAGAAGGAAGAAGGAGAAGAATTCGAACTTAATCAGATAAAGTTCGAATTGTGCATTGAGGAGGAGTGATACTCCATAAATAGAAGGATGTGAGAAGAGGGGAAGAGATTTTTTTCGAAAATTAATCAAAAAGATTTTAAAAACATTTTGAAAAACTTTAATTGATTTTCGAAAATCAAGAGTGTGGAAGAGATCAAGTAATTTTTGAAAAAGATTTTGAAATTAGAAATCAAAAAGATATGATTAAAAACTGTTTTGAAAAAGATGTGATTAAAAAGATATGATTGAAAAGTTATGGTTTTAAAAAGATATGATTGAAAAGATATGATTTGAAAACAATTTAAAAAAAAAAGATTTGATTTTAAAAATTAATGACTTGCCTAACAAGAAAGGATATGATTCAAACATTAAACCTCTCTCAACAAAAAAAGGCAACATACTTGAAATGTTGAATCAAATCATTAATTGATAGCAAGTATCTTTGAAAAAGGAAAGAAATTGATTTTGAAAAAGGTTTGATTGAAAAGATATGATTTGAAAAAGATTTGATTTTGAAAAACTTTGAAAACTTGAAAAAAAATTGAATTAAAACAGAATCTTCCCTCTTGTGCCATCCTGGCGTTAAACGCCCAGAATGGTGCACATTCTGGCGTTTAACGCCCAATGCACTACCTTTTTGGGCGTTAAACGCCCAACCAGGCACCCTGGCTGCCGTTTAAACGCCAGTCTGTCCTTCTTCACTGGGCGTTTTGAACGCCCAGCTTTTTCTGTGTAATTCCTCTACTGCATGTTCTGAATCTTCAGTTCCCTGTACTATTGACTTGAAAATAGAACCAAGATCAAATAAACAATGCATGCAAGACACCAAACTTAAAATAAGACACTAGACTCAACAAGAAACATAAAAAATTTTTTGTTTTTTTTTTTTTGCTTTTTCGAAAATTATATGAAAATAGAAAATAAAGGTTTCAGAATTCTTAATTTGGATTCCAGGAATCATTGCAATGCTAGTCTAAGACTCCGGTCCAGGAATTAGACATGGCTTCACAGCCAGCCAAGCTTTCAAAGAAAGCTTCGGTCTAAAACACTAGACATGGCCAATGGCCAGCCAAGCCTTAGCAGATCATTGCTCCAATAGCAAGATTGATAGAAATCAACAAGCTCTTGTGATGATAAGTTGAAACCTCGGTCCAATAAGATTAGACATGGCTTCTCAGCCAGCCAGATTCCAACAGATCATCATGAAACTCTAGAACTCATCTTTAAGAATTCTGAAAAATACCTAATCTAAGCAACAAGATGAACCGTCAGTTGTCCATACACGAAACAATCCCCGGCAACGGCGCCAAAAACTTGGTGTGCGAAATTGTGATCACTACTTTTCACAACTCAAATAATCCCTAGTAATGGCCCCAAAAACTTGGTGCTTAATACCATGGCATAAACACAACTTTGCACAACTAACCAGCAAGTGCACTGGGTCGTCCAAGTAATAAACCTTACGCGAGTAAGGGTCGATCCCACGGAGATTGTTGGTATGAAGCAAGCTATGGTCACCTTGTAAATCTTAGTCAGGTAGACTCAAATGGTTATGAATGATATATGAATAAAACATAAAGATAAAGATAGAGATACTTATGTATATCATTGGTGAGAGCTTCAGATAAGCGTACGAAGATGCTTGTCCCTTCCGTCTCTCTGCTTTCCTACTGTCTTCATCCAATCCTTCTTACTCCTTTCCATGGCAAGCTTATGCAAGGGTTTCACCGTTGTCAGTGGCTACCTCCCATCCTCTCAGTGGAAATGTTCAACGCACCCTGTCACGGCACGGCTATCCATCTGTCGGTTCTCGATCAGGCCGGAATAGAATCCAGTGATTCTTTTGCGTCTGTCACTAACGCCCCGCCCTCAGGAGTTTGAAGCACGCCACAGTCATTCAATCATTGAATCCTACTCAGAATACCACAGACAAGGTTAGACCTTCCGGATTCTCTTGAATGCCGCCATCAGTTCTTGCCTATACCACGAAGACTCTGATCTCACGAAATGGCTGGCTCATTTGTCAGGCGAGCGCTCGGTTGTCAGGTGATCAACCATGCGTCGTGTATCAGGAATCCAAGAGATATTCACCCAATCTAAGGTAGAACGGAGGTGGTTGTCAGTCACACGTTCATAGGTGAGAATGATGATGAGTGTCACGGATCATCACATTCATCAAGTTGAAGAACAAGTGATATCTTGGAACAAGAACAAGCGGAATTGAATAGAAGAACAATAGTAATTGCATTAATACTCGAGGTACAGCAGAGCTCCACACCTTAATCTATGGTGTGTAGAAACTCCACCGTTGAAAATACATAAGAACAAGGTCTAGGCATGGCCGTGAGGCCAGCCCCCAAATGTGATCAAAAGATCTAAAGATCAAAAGATTCCAAAGATCAGAAGATGTAAAGATCAGAAGATGAAAATACAATAGTAAAAGGTCCTATATATAGAGAACTAGTAGCCTAGGGTGTACAGAGATGAGTAAATGACATAAAAATCCACTTCCGGGCCCACTTGGTGTGTGCTTGGGCTGAGCATTGAAGCATTTTCGTGTAGAGACTCTTCTTGGAGTTAAACGCCAGCTTTTGTGCCAGTTTGGGCGTTTAACTCCCATTTTGGTGCCAGTTCCGGCGTTTAACGCTGGGAATTCTGAATGTGACTTTGAACGCCGGTTTGGGCCATCAAATCTTGGGCAAAGTATGGACTATCATATATTGCTGGAAAGCCCAGGATGTCTACTTTCCAACGCCGTTGAGAGCGCGCCAATTGGGCTTCTGTAGCTCCAGAAAATCCACTTCGAGTACAGGGAGGTCAGAATCCAACAGCATCTGCAGTCCTTTTCAGTCTCTGAATCAAATTTTTGCTCAGGTCCCTCAATTTCAGCCAGAAAATACCTGAAATCACAGAAAAACACACAAACTCATAGTAAAGTCCAGAAAAGTGAATTTTAACTAAAAACTAATAAAAATATACTAAAAACTCAACTAAAACTACTAAAAACATACTAAAAACAATGCCAAAAAGCGTACAAATTATCCGCTCATCAGGCAGCCTCGCGTTCGCACAACTCTCTGTTCAAAATTCATTATTGCCAAATTCCAGGGTGACGCGGTCTCGTGGTTGACGCGATCGCGTGAGTGGCTATTATAGGGATCTGACGCGGACGCATCAGCCATGCGTCCGCGTGGTAAGGCTTGTGCTTCTAGCACGATTCCAGCCACGATCCAGCTCAACTTTCGGCCATACACCCTGTTTACGTTGATTTCTAGGCACGCGTTCGCATAGGTGACGCGGACGCGTGGGAGGCATTTTTTCCAACTGACGCGGCCGCGCGGTTGACGCGGACGCGTGGTCCTGTTTGTGCCAAAGGCACGCCTCCAGCCACGCTCTCGCATGACTCTCTATTCAATTCTTTTTTTCTTCAAAACGCACTAGTGACGCGGATGCGTCAGTGACGCTACCGCGTCGCGTGCGTACTATTTTTTATTTTTTTATTTTTTTTGCATTCAAAGTAGTAAAATCTAACATGGAAAATATTCATAAGCCAATTGGGCAACATAAATCAAACACAAATAAAAGTATCAGAGTAAATAAAAGTAGAAGAGAAACATAATTTATTGAACCTGATGAAGAGTTGAATTAAATCCTGATTTCTAAAAATCCTAATCCTAAATTTCTAAGAGAGAGGAGAGAACCTCTCTCTCTAAAAACTACATCTAAAACCTAAAATTGTGAATTATGAAAAGCATGATGAGTCTCTGCATGTTCCTTGACTTTAATCTGTGTTTTTGGGCCGAAAATTGGGTTGAAATGCGGCCCAGAATTTCTGCCAGCGACTTTTGTAATTCTGCAGATCGCGCACGTCACGCGTCCGCGTCGTTCATGCAGCTTCCAATCTGCGCGGTCGCGTCAGGCATGCGAACGCGTCACTCTGATTTCTTCCATTTCGCGCGGTCGTGTGAGCCATGCGACCGCGTGGCTTTTTTCTGGTCATCTCCTCAATTCCTTGTGTTCCTTCCATTTTTGCATGCTTCCTCTTCATTCTCTAAGCCATTTCTGCCCTATGAAGCCTGAAACACTTAACACACAGATCAAGGCATCGAATGGTAATAAGAGAGGATTAAGATTAGCTAAATTAAGACCAAAGAAGCATGTTTTCAATCATAGAACTAGACTAGGAAGGAATTATAAAATCATGCAAATCCTATGAATAAGTGGATGAAAAGCTTGATAAAATCACTCAATTAAATACAATATAAACCATAAAATAGTGGTTTATCATACTAATCAACCTTTTTTGATGAAGGCCGAATACCATTTGAGTTGGAAGGGGGGTTACTAGCTTGTTTAGGAGGGTTGTTATCAATCAATGATTGACCTCCCTTGCATGGGCGTTCAACGCCCCTGCTAACGCCCAATCTCTCCCCTTTCTTGGCATTCAACGCCGACAAGGTCACCTTCCTGGGCATTTGAACGCCCATTCTCTGCCCTTTCCTGGCATTCAACGCCAGAAGGGATACCTCTCTGGGCGTTAAAATGCCAAAAGTTATCTTGTGCAGAGACCTGGTTCTCCTCTATGGACTTTTTATTTTTATTATACTGAGTTTGGGTTTTTAAAATTTTTCACTCCTCAGTTGGATAGCCTGGCATTCATCTGTTATCTACTTAGATAACTGATGCCTGGTTTGACTTAACTGGGCTTCTATATTTCTGTTAGAAGCTTGAGTTTCTCTCAGAGCCTCTTGCAGTTCCAGCATTTGCTGGGTAAGGGCGTGCAGTTGCTGAGTAAATGGGCCATCCTGCTCTGGAGGGTTAGGTTCAGCAGCTACTGCCTTAACATCTCCTTTTATAGAGGTCTAGGGAGCTCAGTACAGATGCTGATTATTGGCAATTATCTCAATAAACTCTTGAGCCTCTCCTATGGTCTTTCTTATGTGTATGGAACCACCAGCAGAGTGGTCCAAAGACATTCTAGCCATGTCTGAAAGACCATAGTAGATTAGCTATACCCATTCTGAAAACATTTCAGTGGAACATTTTCTTAACATCCTCTTATACCTTCTCCAGGCATCATAAAGAGATTCACTATCTCCTTGTTTGAATCCTTGGATGTCCAATCTCAATTGGGTCATATTTCTAGGGGGAAATAATGGTTTAAAAACGTGTCCACTAACTGTTTCCATGTTTTTAAACTGTCTTTAGGTTGGTTATCCAACCACCCTTTTGCTTGATCATTTAAAGCAAAAGGGAAGAGTAATAACCTGTAGACCTCTTGGTCTACTCCCTCACTGTGTACTGTGTCAGTAATTCGTAAGAAATCTGCAAAAAATTCTATAGGTTCTTCCTGAGGAAGTCCAGAATACTGGCAGTTCTGCTGCAGCAGAGTAATAAGTTGAGGGTTTAATTCAAAGTTACTAGCTCTGATTTGTGGTATGCTGATACTTCTACCATAGAAGTCAGCATTGGGACTTGTATAAGATCCCAGAGTTCTCTTGAACTCTTCATTCCTACTTGGGTTCATGATTAAGAAAGGTGGAAGATGAAGAAGGAAGAAGATAGAAACAGAAGTAGAAGGGGTAAATAGGAATTAAAAATTAGAATATGACAAGGGGGAAATTTTTCCACCAGAAGGATAAAAATAGACAAGCTCTGAAAAAGAATCCACAACCTTGTATCTCAAGAAATTCATAGATACGGTAATGCAAGCATTCAATGAAACCTAGTGCAAAGATGCAATGGTTTCAAGCACCTTGTGAGTGTTTGGAAGTTGGAACAGCACACACTTCATCCATTTTAGATGGGTAACTGCAATAGAATTTCTCATCTCTAGTTCAAAAAGTTATAGCATGAAAACTTCAGTTCCGACGCTGTAGTGAAAAATTTAAATTGATTAAATATATGTATATAAACACAATTCTAGCTCCATTGGTTTGGTTGATGCATGCTTTCATCTTTTTCATGAAACAAATGTTCTCTTTTCGAATTTGTCAGCATTAACAGCAGTGTCACATTATGATTCTTATGGCAAAACTTGTCAACTTTTGTTCTATACAGGTTTCTCATTATCCAGAACCTGAAATTCAATATGACTTTTTTCTCTGGAGTTGCTGAATCTGTGACTGGGGCCCTTCATTCAAGTTTCATGATCAACCATCTGTGGTTTCCACTTTGGGTTCTTCTCTGCATTTGGCTTGGCTGCTCTCCAATGAAAGCCACTTGTATAGAGCATAACGTAGGAAAATTTTCATTTGGTAAAGGAATTTTGCTGCCTAACTTGATGGAGCTTTGTAGAATGTGAAAACCTAGTTAGCTTTATGGGTCGTAAACAAGATAACTAATAGCAGCTGATGGTAACACCTGAAACTCATAAAAAATGAATATCAAAAGACAAGAATGAAAAAAGCTTGACACACATGGGCTAAGATTCAAAACTCAACTTTCACAGTGAGGTTAACAATTCAAGACCAGAGTAATAACTGTAATTTTTTGCTCAATTTTCCTAATTACTAATTCAATTAAATTTAATGTGCACCATAAGAGATCATAGCTGCAATAAGCTGGGAATTAATCCAGCATAAAGTGCAGGAACACCTCCTTGTCCAACAATCTTGACACAAGTTGCCATCGGGTTCAACCTTGTTGCCCGAACTTGCATTTGAAGCTGTCTCCTCACAACTTCAAAGGGGTATGTAGCAGCTTCGGAACAACATCCAACAATAGCACCATACAACAAAGTTCTAATGGTACCGAAGTCAAGTTGTTCCAAAGCGTTCATCCCTTGACCCTCATCTTCCATATGCTGGAGTCTTCTCTTCCCTTCAGGTGAATGAAGATATGCTGACTTTAAAATATCGTAAACACCGTACACTACAAGAAAACAACTCTATTCCCACGCTTTTAAAGCGTGGTGAAAAGCTAAAAAAAGCGTGGCGATAGTTTTTCGCCACGCTTTTTGAGCTACCACCACGCTTTTGAAAGGGTGACCTCTGAAAGGGTGGCGATTGCTCTGTCGCCACACTTTTTCAAACCTATCGCCACACTTTTTTTGCCACGCTTTTTATAGATTGTCGCATTTAAAAGCGTGGTCATATAATTCAACTGAAGTTCACATATCAAATACCCAACACATTCAGAATTGTATCAAAGTTAATATTAATTATTAAGAGCTAAATCCAAAATAAATTGTCTTACACCAGTAATCAAATCATTCCATTAGTAGCATCTTTCTATGATCAACTGTACCATAACCAAAATAATTATTCTAGAGGCATCAATTGAAACCTAAAAGGTTGTCAAGAACTATACAATGGCATAGGAAACTTGAATAATACTAAACTAGTAACACAAGGTGTATTCCGAAACGATCAAAGAGCATGAAATCAATCAGCCTAAGCACATTCACCACGAATGCGGCGAGCAAGCTGAATGTCTTTGGGCATTATGGTGACCTCTTGACATGGATGGCACACAAGTTGGTGTCCTCAAACAAACCAACCAAGTAGGCTTCAGCAGCTTCGTGGAAAGCAAGGACAGCATGGCTCTGAAACCTCAAATCAGCCTGCAAACATAATAAATCAATCAATAAATAGGAATCATTACATATTTTACATCAAAAAATAACCCAACGCACCAGGACTAAGAATTAGAAATTTTTTCATAAAAGAACTAATTCTATAACCTTGTAGCAACTTCATGTTGTAAGTAGGACTACTGATATTAATAAAATAGTGAGCTTACCTGAATATCAATATTATTTTGTTCAAAATTCTCAAATAAAAATTTAACTTCTCCATTAGAATATAAGGGTCATAAATTGTTTCAAAGCCATTTAACATTTGCCAAATTTTCTTATTAATTAAGCCTCTAATATTAAGTTATCTTATAAGACCACTTGCCTGTGTATAATGAAATTCAGATCAATTACAAAAAGAAAGAACACAAAACACAATACTATCATATGGTAAAAAGACATTTATTTTTCTACAAATAGTAAAAAAATAAAAAGATAATTTAGGTTTTTTATGATTATTCAAATAGTTAATATAAATAAATAATAATTATTTTTATTATTTTAACAATATATAATTGAATATATGTAAAATTATTTTTGTATTTAGAGTTCATCAATGATTAAATTTAAAAAATTATGAAAAGGATGAGATTTTGACATTTATAAATATTTGAAAAATAAAAAAATTTAAATTATTTAACAAATATTTTTAAGACACTTTTAAGTTTTAAGTAATATTTATAGAATAATATTACTAATAAGTAATAAACATCTCCTTTTTTAATGTCCCAAAAACTGTTATCTTATTTTTCATTTTTTTAATGAGCTATGTTACTCATACAAGTCTTTTGGCTTACAAGTCTTATAAGTTAGTCCAAGTCTAACAAAAATTACATTTACCTACTGTGATAACACGCGTGTCACTCAACCGTTTTCAAAGTGCACTCTCATTTACTATTATGAAAGACGCTTCTTCTTCGCGTTCCTCCTTCTCCTCCTCCTCTCTTTCTTCTTCTTCTCCTTCTTCGTTACGTTTTAGTGTTTATTATTGATATTATGTTAGATTTTATCTTTTTGTATTTTAGTGCCAATCTGATCTGTTAGGTTTATATACTATTATTCATACAAATTTAAATAGTTATGCTATATGTGGATCAAATTTTGCCAAAAAAATAATATGTTTTATTCCATGTTGTTGTCTATATAATTTTATTTATTTATTTTTTATATTAATAAAATAATATAAAATAAACGGTAAGAACTTTTATATCAGTCTAGCAACATATAAATAAGATACTGTCATACTCTGAAGTCTCACGGAAATAAGGCATAGCAGACATCATTTAGACAAACACCTTTATACAAAAACATTCTTGGAACATGAAATTCCGATATCTACCTTTTCACTCTCAAGCTCTTTGTTTAATCTTCTTGTATCCTCTTCAAGTTCTTTTATTTTTTGCTCCATAAAATTGTATTTTCGTTCAGCGAGATAGTAACCAAATCCAAAATATGAAAAGGGGACATAATACACGCACAAAACCATATGATTATCTTTGTTTGATTTGCAGTGGTCAACTTCTCCTCGTGCAATTCAGTTTTCAACTGGTAGAATCTTATTATCAGAAACAACCATCTTTTGCCTCATATTTTTCTGCAACAAAAATAGAACGAAGGCACAAACCTATTTATGAAATACACAAATTGTCACCTATTGTAGGTTAAACATAAGCAGAATCATACCAGTTTGGACCTCAAAGTTTCAACTAGCAAACACCTTTCTTTATCTGACTCCTACAACATACAGAAAGAACGACAGCTTATAAGCTTCAAAAGCAAAGGGAGTACGGTTTCTTATTACTTTAGCGATGAAACCTTTAAACCTGAAGCTTATTTATTGTTTCATGTAGTTCTCTTTCTCTTCTTAAGGCAACATCAATGTGTCGTTTTAATTCTTCCTCAGCCTCAGACTAGGCTCTAAAAATAGCAGCCATTAGATCAGTTTTGACCTTTTCCCGATCTTCTTTTCGCTGAGTCCGCTCTTCTTTTAATTGATCAAGGTAACATTTTGCAACAGACTCCTTGGCTGATCGTAATTCCTATAAAATGGATTGTGGATTAGGTAAGACATTGTAGACCACACATTAATATAATAAAGAACAACTTGAGATTGAACATTTTTATTTTAAAATCTGCATACAGAGTTTTAGGAGAGAACACAAATTGAAAACACATCAGTTACATACACTTTCATGACGATCAGCAGCAACACGGTTGTCATTACACAAAAAGTATCAATTAATACCACTTGATTCTCCAACTGCTTCCTCAGCTCCTGCCAAGAATAAGATAGGATACAATTAACATGAGGAAAAAGAAGGGTAAGAAAGGAGGAGTTGACAGTGCTTAGAATATTGCAACCTTTTAAATTAATGTACTGTGTTTGATCTTTGAAAGCTTCAAAAATCATCAAGAGAAATGGGACCTTCGGGGCACCAATGCCTAAGCCTTTCAATCTCTTGCTTTCAGAGGCACAACCCTCCATATATTCAAGATAAGAAAAAGTAAGACAGAAATTTTAAAAAGCACCACAAACTCAAATAAAACAAATATCTAATTTTAGAAAATTACATTATATATCATAATTATCAATTAGATGTTATATAAATTTCACAACGAATAGGAAGTAAACAGTTGATCACATGAAGTTATATGAAGAAGCTGCAAATGCCAAAATCAAATGTATAGGAAAATTATGAATATTACAACATGCTATAATATAATTTTCAAGCTTGAATTCTATAATGAACATAATAGGAGTAGAATGCTATAATGACAAAAACTAGTAAATTAAGTTTGCTTAATCATAACATTACCTGCTTTTCGCTTAGCAGCTGCATTATCTGGCATGGGGGAGGACAAAAGCACCTCTCGATATACAAAAGAAAATGTAAGATCTGTATAAAAAGATACAAAATATTTTTTGATTTATTAAAGAAAAATGAAAATTCTGACTTCTGATAACTGGAAAGCATTCATACCGTGCTGAGGCGGAGCAGCAAATGATATAATATCACCATGGCAGACTTTGACAGCAGGACCATTCTTTTTTAACAGGAAGGATGGAAATAGCCAAGCTCTGAAAAAGAATCCACAACCTTGTATCTTTCAAGAAAATCGAGGTTGTGTCCACCATATTTTCGTTTGTAACCGACATCCTGTATATTCTGCAATGATTTGCACTAATGTTGTTCGAATCAATCTGGAATCGCACATCATCCACCAATTGGCGTTAGTAAAATATTAATTCCCTGGTCAGAATCAACCATTCAATCAAATCAAATCAAAATAAGGAGGAGTAATCGATATACAGAAAAAGAACAATAATAATTAGACGGAGGATTTATGTCTTTTAAACAAACTCGTATTTTCTGATTTTTTTTTATGTCTTTCTCTAACAGACTCCTACATGATCAGTTTTTAGTGTCTCCGTACTGTTGTCTCTATCTCAGTGTTATGTTCCTTAGATTCTGTTGTTCAAGGCTGTCATGGTGTATTTTACACTAAATCTCCTTTTTATCATGATGTCAATGATCCCTAGGTTCGGCTCCGTTTAAATTTGTTCCATTATACATTTCATTTGAGTCAACATAATCCCATCCAACTCCATTCACACGATGATAATGCGACTGTTAACAAAATAAATAAATTACACAACCTTTGATATTATTTGGAACAATGTGATTCTTTCACTAAAAAATCCGTTAAAACACTAATAAAACTTCATCACCTATATGTAATAAACCAATTATTTAGCAGAAAAAAAATAAAAAAGAAATATGATCATAAAATTTATTTGTGCAAAATATTAACAAAAATTAAAAAAAAGATACGAAACTATATGAAGGAAGATCAAGAAGAGGTATAAAATTAATGTTAACTTATATAATAAAATATAAGTTGAAGTAGATAAATTAGATTATCTTAATCAATTTATACATGTTAAAGAAAAATAATATTAATGTTAAAAATACAGAATAACATAAGACGCCTTGAATATAATTAGAGGGGGTCATAACCGCAAGTGGTAATCAACCACTTTATATACGAGATGAGATGAGATGTCTTCAGAAACCCATGTAAATATGTACAGTTTCCTGACTTATATTTTATACAACAGATTCAATCTTCTTGAGTAGCTTCATCATCACCTTCGTCCATGGCATCATCCTGCTTTTCATTCTCTTCAACATGGTCACAACATTGAGTTTCTTCATCAGACATAGCTCCACCCTCTGCATTGATTCTACCTTCATTGCCACTGTTGCTACAACTCTGCGTGTCCGAGTCAGTTGAACTGCCATCTTTCTCTTGCTTTTCACCACAATTATATGCAGAACCTCCAAACTTCTCCCTCAAATCAGGAGCAACAATGCCAATCATATCCCGGAGTGCTTGCCGCTCATTCCGTTTAGCGGCAGCATCATCAGTGTTCTGACTCTCAGCCACCACAATATTTGAATCATGCAATGGGCCACAACCTTCGTTATTGTCTCTGCTTGGAGATTCATTGTCTCCATGCACAGAAGGGGCTGTACTGCAAGCCCAGCTGCCAGCAACTTCGGATGTTAAAAGGTCTGCTGTTCTGATTGTGCCACCAACTTCGGTATCCTCAATAACTTTTTCAGTGTCTGTAGGATCATGTAATTGCAACAGATGCGAAACACGATGATCATGGGCTTGCTCCTCAGTTTCTTGTACATTTACATCAGCATCACACTGCATAGTGTCCCCATCTAGAGGACCAGATTTATTTAAATCAACATGCTTTATGCCATAATTTGAAGGACTTTCAGTTCCCAGAACACACTCAGTACCACCAGCACCTTCATCCATCATAGCTGCAGCACCGTCAATATCAGAACCAAAGCCACCTCTTACATCATGGTCATGATCTGCACTGGTGAACCCTTGTGTATTTTGGCATTCTTGACTTCTCACCTCACATTCATGCTTCTCAGTGTCACTAGCTTCATTGCTTGAGGTTTCTACTTGATCTCTGTTGCGCTTCTGTGTAGATGCAGTTGAGCCTGCCTTTGCAGTATTTTTGCTATGGTATCCTGCAACTTCTCTCTCTCTTCCAGGGGTTCCACCGATAACTCCATCCATATCTACAGAAGTATTCTCATAATTCTCTTCGTCTTCAAGAGTTCTTTGCATAGCCTTTAATTGCTCCTGTTGCTTAGCAAAGAGTACTTGTATCTCCTCAGTAGTGGAATAAAATGCCCTTAGTTGTGTTTCCCTACATGACATCAATGAGCTTCAGTGGCAAAATCAAAGCATAATGCGGGTGTAGATGTTGCCTCTTAAAGTTAAAGTGCCAATCAGCATTTAATACAAACAGTGCAACGATGCAGCATGTTAACCAACAGGGACTACTAAACAAAGCTGATTAACTTAGCATGAATGACATATCCAACAGATGAATACCAGGATCCACAATTTTTACTGCAATGACATTGTTGAGTAGTCCATTCTAATAAATAAAACAAAAACTATTCAGCCGCGGTCCTACTTTTATTTAGGCTCAATTGCTCTGCTATTTGCTTTCATATTCTTGAAGATGTTTATACATCCTTTATTCTTCAAATTTTCAGGATAGCTAAAATCCATTCAGAATCTATGATAGTAATGTTCACATATCCATAATATACACACTGGTGATAATTCTAATTAAGAAGTCAGAGAATTCTCGTTCCTATCTATTTTAATCACCAATTTAAGAAAAAAAATGTTATATGTAAACTGTAAAGCAAGCCAAAGAATTACAGTATTCAAGTAAAGTAGCCCATGCTGCGATGTCCTCTAATATTCTTTTATACATATAGGTTCATCCTTACATAATTTTCAAACTACAGTTGTCCAGTGATCATATTAAACAGAAACTTGTTCCTTACCGAAGCATAAGTCTTTCCCTGGCACCTCTTAACCTCCTCCTCTCAAAATCTAGATCCCGCATTGCGGCATTTATCTCAAGCTCAAGAATAGAAACTTTAGCCCATGCTTCTTCTCGAGCTGCCTGCTAACAACAGCAACAAATATTTTCAGTTTCACATAAAGAAACTTCACCACCAAAAGAAAAGAAGTGAGAGCTAAAGAAAATAAATAACAGATAGAATAGAATAAGGGGGGATATTGAATTAGAAAGCAAAAGCAACTTATTAATTAGAATTTATCAGTCTAGCAACATATAAATAAGATACTGTCATACTCTGAAGTCACACAGAAATAAGTCATTAACAGTAACAGCAATCGGTAGAAAGCAGACATCATTTAGACAAACACCTTTATACAAAAACATTCTTGGAACATGAAATTCTGATATCTACCTTTTCACTCTCAAGCTCTTTGCTTAATCTAATTGTTTCCTCTTCAAGTTCTTCTATTTTCTGCTCCATGAATTTGCATTTTCGTTCAGCGAAATAGTAAACAAATCCAAAATATGAAAAGGGCACATAATACACACACAAAACCATATGATTACCTTTGTTTGATTTACAGTGGTCAGCTTCTGCTCATGCAATTCAGTTTCCAACTGGCGAACCTTATTATCAGACACAACCATCTTTTGCCTAGTATCCTCCTGCAACAAAATGGAACGAAGGCACAAACTTATTTATGAAATACACAAGTTGTCATCCATTGTAGGCTAAACATAAGCAGAACCATACCAGTTTGGACCTCAAGGTTTCAACTAGCAAACACCTTTCTCTCTCTGACTCCTACAACATACAAAAAGAATGACAGCTTATAAGCTTCAAAAGTAAAGAGAGTACAGTTTCTTACTGCTTTAGCGACAAAACCTTCAAACCTGAAGCTTATTTATTGTTTCATGTAGTTCTCTTTCTCTTCTTAAGGAAGCATCAGTGTGTCGTCTTAATTCCTCTTGAGCCTCAGATTGGGCTCTAAAAACAGCAGCCTTTAGATCACTTGTGGCCTTTTCCCGCTCATCTTTTCGCTGAGTCCGCTCGTCATCTAATTGTTCCCTGAGTTCAGCTATATTTACTTTCTGACTGCATGCAGAGGAGCAAGTGAGAGGGACTCAATTATAAAACATACAGCTAGCGTAACCAGGGTGGGGGCAAAAGGTTTAATACTAAGCATGGTACCAAAAGGTCCATCCTCCTCCAACAGTCAATACTAAAATTCATCCCAGGATGTTACACACAAGAATATAGACACATGTACATAAGCACTAAATCATTCCACATTGCCAATTCTCATTGCAATATAAAAATCAGTCAATCAAGGATCAGTTCAAGCTCAAACTATATAAAAATGAACAATTTCACTCCTATGACACTTGCATCAACATTGAGGACTAAAGTAGTGAAGAACTCAACAATCAAGAATTAAATAGCTCAGAATTATATAGATCATACCTACTTATTATAGCATTTGCTTCAGCACATGACTGCATAGAAGCACTCAGCCTTTCATTGAGGTCTTCGATGGCATGTTTCTGTTCAGCAGTTACTCTATTAACATCACCTAGTTCCTTGTATTTTAGATCTACACTTTGTTGTAATTCTTTTAATTGATCAAGGTAACATTTTGCAACAGACTTCTTGGCTGATTGTAATTCCTATAAAATGGATTGTGGATTAGGTAAGACATTGTAGACCACATATTGATACAACAAAGAACAACTTGAGATTGAACATTTTATTTTAAAATCTGCATGCAGAGTTTTAGGAGAGAACATAAATTGAAAATACATCAGCTACATACACTTTCATGACGATCAGCAGCAACACGGTTGTCATTACGCAAAGTATCAATTAATACCACCTGATTCTCCAACTGCTTCCTCAGCTCCTGCCAAGAATAAGATAGGATACAATTAACATGACAAAAAAGAAGGGTAAGAAAGGAGGAGTTTACAGTGCTTAGGATATTGCATCCTTTTAAATTAACTTACTGTGTTTGATCTTTGAAGGCTTCGAAAATCATCAAGAGAAATGGGACCTTCGGGGGCACCAATGCCTAAGCCTTTCAATCTCTTGCTTTCAAAGGCACAACGCTCTATATATTCAAGATAAGAAAAAGTAAGACAAATTTTAAAAGCACCACAAACTCAAATAAAACAAATATCTATATCAACCCTGATGTATCTTTCACATAACTTTCTGATAGAAAATTACATTATATATCATAATTATCAATTAGATGTTATATAAATTTCACAACGAATAGGAAGTAAACAGTTGATCACATGAAGTTATATGAAGAAGCTGCAAATGCCAAAATCAAATGTATAGGAAAATTATGAATATTACAACATGCTATAATATAATTTTCAAGCTTGAATTCTATAATGAACATAATAGGAGTAGAATGCTATAATGACAAAAACTAGTAAATTAAGTTTGCTTAATCATAACATTACCTGCTTTTCGCTTAGCAGCTGCATTATCTGGCATGGGGGAGGACAAAAGCACCTCTCGATATACAAAAGAAAATGTAAGATCTGTATCAAAAGATACAAAATATTTTTTGAGGGAACCAAAAAACCTGAAATCCCATTTATTAAAGAAAAATGATAATTCTGACTTCTGATAACTGGAAAGCATTCATACCGTGCTGAGGAGGAGCAGCAAACGATATAATATCACCATGGCAGACTTTGACAGCAGGACCATTCTTTTTTAACTTCTCCCAGTTAAGATAAGTTCCATTTGTGCTGAACAACACTTTACAAAAATCAGAATATGACAAGGGGGAAATTTTTCCACGGGAAAGATAGAAATAGCCAAGCTCTGAAAAAGAATCCACAACCTTGTATCTTTCAAGAAAATTGATGTTGTGTCCACCATATTTTCGTTTGTAACCGACATCCTGTATATTCTGCAATGATTTGCACTAATGTTGTTCGAAGCAATCTGGAATCGCACATCATCCACCAATCGGCCAATGCAGTGCTCATTGGCAGTTAGTAAAATATTAATTCCCTGGTCAGAATCAACCATTCAACCAAATCAAATCAAATGAAGAGGAGTAACCAATAGTTACAGAAAAAGAACAATTAAATGAAGAAAAGGTGCCAATACCATTGGTCACACAGCTGCGGTTCAACTACCACTGAATGTAATTTCATAATAACTTTGTTGCAAATCCATACATATTTACAGCACAGTTCAATCTTGTTGACATATATTAAGAGTCTGTTTATTTGACCATATTTTGTAATTAAAAAAAAGTTTTTTTTTCTTAATTGCTTTGAAAAAATTCTCTTACTTTGCAGATTGTTTGAACAATATATAAATGAATTAACAAACTGAAATATCTAAACGCAAACTAATGCCCAAATTATTGCATGCATGTAATCAGCACAAGTTCATAAGGTCATTACTATATCCGGTAGGTCGTGGCTTATATCAGAGATCAAGCTGCAAGCTTGTCACTTTTCACTTTCAGAGGCAAAACGGTTCACTTCACTTGCATTTTTCAAATAAAAAAACGCAACTACAAAGAAAATTATGAATTAGAGCAACTGAGACTTTATCTGAGATGGGAGAAAGAACGAACCTGGAGCCTTTTGCGGGCATTGTTGGAGATGGCGGTGAGGACGCCCCAAACTTGAGGATCAGAGAAGTGAAGAGGTTGAGATGCAATGTTTGAAGCAACGGAAACAATGCGATCCCTTGCGGTAGGGCTCAACGCTTGCTTCTGCGGTGAGTTCTCGTTACCAGCAGGAGGAGGAAGAAGCTTCGAAGCTTTGGTGATAGGGGATTCCGATTTCTCGTTCTCCACCGCCATTGACATACAGAGTGAGGGGAGTGACTGAGACTGAGAAAGGAAAAAGGATGAAATTTGGCGGGGATTTTGAAACCCTAAATTGATTGATTTTTGGGAGCGAAGTGTAGTTAAGTGATGAAACTGGGGTTGGCGGGTGACTTCTCATGGACAATGATTGATTGCTTGTTTCGCTAGCTTGAGTTGCAAGCCTTCCATATAAAATAAATATCAATTGTAATTCAACTATTTATTATATTATTTTATTTTATTTGTTAAATAAGTTATATCAATTATCAATTATATGTATAATGTTGTAAAATAACTAAATAAATAAATTAGAAAGAGGTAACAAATATAAAATATGAAATATAATTAAATAATTCTAGTAGTAATATTCACCACAATTACTATCTCAATATAAAAGAGATTATTCATATATATATTAAATATATATTTTACTAATACATGTAGTAACATATGAAAGAAAGAAAGAAGAAAAATTTTATATGTAGGTAATATAAATAGAGAGAGAATTATTATTAGTAATATAAGAGAGAGGAGATTTTTATTGCTCTATAAATCCAAACGAGGCTTCACCTATTTATACAGGTAAAAAGCCTTAGTTTTCAACATTCATTAACTTTTAATTTGATTTTGGAAGGTAATTTCTTTGCATGGGAAAGATTAGCCGCCCAATTGATAAATGGGCATTCATTACATTCTTATCACAACACTCCCTCTTGAATGCCTATTTAGGATAATGCCTCGTTAAAACCTTACTAAAGAAAAATCATGTGGGAAAAAAATCTTAGTAAAAGAAAAAGAGTACAAAATCCTTTGTGATGGGACTGCCTCATTAAAAACCTTGTCAAGAAAAATCCAATGGAAAAAAACCTGACCAAGGAAAAAAGAGTACAGTCTCCCCCTCTTGCCGACATCACTTAATATCTCGAAATCGGCGCATTCCAATCTTATGTACCAATCTTTCAAAGAAGGATTTTGGGAGAGACTTTGTGAATAAATCTGTCAGATTATCACTTGAGTGGATCTGTTGGACATCAATTGTCCCTTGATTTTGAAGATCATGAGTGAAGAAGGATTTGGGAGAAATATGCTTTATTCTACCACCTTTGATATATTCGCCTTTAAGTTGAGCAATGCATGCTGTATTATCTTCAAACAGGACAGTTGGAGTTATCTTCTGATCAATCAGTCCACTTGATGACAGAATATATTGGATCACACTCCTCAGCCAAAAACACTCGCGACTAGCTTCATGTATCGCTAGTATTTCGGCATGATTAGAGGATGTTGCAGCAATCGTCTGTTTTGTGGACCTCTATGATATAGTTGTTTCACCATATGTGAACATGTATCCTGTTTAAGATCTCCCTTTATGCGAATCAGATAAGTATCTGGCATCTGCAAAGCCAACTAGTTGTGACTTGGATCCATAGGGATAAAACAATTCCATATCAATCGTTCCATGAAGATATCGAAATATTTGTTTGATTCCACTCCAATGTCTTCTGGTTGGAGAGGAACTATACCTTGCTAGTAAATTCACCGTGAATGATATGTCAGGTTGCGTATTATTAGCAAGATACATTAGTGCTCCAATGGCACTAAGATATGGTACTTCAGGACCAAGGATATCTTCATTTTCTTCCTTATGACGGAATTGATCATTTTTCACATTTAAAGATCTTACGATCATAGGGGTACTTAATGGATGTGACTTATCCATATAAAATTTTTTCAAGATCTTCTTTGTGTATGTTGTTTGATGAATAAAGATCCCATTTTTTATATGCTCGATCTGCAGGCCGAGACAAAATTTAGTCCTTCAAAGATCTTTCATCTCAAACTCTTCTTTTAGAGTTTTTATAATTGTTGGAATCTCTTCAAGAGTCCCAATGATATTTAAATCATCAACGTACACAGCAATTATAATGAATCCAGATGCAGATTTCTTTATGAAAACACATGGACAGATATCATCATTCTTGAATCCATTTTTGGCCAGATACTCAGTAAGACGATTATACCACATTTGTCCAGATTGCTTTAGATCGTATAAAGATCTTTGTAATTTAACTGAGTATAACCCTTGTGAATATTCATTGGATGGTTTAGATATCTTTAGTTCTTCAGGGACTTTCATATAGATATCACGATCTAATGAGCCGTACAAATAGGTTGTTACCACATCCATTAAATGCATATGCAGTTTATAATATGCAGATAAACTGATCAAATAACGCAATGTTATCGCATCCACTACAGGGGAATACGTTTCTTCATAATCTATACCGGGCTTTTGTGAAAAACCTTATGCCACAAGTCGGGCTTTATAGTGCACAACTTCATTTTTCTCATTTCATTTTCTCACAAATACCCATCAGTATCTAACAGGTTTTACATCTTCTGGTGTACAGACTACAGGTCCAAAGACTTCACGTTTTTCAAGTGAGTCTAACTCAGCCTTCATGGTTTCTTTTCATTTTGGCCAATTATTCCTTTGTTGACATTCTTCGACTGCTCAAGATCATTACTTTCATGCATGATATTTAATGCCACGTTATATGCAAATATTTCATTGACAATTGTCTTATTTCGGTCTCATTTCTCTCCTGTAAAGACATAATTTATCGAGATCTCATCATTTTCACAATTTTCAGGTACCTGAATGTCTTCTGGCGTTAAAATTATATCAGAATTTTGGACAACTGTAGGTGTCTTTACTGTGTCTTTTTCAACAGAAATAGTATTTACCTCTTTTCTCTTTCGATGATTTTTATCTTTGGAACTGACAGGCCTGCTACGCTTCTTGCGTGTATTTGTTTCAGTGGCTATTTGTCCTACTCGGATATCAATTCGAATTGGGGCATTTTCCGCTGCTATATAAGATTTGGTTATCCTCTTTGTATCAGAAAATGCATCAGGAAATTCATTTGTTATTCTTTGCAAATGTATAATCTTTTGAACTTCTAGTTCACATTATCCTGATCGAGGATCTAAATGCATCAACGATGATGCATTCCAATTAAGTTCCTTTTCAGGAAGTTTATTCTCTCCCCCTAATGTTGGAAATTTTGATTCATCAAAATGATAATCCGCAAACCGGGCTTTAAATACATCTCCAGTTTGCATTTCAAGATACCTCACTATAGAGGGAGAATCATATTCAACATATATCCCCAATTTTCTTTGGAGTCCCATTTTGGTGCGATTAGGTGATGCAATGGGAACATATATCGCACACCCAAATATTCTTAAATGGGAGACATTTGGCTACTGGCCAAAAGCTAATTGCATAGGAGAGAACTGATGGTAACTTGTTGGCCTCAAACGAATAAGTGCTGCGGCATGTAAAATAGCATGCCCCAAAATTGAGGTTGGGAGATTTGTTCTCATAAGCAAGGGTCTAGCAATCAATTGGAGGCGTTTAATAAGTGATTCTATTAACCCATTTTGTGTGTGAACATAAGCTACTGGATGTTCAACACGTATTCCATTAGCCATACAATAAGCATCAAAAGCTTGGGAAGTAAATTCACTAGCATTATCAAGACGAATTGCTTTGATTGGATTTTCTGGAAATTGTGCTTTTAATCGAATAATTTGAGCCAGTAATCTCGCAAACGCCAGGTTGCGAGAAGATAATAAGCACACATGTGACCATCTCGAAGATGCGTCTATCAGGACCATAAAATATCTAAAAGATCCACATGGTGGATGAGTAGGTCCACATATATCACCTTAAATCTTTTCTAGGAATTCAGGGGACTCAAATCCAATCTTCACTAGAGATGGCTTTAAAATTAACTTTCTTTGAGAACATGCAGCACAACAAAATTCACTAGATTTAAGAATCTTCTGGTTCTTTAGTGAATGTCCATGAGAGTTTTCAATAATTCTCCTCATCATGGTTGTTCCCGGATGACCCAATCGGTTGTGCCAAGTTATGAATTCATTTAGGCTAGTAAACTTCTGGTTTACAATGACATGTGATTCAATTGCACTAATCTTGGTATAATATAATCTAGATGAAAGTGAGTGTAACTTTTCTAATATAATCTTTTTATTTAAATCATGAGTTGTGATACATAAATACTCATGACTTCCCTCATTCATAGTCTCAATATGATATCCATTTCGGCGAATATCTTTAAAGCTCAACAAGTTTCTTTGAGACTTAGTAGATAACAGTGCATTATTTATTATAAATTTTGTTCCTCCAGGAAACAAAATTATAGCTCTTCCGGAGCCTTCAATCACATTGCCTGAGCTAATAATAGTATTAACACATTCTTCTTTTGGCACAAGATGGGTAAAATATATATATATCACTTTTAAGAATAGTGTGCAAACTTGCACTATCCGCAAGACAAATATCTTCAGAATATGTCATTGTCATTTTTCTTCAAAGACGAATGATAATAATAATAAAATGAGTAGAAGTACATGCACAGTAAAATTATTCACATGAATACTTAACAAACACATACATATATCAAACTATTCCATCATTAATCAAATAGCCAATATTTTCTTCAGAATTCTTAAAGAAATTAGATACATCATAATGAGTGGTGGAATTTTCATAATTTGAAACAAAATTTGTTTCCTTTTCTTTGTCATCCTTTTTCAAGGATGCTTGACAAAAATCAATTAGGTGTCTTGTGGTACGACAGGTACGTGACCAATGGCCCCTTCCACCACAACGGAAGCATTTATTCTCAATTGATTTATTTTGCCCATTGTTCCTTTCTTTATCCCACTTCTGGTGAGATCCTTTCTTGTGAATATAATTTATTTTCCTTCCATAATTTTTCTTGCTACCATAGCCTTGCCATTTACCCCTTCTGGGGTTATAATTTGCCGCATTTACTTCAGAAAATGGGGCGGCGCCAGCTGGGCGCGCTTTATGATTTCTCAAAAGTAACTCATTGTTGCGTTCAGCAACAAGAAAGCAAGAAATTAACTCGGAAAATTTTTAAATTCTTTTTCTCGATACTGCTACTGCAGGAGCACATTCGAGACATGGAAGGTCAAAAAAATTTCTCTAATATATTAGGCTTGAGGAAGTATCACCGTCTTTTGATGATTGTACCTTTCTTCAAGGTCTTTCCACATATCTGCATGATCTTTTAATGTGGGATATTCATTTTTCAATCCTTCGTCAAGATGACGACGAAAAAAAATTATGGCTTTGGCTTTATCCTTTTGGGATGTATTATTTTCAGCCTTAATGGTATCTCCAAGATCCATTGAATCAAGATGGATTTTAACATCTAGTATCCATGATAAATAATTATTTTCAGATATATTAAAAACATTATATTTAAGATGAAAGAGCTTCGACATAATAAAAATTTGTTACCTGAAGTCTTCCTAAAATTTCATTAGAGTTTCGTGCTGATAATGTGTTGTAAAATAACTAAATAAATAAATTAGAAAGAGGTAACAAATATAAAATATGAAATATAAGTAAATAATTCTAGTAGTAATATTCACCACAATTACTATCTCAATATAAAAGAGATGATTTATATATATATTAAATATATATTTTACTAATATATGTAGTAACATATGAAAGAAAGAAAGAAGAAAAGTTTGATATGTAGACAATATAAATAGAGAGAGAATTGTTATTAGTAATATAAAAGAGAGGAGATTTTTATTGCTCTATAAATCCAAGCGAGGCTTCACCTATTTATACAGGTAACAAGCCTTAGTTTTTAACTTTCATTCACTTTTAATTTGATCTTAGAAAGTGATTTCTTTGTATGGAAAAGATTAGCCGCCCAATTGATAAATGGACATTCATTACATTCTTATCACAACATATAATAGTAATAAAATAAAAAATTTATTAACACGTCATGATAACATATTTTATCTGAATTAGATTTATCATTTTTACTCTATATTATTTTTGGACAGATCATGCTTTGGGTGATCCAACACAAAATTGTATTTTATAATTAAAAAAATATATATTAAAGTGAAATTAAAAATAAAATATTATATTTTTTAATTTAATTAATATTTTTTATATTATATTTTGTTATTTTTATTTTAAAATAATTTATTTTAGTATAAATATAATATAATATTTATTAAATTAAATTTTAAAATAAAAAATGCTAAATTTATTATATAAAATTATAAAATTATATGCACTAATTTTATATCAGATTAACTTGATTTGTTTTCAAGTCAATTTAGAGACCAAAATTAAACAAGAATATATAACTCAGAAATATAGGACAAAATTTTGTTTATTTACATCAAGTTTTTGGGAGGCTCATTCAAGACTTATTCGAACTATTAGTCAATAGAAAATCAAAGCGTTGATTTCAGTTAATACCTAATAGGGATAGAGATAAAAAAAAAAAAAGAGAATTTCGTGGTTCGTGGATCTATCGAATAAATACAATAATTAGTAAGAATAAAAAAAAATAGGTATAGTATTTTATTGACTAAAAATTTTTAAATAAACACAATAAAATATTAGAATCAAGTCCAAATTTAAATTAATACGGGCTTACTCATATATACCTCTTACCTTATTGTTTAAATTATTTTTTCTCTGCTATGTTTATATACTATTTTGTTCTTTTTTTACATGTTAAATTTTTTTTTCAAATGAATAGATCAAATTCAAACATAAAAAATTTATTTATAGAATAAAAAATTATTTATGTTTATATTCTGGTCTGAAATTAAAGTCAAGTCTAAAAAAATAAACATAGTTTAAAAAAAAATCTAAAAGATTCCTTCAAAATTGTTCAATTTGTGTGGTAAGTGGACCTGACTCGATTTTGACAATAAAAAAGGACTCCCAATTACACCAATGTCTATATCTATAATCTCGCTCCTTATTTGAAATGTGGGATAAGAACTCCTCCAAAACAGTAGGGAGTAACTACTCACTACTATAGATGGAGGAATTATATAAAGGTAGTTAATCTATAACCCTAATGGTATAAAATACCTCATCATAGGTATTTTGAAAATTTTAATTAAAATATTTGTCTAAAATCTTTATTAACTTAAATATCAGAATCCTTCGTAGGTACATTTCTCATTCTCATTCAATGAATTTAGACGACTTTATTTTAATGAGAAAGACGTCAAAATCTTCATTAAAAGGAGTGTGAACCTCACATCCAAATCTAAATCATTAATTTCAGATAATTCTCGAAACAGTTTCTAATAAAATAATTATAAACACAAAATATTAGTTATTACCAATTAAACTATAACTTTTCAAAGATATTTTATGAACACAAAAAGTTCAATTATTAAAATTTATATTTTTATATATGTTATTTAACTTTTTAATAAAATAATTATATTTATTATAATAGAATAATTAATTTGTTTTATAGATTTCTACCAAAGTTGAATTGATAAATGTATTTTTTATTGATATGTTTATATATTTATTATAGATTAATGTTCATGTTTAGAGTCTTTTTTATTCCTATATACTTTAGAGTATTAGTATAGACCCAATAAAAGAAATTAATAGGGTCAAATTTGTAACACCCTAATATTCAAATCCTTATGCTCGAGTCATAAGTCAATGATATTACGGTGGTATGACTCTCAGGTGGATTTTTAATATATAAATATAGGTAAATTCGAAAGGAGTATTAATCGAGAAGCCTGAAAAGAGTAGAAATAAAATCGCGAAGACGTATCACTCACGTTTCGACAACAAAAAGATAAAACGTGAAGTCGAAAGCGATATACGGACAAGGCATAAAGGAGATTAAGAGATAGATAATAGATAGATATATATAACATAAGTAAATAGCCACTAGTCGCGACCCGCAAAGTTTAGGCCAGCTAGGGTACAGTATGAAAATGGTTGACAACAGTATATCCTAATCTCTCCCAAAGGAAACATGAGAGCCTCTATAGGCAAGTTCAAAAGAGTTCAATACATAATATAATCTTTTCAAAACAAAGGTGGAGAGATTCTAAGCAAAACACAAAGTAGAGAAAATAAAGATCTTTGCCGTCTCTCAGACGAACCACAGCTCACTTCTAAGCACTTGGACCTGTATCTGAAAAATAAGAGATATATACGGAATGAGAACCCCGGACCCATGGGTTCCCAGTATGGTAAAAGTGTCAAATAAATACAATGCACTACAATAAAAACTCACTAAGCATCCTAAACTTCTTCAACAATTATCCATCCTAGGTTCTCGCTAATCCATGAATAGGCAACTGTCATAAAGGAGTGCTAAAACTAATTCATGCTTCACATGTTTCCCAACTCGCTGACTCTTCCACGAATCAGACTCAGAATCATAAACAAAACCATCATCAGTTATTCTACCTCAGCAATTCTGTATCAATACATCATACCCTTACCTGGAGCTAGTGAAACCACATCACTGCGTCTACCCAGGGAGCTCAAATTATCTCATCAAGAACAGCCCTCAACATCCACCGACACCAGTATGAAGGGCCTCTCAGTTGTACAAGCACAAGCAATACAGGCAAGTAATACACAAATAAGGTACAAGTAGAACAAGTAGCACATAATCAGTTAACATAGCATATATGATTTAGAAATCCAAAACAAATAGGCAAACCCAAACAATTCAAACATATGCAAATGATGTATGCCTGCCCTATGGCTGATGATATCATCTGTCGGTTATATAGCCAACCCGACATGTCCTAGTAGCTAACCATTGGACAGAAACACCCCTTGCGGAGCAAGTAGGCTTGAGCTACAACCCCCTTGCTACTACCCGCTTGACCCAGAGCCAGTGGAATAACCATTACTGCGGCTACTACCCAGGCGGGTGTTCAAAAGCTCAACCTGGAGCGAGTGGATTCACCACTACTGCCGCTACTACCCAGGCGTCACAATCTCTGACCTGGAGCAAGTGGGACGAACCACAACCCTTGCTGCTGCCCAGGATCTCAGAATATACATTCGTTCAGTTTAAAAGCAATCCTCATAGTTATCAAATCTCAAACATTAACCTGGAGTAAGCGGGACGAACCACCACCCCTTACTACTACTACCCAGGTATCACAAATACGTTCATTCAAAACTCCATAATTAAACACATTTATCATAAACATTCTCATACCCGGAGCAAGTGGACAACGCCACTGCCTACTACTCGGGGTCACACATCACATTTCAACATTTTTCATTATTATCCATTTAACACATTCATTCATTAATCATATATGCATTTATACTCAGCCATAATCAATAATGGCTTTGTCGTAACCCGACAATAACTCAGCCATCCGGCTCATGGTTCAATCAAGAACCAGCCATTTATCAATAAATATAGCCCTTCGGCTCATGGCATACACGGTACTTCCACAGTCATCCTCCATATCTCATATAATCATCTTTGATCATCATTGATCACAACTTTTCCCCTTGCTTCATTCGCAAGTTACCACATTCCTTAGCTCCTTCCTCATTGCTAGGCATATCATAAAGATTTAATACATAAGGGGTGAGATCGGAGGCTTATAAGTATGAGATTTGGCTTTTAAAACTCAAAAATCAACTTTGGCATGAAAACAGGGCCACGCGCACGCGTGGATGGCCACAAAGCTCATCGACGCGTATGCGTCATACACGTGAACGGGCGGGTTGACACACAGCCAGACGACGCGTACGCGTCAGCCACGCATACGCGTGGGTGCATTTGCACCCCAGGCACAAAACTGGCACAACTCTGGCACAACTCTCAGGAAAATGGCTGGGCATTGGGCGCAGCGCATCGACGCGCACGCGTGGATGGTGCCTTCTTGAAGAACAACGCGTACGTGCCAAGTGCGCCTACGCGTGGAGGGTCATTCTGCTAAAAATTTTTCTAAGTTAAAAGCTGCAGAATTCACAGATTCAACCCCCAATCTTTCGACGGACATAACTTTCTCATTTTAAATCGTTTTTTGCCCATTCTTCGAACGGCATGGACATCCTGGATCCAATTTCACTTCTAAACAAGTTTGGCACAAAACAAAAATCCGCAGTCCAAGTTATGTCCTGTCAAAGTATGCCTAAAAACCATGTTTTCACTCAAAACCACAAAGTGCCATTTTCAAAACAAGCCATTTCCAACTCTTTTCAAAATCAACCAAAACATGCCAATTTCATCCCTTTTCTTTGAAATCAATCAAAGTATATCAAAATCGACATTAAGCCTCCTCAACTCATACACTAACACATTACCACAATTCACAAAACCGCCATATAACCATTTTTACCCATTTCAAACAAATGGCTAAATTACAAACACATTAACATGTTATACATCCTTCCTCATCCCAATTTCCAACAATACTATTTCCAATCAATCATCATTATACATAATCAATATCATACTCACTATCACATGGTTTCACCCACAAATCAACCTTAATCATTTCTCAAACATATATCACAACATACATATCTCTCATGCATCATCATACCATCAAGGCATCAATAATCATGATCACATATATGACCACATAACATACCTCAACCAAAACCAAACATACCTCATCTATACAACTTCACCCAAAATTACCAAATTCCACACTTCAACTCCTCAAACCTTATTATTCAATAACCAACCCAATCATTCATATATTCATTATCTGAAATTCATCAAATCACCTGTGTCATCATACAATGCACACATCAACTTACCTTCCTTACCTCTTTCCGGCCTCCGGCCCAAGATTCACGGCCTCCGGCCTAAGTTCATAATTTAAATGCATAAACCACAAATCAATACTCATTACCCAATACATCAAATTCTCAATACACTAAGCATACAAGGCCACACAATTTTCAACCCAATCATTAATTCACATTACATACCAACTATGCATATTAGCACCAACCATTTACATAATCCAAACTTAATCCTAGGGGTATCTAGCCTAGGAATTCTCATCACACCACACAGTACTTAAATAAAACTTAAACCGTACCTCTTGTAGCCAAACCAATTGAGCCTCTTCTATAGAAGCCTCCACCAACCCTTAGCTCCAAGCCTCACCAAAGCTTCACAAGCAACACCAACCTCCCAATTGTGCATCAAAATCACCAAATACACTAACATAACCAATTTCACATGCATACATCAACCTAAGGCTCATAAAAATGATAAATCACAAGAGTTTGATCACTTCTTACCTCAGCCCATATGAAGTAGGGATAGAACCCACTTAGAATCCATGTTGGAGTATCCTTAAACACCCAAAATCACAAGATTTCAACACTAACTACCCAAAAACGTGTAACAGTGGGGAATTTCGAAAACTAGACAGAGATGAATAGAATACTCACCACAAAACTTAGATAGAATTGTAGAGGATGAGAAGAGCGACGCGTGGCCGTAAACGGCTCGTCAATCGGAGACCTGTAGCTCAAGTTATGGTGGTTTGAATATCAAAGAGAGTTATGTTTTCTCTCTTCTCTTCTCTCTTCTCAATTCAGCGCCCCAACCCTTCCTTTTAGGGTAAAATGAGCTGAAATACTCATAACTAATATTTATATATGTTGGGTCTTGGGCCCACTTAGACCCGATTCACTTATTTTTGTCCATTGGCCCAATTTTGGACCAAAACCTTTAAGGTTAGCGCTCTAAATCGCACTTCAAATATTTCTACCTTCCCTAATTATAATTCCTCATTTCTTAATCTTATTTACTCATAATCAATTTTCTCAACTGCAGTACCAGACAGGTCTCAGCCGATACTGCCGGTCAAAATTCTACTGCGCGATTTTACGCAGAAAACTATGTTTTCCGACTCGAAAAAATTCACTGAATCCAAATATCATATTTAAATCATCAAATTCCAATTGCCAAATCTTCCAACCATATTCGCTCCTATTTAACTTATTATTTAATTAATTTTGGTTAGATCGGGTATTACAAAATTTGTTTATTAAATAAGAACAAATATATATATATATATATGGGATAAGTACCCTACTAAATTTTTATAAAGTTTCATATAATATATATATTATATGAAACTTTATAAAAATTTAGTAGGGTACTTATCCCCACACCATTTAATGTATATTCGTCCTTAGAAACAACAAATTAAAGCACCTGTAAGATAGATCGGGAGAGGAGAGGATAATAACTTAATAATGGCATAGTAACTTTAGGGTTTGGATTTGGTTTTTGGATTTAGCTAACATGTGTCTTAAGGACACGTGATAATCTTACTATTAATAAAAAATTTTAAATGTTTATTTTTTTTGTGATTAGATGTTTTCATTATTTTTGGTGACTTAAAATACAAAAAAAAAGAAACAAGCTCAAAGAGCAGAAGAACAAAAACTAGAAGCAATTATATCTTTCTACATAATAGAATTCAAGCTGTCTCTAGGCTCGAGTCAAACTGTATGAGAAACGTTATTCTAGCTCCAACTTTTGCTATCCAGTCCGCAACACAGTTTGCATTCCTTCTCACAAATTCAAATTACACATCCCAATTCTTGGATAAAAGATCATGAAGCTTGAAAATAATGTCTCTGTCCCTAACTGTAAAATGATTATAAATATTTTTCAAAATCAAATATGTTTTCAAAGAATCTGTTTTACAGATCGCCCACTTTGTAACCAGCTTCACAAGCTAGCATAAGACCTTGCCATATTGTCAACAACTCAATAATTTATAGGCTGAGGTGGAATAGCGTTGGAACAACCAAGAAGCCATCTTTCTCTTTCGTCTCTCAAAACGCATTTAAAACCAGCCATCTGCATATCTTGAATTAAGCTTGCATCACAGTTGACCATAAAGCAATTGCTAGGAGGAAGGTTTCACACATATTTCCACTCCGAAATAGAGTTTGTGGATTGGGCGTTTCTTAAAAAAACTAACTCATATTTAGACTTCTAATTAACATTGTCACTTTCATGTCAGACCAAGGTTTGCTAGGATTGAACACATCTTGTCATCTATGCTTCTAAATCCACCAAATTCTCGCCGCTAGTAGTCCTTCTCTATCCTTTAAACTCTATCTGAGCCAAGAGAAAAAATCTGCAGTACTATAATTAACAATATACGATAGACCAAGACTATGCCAAATAGCCTTTACTTTGTCACAATTACGAAAACAATGCAAGGTAAATGATGATTTCCACAGCGCTGATGACAATTACTTGTGGCCAAGTTGCGAGTGCACCGAAACTCATTAATAAGGATTGTATCATGCAAAGTTTGCCACAACAACAACCTAATCTTCTCCGGAATAAACATCTTCCCCAACCAATTCTAGCTATCATTCTCATCCCAATGGTACTTTCTTTTAGCTAACCATTGGTATTCACTTTTTGTGGTGTAATCGGCAGAGGAGGAAGGATTCTAGAACCAACTTGAAACGTCATGACAAAGACCAGGGATGGGCAAATTTTTCTAAAATGAGTTTGACATTTTCTAGGAGGGAAGAATATAGCTTGCTGAAATTTTAACTTCTATTATGTATCACATCACCAATCGAAAGATGGAGATCAGTTATATGAACATAAGAAATGGTATCCGCCAAATTATCAAAAGGGGACTACGGTTCAAACCATAATGATTGGTCCAAATTCCCACAATGTCACACAAAACCATCTTTTAAGTGGTTATAAGCCTTCATAACACCTCTTGTAAACCTGAGATGCTCCATTCGTATTTTTCCAACCTTTGAAAGGAGAAAAATATTCAAATTGGTCAGGAGTTCCTTCCAAAGCTTGTCTTTGTTATGGAGAAGTTACCAAACGAGCTTTTCGAGAAGAGTTATGTTAACACACTATGAATCACGGACAACAAGCCTTCAAATTTTGTAGGAGTTACAACCTTGTCCCACTTTACAAGAGCTAAGCCCTTCTTGTCCGCCTGACCCTTCTAAAAGATTTGTCTCATCATCGAACAATTCTCTCACAAGCATAGGTTGAAAGATAAGAAACCTGTATTTGATAAATTGGTATAGAAGACAGAATCGATTTAACCAAACACAGCCTACTCGCCTTGTTGAGAAGACGTCCTTTCTAATTAGCCAGTCTGCCATGAACTTTTTCAATTACCTCCTGAGCTATCCTCTTTGTTGTTCTCTCATGGCCAATATTGACACCTAAATACTTTTCCAAAATTTGAGTAAATTGAATATGAGAGCCTCCGACAACACCTCTTTTCTCCTTTGAAAAATATTCTTTAGAACAAAAAGCCTTAAACTTGAACAGATTAACTTTCAATCCTGAAACTTTGGTAAACAAATCAAGGGTTTGTATTACCATTGCGACTTGGGATCTGATTGCTTTACGAAAAAGAATAAGGTTGTCAGCAAACATCAGGTATAAAATTTGAGGACCTCCTTTGGAAATAGCAACTGGACTCCAAGATTCATTAGTCACAAGATGAGAGATGAGACAAGTCAATTGCTTCATACACAATACAAACAAATAAAGCGATAACAGATTACCTTGTCAGAGTTGTCTTTTTAGATTAAAGTTCTGCAACCTTTCATCATTCCATAAAATCGATAATGAGGAGGAGCAGATACAATTCATGATCAATTTATTTGTACTGCAAAGAAAGCCAAAACTTTGAAGGGAACGATGAAGAAATCTCCAATACAACCTATCAAAAGCCTTCTCAAGGTCAATTTTGAATGCAACAGTCCCCCCTTTGGTTTGGTCTTTCGCATAATAAGGATCTCTTAGACAATAATGATGTTCTCACTAGTAGCTTTTTCCGAAATAAATCCTCCCAGCAGAGGACCAATCACCTCTATTAGAAAAGAATGAAGACGAGTCACCAACACCTTGGTAATAATTTTATAAGTCACATTGTATATGCTGATCGGCCTGAAACCCTTCATTGCAATAAGGCTATCAACCTGCGAAATGAGAACAATAAGAGTCTCAAAAATAGAAGCATCCAAAATTTCTCCCGAAAAGGATCTACAAACAATTCTCCAGACATCTCATCCCAATATTCCTTAAAGAACAAAGTTTGGAACCCATCTGGACCTGGAGCCTTAAAGGCATTCATCTCCATGACAACATGTCTTACTTCCTCAAAGGAGACCGGTTTAGTTAGAGTCTTGCAAGCTTCTTGACTAAGATGCGGAAGGGGAATACCATCCAGAACATTAAACTTCACATTCTTCCTAGAACAAAAGAGACACTGGAAGAACTTGTTAGCTTCCTCCTTTAAAGAATAAGCATCATTAGACCAAGTACTATTCTCTAACACAAGGTTATAAATTTTATTCCTTTTTCTTCTGACAAGAGTTTGGAGGTAAAAAAAAACTCATGTTTCTGTCTTCGAACTTCATTCATTTCTCTCTAGACTTTAGGTACCAAAAGAGTTCTTCTCTTAGAAGAAAAGAACTGAGCTCTTTTTGAAATCTATTTTCTTCATCCTTGAAATGCTTATCACCAAGACTCTTCAACAAAAAATGAACTCTGCTAATTTGTCCTTCGAGCACCCTTTTCTTAACAAAAATATTACCAAAAACCTCCAAATTGAATTTCTGAGCATTCTTTGTCACAACAACAAGACTTTTTGAAACATCCAAAGAGACAAAACCCATGCCTTATGAACTACATCACAAAACAAGGGGTGGGTGGTCCATACAGCTTGGAACCTGAAAGGACAATTTTTAGATTTTTGATTCGCTTCATCTAGTTGACTCTAAACAATGATAGGGGAATGATCGGAATGTAATCTATCAAAAATCTCATAGAAAGCCTCTGAAAATAACAAACCCCATTCTCTGTTGATGAAAACCTTATCCAGCTTCTTTGCAACCTCTAAGCCCCCTTTTACTTGCGCCAAGAAAATCTTCTCCCATTAGCTCCCATATTTATAAGCCCACAATCATCTATGGTCGTTGCGAAGGCTTGAGACAGATGATACAAACACTTCATTAAAGTCACCTATGATTAACCAAGGGCAAGAAATACCCGCGGCCGTCTTGGTAAGGTAGTTCCAAAAATCTGAATGATGATGAGCTTATGGGTGGACATAAATCGTACTGCACATCCAAATACAAGAGCCCTTATTCACCTTAATAGTAACACAGTGATCAGTAATGTCCACGAGTCTGCTCTGATTCCAAGACCTATCTGCTAAAACCCAAATGACACCATTTTGCCCTCTAACCTCCGATATATCCACTTCACAATAACCCAGCTTCTCCCAACAAATTTTTATTTTATAAAAAAATATGAGTTTCAATTAAGATAAGAAATAAAGGATGAAATTTTTTCACAATTTCTTTAAGATGAACACAGGCCAAACTTTCTGAAGCCACATTCACATTCCAAGTTAAAGCACACAATTTTTCACTATCCATAACAACAAAATTGAAATAGAGAAAAAACACTCTACCTGATTCAAGTGTTAGAAACCCCCTCTTCCAATACCTCCTTCCCTTTTCCATTTTCTACTCTAATTGGCTTCTAACCTCTCTCCATGTTCCCGAATTCTTCTATCTTGCGGCGAATTTTGGAAAGATATCGGCCTTAGACGCTTTCTGGTGAAAAAAAGAGATGGAATTTCTTGTTTGCTCCCATTAGGATCTGCTTCTGTGTCACCCTTCAAAGAGTTGTGCTTTATTACATAATTGCTTTTTTTATTAAAGGCTTTAGACATGTGGGTCTTAGAGGAGCCATAAATTTTTGACCTTCTAGAGGAGCTGACCACAAAAATAGGTTTCATGGTAGTGGGCTTTTTGCCTCTTTCTCTTAGCTTAGAGATGTTTCTAGCCGGACCTTTGTTTCTTTGATCGTTTTTACCTTTTTTCCTTCCTTTGTTTTTAACTACCTTGGCCCACCCATCTGATCACTCCTCATTTAAATTTGCATGATTCTCGCCTGATTCCCCATGCACCATGTAACACTCCGATACCATAAACCTTACTTCTAGCCGTAAAGCGAAGGATAACAAGACGTTACAACAGTTCTAAAGCTCATACATTAATAAATATAGAAGGAGATAACAAAACTAGGAGCCCGATGAAGGAATAAAGTTCTTAATCGCATAAAGCGGATTTACAAGCGCGAGGCATTCACACACGATAACTAAAAGTGCAAAGGCACAGAATACAATGTGAGACTTAATATAATAATAGTCTATATATATATATATATATATATATATATATATATATATATATATATATATATATATATATATATATATATATATCATAAACAAAAGAACTCTAGTCGTAGCCCGCGGAGTTTAGGCCGACTAGTTACAAGCAGAAAATACAGAGTTTTTGAGTTAAAACAGCTTATACAACTCTCTCAAGTAAGTCTCTAAGGCAACAAAGTATAATAACAAAAGTGAGAGAATCTACAACATAATAACTAAATGACAAGATAAACAAAGGTCCTCCGCTTTGCCACCATCCGCAAACTCACCGAGGTGGGTTGTGATGAGCGGATAATTTGTATACTTTTTGGCATTGTTTTTAGTATGTTTTTGATATGATATAGTTAGTTTTTAGTATGTTTTTATTAGTTTTTAATCAAAATTCTCTTTTCTGGACTTTACTATGAGTTTGTGTGTTTTTCTGTGATTTCAGGTATTTTCTGGCTGAAATTGAGGGACCTGAGCAAAAATCTGATTCAGAGACTCAAAAGGACTGCAGATGCTGTTGGATTCTGACCTCCCTGCACTCGAAGTGGATTTTCTGGAGCTACAGAAGCCCAATTGGCGCGCTCTCAACGGCGTTGGAAAGTAGACATCCTGGGCTTTCCAGCAATATATAATAGTCCATACTTTGCCCAAGATTTGATAGCCCAAACCGGCGTTCAAAGTCACCTCAAGAAATTCCAGCGTTAAACGCCGGAACTGGCACCTAAATGGGAGTTAAACGCCCAAACTGGCACCAAAGCTGGCGTTTAACTCCAAGAAGAGTCTCTACACGAAATTGCTTCATTGCTCAGCCCAAGCACACACCAAGTGGGCCCGGAAGAGGATTTTTATGTCATTTACTCATTTCTGTACACCCTAGGCTACTAGTTTCTTATAAGTAGGACCTTTTACTATTGTATAGAAATCTTTTGATCACTTTTAGATCTCTAGATCATCTTTGGACATTTTAGTTCTTAGATCATTGGGAGGCTGGCCATTCGGCCATGCCTAGACCTTATGCTTATGTATTTTCAACGGTGGAGTTTCTACACACCATAGATTAAGGTGTGAAGCTCTGCTGTACCTCGAGTATTAATGCAATTACTATTGTTCTTCCATTCAAATTCCGCTTGTTCTTTTACCAAGATATCACTTGTTCTTCAACATGATGAAGGTGATGATTGACGCCCATCACCATTCTCACCCATGAACAAGGTGACTGACAACCATTCTTGTTCTACAAGCATCTAAGGCTTAGTGAATATCTCTTGGATTCCTGATTGCATGATGCATGGTTGATCGCCTGACAACCGAGTGCTCGCCTGACAAACGAGCCGGCCATTCCGTGAGATCAGAGTCTTCGTGGTATAGGCAAGAACTGATGGCAGCATTCAAGAGAATCCGGAAGGTCTAACCTTGTCTGTGGTATTCTGAGTAGGATTCAATGATTGAATGACTGTGACGTGCTTCAAACCTGTAACCTACTGGGCGTTAGTGACAGACGCAAAAGAGTTATTCTATTCCGGTAGGGGAGGGAACCAAACCGGTGATTGGCCGTACTGTGACAGAGTATTGAGCATTAGCTTTCACTGCGCGGATGGGAGGTAGCTGCTGACAACAGTGAGACCCTATACGAGCTTGCCATGGAAAGGAGTAAGAAGGGTTGGATGAAGACAGTAGGAAAGCAGAGAGACGGAAGGGAAGGCATCTTCATGCGCTTATCTGAAGTTCCTACCAATGAATTACATAAGTATCACTATCTTTATCTTTTATGTTATTTTCGTTCATCACCATATATATCTGAGTTTGCCTAACTAAGATTTACAAGATGACCATAGCTTGCTTCAATACTAACAATCTCCGTGGGATCGACTCTTACTCACGTAAGGTTTATTACTTGGACGACCCAGTGCACTTGCTGGTTAGTTGTGCGAAGTTGTGTAATGCCATGGTATTGAGCGCACCAAGTTTTTGGAGCCATTACCAGGGATTATGAGAGTTGTGAAAAAGTATAGTTCACAATTTCGCGCACCAAGTTTTTGGCGCCGTTGCCGGGGATTGTTCTAGTTTTGAGCAAGCCTTTGGTAACATCAGTGCCAAGATCCGGCAACAACATCAATTTTTTGGTGTTATTGCCCGGGATTGTTTAGGCTGGACAACTGACGGTTCATCTTGTTGCTTAGATTAGGTATTTTTTTTCGAAATTCTTGAAGATGAATTCTAGAGTTTCATGATGATTTGTTGAAATCTGGCTGGCTGAGAAGCCATGTCTAATCTGATTGGACCGAGGTTTCAACTTATCACCACAAGAGCTTGTTGATTTTCATCAATTTTGCTTTTGGAGCAGTGATCTGCTAAGGCTTGGCTGACCTTTGGTCATGTCTAGTGTTTTGGACCGAAGCTTTCTTTGAAAGCTTGGCTGGCTGTGAAGCCATGTCTAATTCCTGGACCGGAGTCTTAGACTAGCATTGCACTGATTCCAGGAATTCTCATTAAAGAATTTTGATACCTTTTTCCACTTAATTTTCGAAAAACACAAAAAAAAAAAATTTACAAAACCATAAAAATCCAAAAATATTTCTTGTTTGAGTCTAGAGTCTCATCTTAAGTTTGGTGTCAAATGCATGTTTTTGTTACATTTTTCGAATCCATGCATATATTTCTTGTTTTAATCTTTAATTTCTATTGACTTGAGTGTTCATGTGTCTCATATAGTGTTAGTAGTATACAAACTGCTAAGTTTGGTGTCTTACATGCATTGTTATTTGATTCTTGTTGCATTTTAATTATTAAAAATCCAAAAATATTTTTAATTTGTGTCTTTTCAAGTCAATGATACAAGGGATTGAAGATTGAGAACACACTGCAGAGGAATTATACAGAAAAAGCTGAGCATTCAAAAATGCCCAGTGAAGAAGGCAGACTGGCGTTTAAACGCCAGCCAGGGCACCTGGTTGGGCGTTTAACGCCCAAAAAGGTAGCATTTTGGGCGTTAAACGCCAGAATGTATACCATTCTGGGCGTTTAACGCCAGGATGGTGCTAGGGGGAAGATTTTGTTTTCAAATCAATTTTTTCAAGTTTTTCAAATCAAATCTTTTTCAAATCAAATCTTTTCAATCAAATGCTTTCAAAATCAATTTCTTTCCTTTTTCAAGGATACTTACTAACAATTAATGATTTGATTGAACATTTTTTGCCTTTTCTATTAAGGAAGGTTTTATGTTTGAATCATATCTTTTCTTGTTAGGCAAGTCACTAATTTTTAAAATCATATCTTTTTAAATTGTTTTCAAATCATATCTTTTTAAATTGTTTTCAAATCATATCTTCTCAATCACATCTTTTTAAAACCTTAACTTTTCAATTAAATCTTTTTAACCTCATCTTTTTCAAATTAGTTTTCAATCAAATCTTTTTAGTTTCTAATTTCAAAATCTTTTTCAAAAATCACTTGATTTCTCTTCCACCTTTAATTTTTGAAATTTATCAATCAAATTTTCAAAATGTTTTCAAAATCTTTTAATTGAATTTTCGAAAATCCTCTTCCCTCCTTCTCACATCCTTCTATTTATGGAGTACTACTCATTCTAAATGCACAATTCGAACCTTATCTAATTAAAGTTCGAATTCTTCTTCTCCTTCTTCTTTCTATTTCTCTTTTCCTCTGACATTTCAAGGAATCTCTATACTGTGACATAGAGGATTCCACATTTTCTTTTTCTCTTCTCTTTCATATGAGCAGGAGCAGAGATAAAGGCATTCTTGTTGAAGCTGATCCTGAACCCGAAAGGACCTTGAAGAGAAAGCTAAGAGAAGCCAAAGCACAACTCTCTTTAGAGGACCTGACCGAATTCTTCAAGGAAGAAGAACCCATGGCAGCCGAAAACAACAACAATGCCAACAATGCAAGGAAGGTGCTGGGTGACTTTACTGCACCTACTCCCGACTTCTATGGGAGAAGCATCTCTATCCCTGCCATTGGAGCAAACAACTTTGAGCTTAAGCCTCAATTAGTTTCTCTAATGCAACAGAATTGCAAGTTCCATGGACTTCCAATGGAAGATCCTCATCAGTTTTTAGCTGAATTCTTGCAAATCTGTGACACAGTCAAGACTAATGGGGTTAACCCTGAGGTCTATAGACTGATGCTATTCCCTTTTGCTGTAAGAGACAGAGCTAGAATATGGTTGGATTCTCAACCTAAAGAAAGCCTGGACTCTTGGGAAAAGCTAGTCAATGCCTTCTTGGCAAAGTTCTTTCCACCACAAAGATGGAGTAAGCTTAGAGTGGAAGTCCAAACCTTCAGACAGAAGGATGGAGAATCCCTCTATGAAGCTTGGGAAAGATACAAACAATTAATCAGAAGATGTCCCTCGGACATGCTTTCTGAATGGAGCATCATAGGTATTTTCTATGATGGTCTCTCTGAACTATCCAAGATGTCCTTGGATAGCTCTGCTGGAGGATCTCTTCATCTGAAGAAGACGCCTGCAGAAGCTCAAGAATTAATTGAAATGGTTGCAAATAACCAATTCATGTACACTTCTGAAAGGAATCCTGTGAACAATGGGACTAGTCAGAAGAAAGGAGTTCTTGAGATTGACACTCTGAATGCCATATTGGCTCAGAATAAAATATTGACTCAACAAGTCAATTTGATTTCTCAAAGTCTGTCTGGAATGCAAAATGCACCAAACAGTACTAAGGATGCTTCATCTGAGGAAGAAGCTTATGATCCTGAGAACCCTTCCATGGAAGAGGTGAATTACCTAGGAGAACCCCATGGAAATACCTACAATTCTTCATGGAGAAATCACCCAAATCTCTCATGGAAGAATCAAGAGAGACCTCAACAAGGTTTCAATAACAATAATGGTGGAAGAAACAGGTTTGGCAATAACAAGCCTTTTCCATCATCTTCTCAGCAACAGACAGAGAGTTCTAAGCAGAATACTTCTGACTTAGCAACAATGGTCTCTGATCTAATAAAGACCACTCAAAGTTTCATGAATGAAACAAGGTCCTCCATCAGAAATTTGGAAGGACAAGTGGGTCAGCTGAGCAAGAAAGTTACTGAACTCCCTCCTAGTACTCTCCCAAGTAATACAGAAGAAAATCCAAAAGGAGAGTGCAAAGCCATTAACATGGCCGAATTCTGGGAGGAAAGAAAGGAGGAGGACGCCACTGAGGAAGACCTCAGTGGGCGTGCACTAACCTCCAATGAGTTCCCCAATGAGGAACAATGGGAATCTGAGGCTCAAATTGAGACCATAGAGATCCCATTGGACCTACTTCTGCCATTCATGAGCTCTGATGAATATTCTTCCTCTGAAGAGGATGAGTATGTCACTGAAGAGCAAGTTGCTAAATACCTTGGAGCAATCATGAAACTGAATGACAAGTTATTTGGAAATGAGACTTGGGAGGATGAACCACCCTTGCTCACCAAAGAACTGGATGACTTGTCTAGGCAGAAACTGCCTCAAAAGAGGCAGGATCCTAGGAAGTTTTCTATACCTTGTACCATAGGCACCATGACCTTCAAGAAGGCCTTGTGTGACTTAGGGTCAAGTGTGAACCTCATGCCCCTCTCTGTAATGGAGAAATTAGGGATCTTAGAGGTGCAAGCTGCAAGAATCTCATTAGAGATGGCAGACAACTCAAGAAAACAAGCCCATGGACTTGTAGAGGATGTTCTGGTTAAAGTTGAAGACCAGTACATTCCTACTGATTTCATAGTCCTAGAGACTGGGAAGTGCATGGATGAATCCATCATCCTTGGCAGACCCTTCCTAGCCACAGCAAAGGCTATGATTGATGTTGACAGAGGAGAGTTAATCATTCAAGTGAATGAAAAATCCTTGGTGTTTAAGGCCCAAGGATATCCCTCTGTCATCATGGAGAGGAAGCATGAAGAGCTCCTCTCAAAACAGAGCCAAACAGAGCCCCCACAGTCAAACTCTAAGTTTGGTGTTGGGAGGCTACAACCAAACTCTAAGTTTGGTGTTGAAACCCCACATTCAAACTCTAAGTTTGGTGTTGGAAGGTTTCAACACGGTTCTGAGCATTTCTGAGGCTCCATGAGAGCCCTCTGTCAAGCTAATGACATTAAAGAAGCGCTTGTTGGGAGGCAACCCAATGTTTTATAATTAATTATTTTCTTTTGTTATTTTATCTTTTTTGTAGGTTGATGATCATAAGAAGTCACAAAAACAATGAAAAAAGCAAAAACAGAATGAAAAACAGGAAGAAAAACAGCACACCCTGGAGGAAGAAGCTGCTGGCGTTCAAACGCCAGTAAGCCTAGCAGTTGGGCGTTTAACGCCCAGTCTGGCACCATTCTGGGCGTTTAACGCCAGAAAGGGGCACCAGACTGGCGTTAAACGCCAGTAAAGGGCAACAACCTGGCGTTAAACGCCAGGAATGGGCACCAGCCCGGCGTTTAACGCCAGAAATAGCTCAAAACGTGGATTTTGATGCTATTTGGTGCAGGGATGACTTTTCCTTGACACTACAGGATCTGTGGACCCCACAGGACCCTACCATCACTCTCTCTCTTCTTCCCCCATTCACCAATCACCTCAACACCTCTTCCCCAAAAACCCCTCACCTATCAAATCCCATCTTTCTCTTCACCACTCACATCCATCCTTCATAAATCCCCACCAACCTCACCCTTCAAATTCAAACCACTTTCCCTCCCAAACCCACCCATAATGGCCGAACCTTTATCCCCTTCTCTCCTATAAATACCCTTCTCAACTCTTCATTTTCACACAACCTAAACACCCTTTCTTCCCCTTCTTGGCCGAACACACTACCATCTCCCTCTTCCTCATTTCTTCTTCTTCTACTCTCTTCTTTCTTCTTTTGCTCGAGGACGAGCAAACATTTTAAGTTTGGTGTGGTAAAAGCGTTGCTTTTTCATAACCATTTATGGCATCCAAGGCCGGAGAAACCTCTAAAAAGAGGAAAGGGAAGGCAAAAGCTTCCACCTCCGAGTCATGGGAGATGGATAGATTCCTCTCAAGGGTGCATCAAGTCCACTTCTATGAAGTTGTGGCCTTGAAGAAGGTGATCCCCGAAGTCCCCTTTTCACTCAAAAAGGGTGAATATCCGGAGATCCGCCATGAGATCCGAAGAAGAGGTTGGGAAGTTCTTACCAACCCCATTCAACAAGTCGGAATCTTGATGGTTCAAGAGTTCTATGCCAATGCATGGATCACAAAGAACCATGACCAAAGTGTGAACCCGAATCCAAAGAATTATCTCACTATGGTTCGGGGGAAATACTTGGATTTTAGTCCGGAGAGTGTGAGGGTGGCGTTCAACTTGCCTATGATGCAAGGAGATGAGCATCCTTACACTAGAAGGGTCAACTTTGATCAAAGGTTGGACCAAGTCCTCACAGTCATATGTGAAGAGGGCGCACAATGGAAGCAAGATTCAAGAGGAAAGCCGGTCCAATTGAGAAGGCATGACCTCAAGCCCGTGGCTAGAGGATGGTTAGAGTTCATACAACGCTCAATCATCCCCACTAGCAACCGGTCCGAAGTTACCATAGACCGGGCCATCATGATCCATAGTATCATGATTGGAGAAGAAATAGAGGTTCATGAGGTTATAGCCCAAGAACTCTATAAGGTGGCGGACAAGACCTCCACCTTGGCAAGGTTAGCCTTTCCTCATCTCATTTGTCACCTCTGTTATTCAGTTGGAGTTGACATAGAGGGAGACATTCCCATTGATGAGGACAAGCCCATCACCAAGAAAAGGATGGAGTACACAAGAGATCTCACTCATCATGAAATCCCTGAGATTCCTCAAGGGATGAATTTTCCTCCACAAAACTATTGGGAGCAACTAAACACCTCCCTAGGAGAACTAAGTTCCAACATGGGACAACTGAGGGTGGAGCATCAAGAACACTCCATCATCCTTTATGAAATTAGAGAAGATCAAAGAATCATGAGGGAGGAGCAACAAAGACAAGGAAGAGACATTGAGGAGCTCAAGCACTCCATAGGATCTTCAAGAGCAAGAAAGAGCCGCCATCACTAAGGTGGACCCGTTCTTTGATTTCCTTGTTATTGTCTTATGTTTTTCGAATTTTAATGCTTATGTTTATCCATGTTTGTGTCTTGTGATCATTAGTGTCTTAGTGTCCATGCCTTAAAGTTATGAATGTCCTATGAATCCGTCACCTTTCTTAAATAAAATGTGCTTAATTGAAAAAGAAAAGAATTGCATGAATTCTGAATTTTATAATAGTTTAATTATTTTGATGTGGTGGCAACACTTTTGTTCTCTGAATGTATGCTTGAACAGTGCATATGTCTTTTGAATTTGTGGTTCATGAATATTGGCTCTTGAAAGAATGATGAAAAAGGAGACATGTTACTGAGGATCTGAAAAATCATTAAAAATGATTCTTGAAGCAAGAAAAAGCAGTGAATACAAAAAAAAAAAAGAAAGAAAGCAAGCGAAAAAAAAAAAAACCGAAAAAGAAAAAAAAAGGGGAAAAAAGAGAAAAAGAGAAAGAAAAAGAAAGAATAAAGTTGTGATCCAAGGCAAATAAGAGTGTGCTTAAGAACCCTGGACACCTCTAATTGGGGAATTTAGCAAAGCTGAGTCACAATCTGAAAAGGTTCACCCAATTATGTGTCTGTGGTATGTATGTATCCGGTGGTAATACTGGAAGACAGAGTGCTTTGGGCCACGGCCAAGACTCAAGAAATAGCTATGTTCAAGAATCATCATACTTAAACTAGGAGAATCATTAACACTATCTGGATTCTAAGTTCCTAAAGAAGCCAATCATTCTGAATTACAAGGGATAGAGTGAGATGCCAAAACTATTCAGAGGCAAAAAGTAAAAGCCCCGCTCATCTAATTAATACTGATCTTCATAGATGTTTTTGGAGTTCATTGCATATTCTCTTCTTTTTATCTTATTTGATTTTCAGTTGCTTGGGGACAAGCAACAATTTAAGTTTGGTGTTGTGATGAGCGGATAATTTGTATACTTTTTGGCATTGTTTTTAGTATGTTTTTGATATGATATAGTTAGTTTTTAGTATGTTTTTATTAGTTTTTAATCAAAATTCTCTTTTCTGGACTTTACTATGAGTTTGTGTGTTTTTCTGTGATTTCAGGTATTTTCTGGCTGAAATTGAGGGACCTGAGCAAAAATCTGATTCAGAGACTCAAAAGGACTGCAGATGCTGTTGGATTCTGACCTCCCTGCACTCGAAGTGGATTTTCTGGAGCTATAGAAGCCCAATTGGCGCGCTCTCAATGGCGTTGGAAATTAGACATCCTGGGCTTTCCAGCAATATATAATAGTCCATACTTTGCCCAAGATTTGATAGCCCAAACCGGCGTTCAAAGTCACCTCAAGAAATTCCAGCGTTAAACGCCGGAACTGGCACCTAAATGGGAGTTAAACGCCCAAACTGGCACCAAAGCTGGCGTTTAACTCCAAGAAGAGTCTCTACACGAAATTGCTTCATTGCTCAGCCCAAGCACACACCAAGTGGGCCCGGAAGAGGATTTTTATGTCATTTACTCATTTCTGTACACCCTAGGCTACTAGTTTCTTATAAGTAGGACCTTTTACTATTGTATAGAAATTTTTTGATCACTTTTAGATCTCTAGATCATCTTTGGACATTTTAGTTCTTAGATCATTGGGAGGCTGGCCATTCGGCCATGCCTAGACCTTATGCTTATGTATTTTCAACGGTGGAGTTTCTACACACCATAGATTAAGGTGTGAAGCTCTGCTGTACCTCGAGTATTAATGCAATTACTATTGTTCTTCCATTCAAATTCCGCTTGTTCTTTTACCAAGATATCACTTGTTCTTCAACATGATGAAGGTGATGATTGACGCCCATCACCATTCTCACCCATGAACAAGGTGACTGACAACCATTCTTGTTCTACAAGCATCTAAGGCTTAGTGAATATCTCTTGGATTCCTGATTGCATGATGCATGGTTGATCGCCTGACAACCGAGTGCTCGCCTGACAAACGAGCCAGCCATTCCGTGAGATCAGAGTCTTCGTGGTATAGGCAAGAACTGATGGCAGTATTCAAGAGAATCCGGAAGGTCTAACCTTGTCTGTGGTATTCTGAGTAGGATTCAATGATTGAATGACTGTGACGTGCTTCAAACCTGTAACCTACTGGGCGTTAGTGACAGACGCAAAAGAGTTATTCTACTCCGGTAGGGGAGGGAACCAAACCGGTGATTGGCCGTACTGTGACAGAGTATTGAGCATTAGCTTTCACTGCGCGGATGGGAGGTAGCTGCTGACAACAGTGAGACCCTATACGAGCTTGCCATGGAAAGGAGTAAGAAGGGTTGGATGAAGACAGTAGGAAAGCAGAGAGACGGAAGGGAAGGCATCTTCATGCGCTTATCTGAAGTTCCTACCAATGAATTACATAAGTATCACTATCTTTATCTTTTATGTTATTTTCGTTCATCACCATATATATCTGAGTTTGCCTAACTAAGATTTACAAGATGACCATAGCTTGCTTCAATACTAACAATCTCCGTGGGATCGACCCTTACTCACGTAAGGTTTATTACTTGGACGACCCAGTGCACTTGCTGGTTAGTTGTGCGAAGTTGTGTAATGCCATGGTATTGAGCGCACCAAGTTTTTGGAGCCATTACCAGGGATTATGAGAGTTGTGAAAAAGTATAGTTCACAATTTCGCGCACCAGGTTGCAACCTGCATCTGAAAAACAACAAAAACATATGGTATGGAACCAGAGATTCTCAGTATGGTAACAATGTCCAATATATAACAGTGCCTAATATATAAGATATAAGGTTCCGGGATACCAAAGGCAATCCTAGAACTTCACATCACAGATATTTAAGCTTAACAAAAAAATTATTAACCTAAACCAACCATCATAAATAAGGCTATCTAAAACTTAGGGGATTTATAACTAATACTTATCACACAGCTGCATCCCACAGCCTTCACCAACCTAACCTCCATGCGATCCCATCGTCACCGCCTCCCGATCCTCCTTAACACCAGTCAAACACATTTTATACAAACAAGTAAAGCACAAATAGTATTCATGTGTAACAGGTAAGTCAATTAGCATTTAGACATATTATTCAATTAGGCAAAACTCAAGTAATCAAAGCAGGCAAGCATGTAAAAGATGCATATGATGAATGCCTATCCTATTTGGCTCGTGATATCACTTGTCGGTTCAAAATGCCAACCCGACATATCCCTGGGATGTCGCCTTTCTGCCATGACTAGGGTTATAGTGCCCTACTCACTATTTCTAGTGCCCAGTACTTTGTCTTGCGCCCCGCGAGTTATAGTGCCCGGCACACTCCTTCGGATTATAGTGCCCGAGTTCACTCTGGCAGCAGAAAGATTATGTGAGCGAGAGACTGCCACATCCCTCACATCTCAACGTAGGCAGGAGACTGCCTCGACCCCTATGCGGGCACAGCTACCTCTAACAAGCAGGAGACTGCCACAGCCCTTGCCCAAGGCACATAGCGACTTGCCAAACATACAATTTAGTAATACATTACAGCTCATAGTACAATTCCATTTATATTCATTCCATTACTCACCATCCTCCATCGATATATCAAGTTCATCATCAACCCCACACCCCATTAGTTAACAAGACGAAAACACCCAACAGACATAGCAAGCCTAAGTCACCGTCTTCTATAACCCATATATAAATCTATTAATCTCAAAAATAAACCCATCTATACTAAATCCTAGGTCTCATTACTAGTCACAAGTCTTAAGGAGAAGTTAAGGGAATTTGGAAAGCTTGAGAGTCTTTAAAAATGAAGAAAACACATTTTCAGCAAAATGGGAATCACGTGTACGCATAAGCCACACGTACGTATGGGAGTGCATTATTGAAAGGTCACGCGTACGCATGCACCTTGCTCGCGTATGCATGCACCTTGCTCGCATACGCGAGATACCAAACCCGAAAGGGTTTGTTGCGTCGCGTGCAGGTGGTCGCGTACGCATGCTGCATTAGACCCAGAAAAATTTCATACTGCAGAATTTTAGAATTTCGCACCGAACTTCAAACGTTCATAACTCCTTCCAAAAAACTCCATTTTAATCAAAATTTATATCATTTTAAAGCTCTTGAAATCATATTTAATTCCATATTAAAACCAATTAATTTTGAAAACCGAGACTCAAGTTATGATCCGTCAAAATTTGTTAAAAACAAGATTTTACACAAAAGTATCAAAATCTTCTAGTCTCCAAATTCCAAAGCCAAACCAAACCAAGACTTGCTCAATCATTCCAAACTCAACCAAAATCAATACCAAAACATACTAAACTTAAATCCAATGTCCTTCAATCATTTCCTAACCATCCCACTTAATTTTTCTTCTTCTCCACTCAATAAATTTATACATTCAATAAATCTCAAATCCACTCACGCACGCACGCACGCACGCACACAGAGAGAGAGAGAGAGAGAGACCTAGATTCTACTATTTTTACAGTACAAGTTATGTAAATCGGTACTATTTCTATAGTACAAGTTCATACAATTTTGGTTTTTACATAAATTTTGAGATGCTTACAATTTTTCAAATGCTTATCTAATCTTCTCCTAGGTTGATCCCGAAGCAATCGTCTTCGTTTTGATTATAGTCACTTGAGGATTCTGCTGAAGAACTAGGATCTTCTTTGTGTGCTTTATCTTCTTCGATCATCTACATTATTTGCTAGAGATGTTTTACTAGTGTTTCTTTTGATTGGGCTCCTTCTAGGGCTGCAGCGATTTGGGCTTTCTGATTGAGAAATATTGACTTTTTATAATCAAATAGCTTGGCGAACTTAGGGAGTTCATTGAACCATTTTCGGACTATGTCTGGGTGAGTCATGGTTGCATCGAATTGAGACCACCATTTAACATAGGCATTTATTTAAAGCATTGGTGGTGCTTTTGGATGCTCCTGTTTGCCATACCTGTATTGCCATGAGAATACCCAAAACAGTGAAAATGTAGAGAAAAATTGAAGATTCATAGGGATGCTTGTTTCCTATTGGTCAAATTTTTTGGTGAAACTTTTGAACCCCTCATCGGTAGGTGGGGGCAAGATCTCTGGTAATGGGCCAAAATAATCCCACCATTGGGTAAACCAGTTTGGAAAATGATAATTGGTATTTTTCTTGAAGTAAATGAGCCAGGAATGTCTATTCTGATTATGTTATAACCAAAATACTTTTGTCCAGGCATTCACATAATCCCAATAAGAATATCCTATTGGGTCAAAAGGTTGGAAAAATTTCTTGGTATTATTTGGGTTTTTTCCAAATTAAGTAGGGGTGAGTACTTTTAGTATTTGAATGGTTGAATTTATGTTAGTGGCATCTTTGGAATCTTTGTAGTGTTTTACCGAGATTGAATCTAAATCCACTAGTATGAATTCATAAAAATGTTTGATTTTGTTTATGGCTGTTGGTCTAAAATGGAATCCTTGTGGAAAGACTTTAGGGATTACTTTAAAATGTGATTTTTTCCCAGAATTAAGGTCCATTAAGAGGACAGATGAGAATTTGTTTTTTGAAATGTATGTGAATTGTGGTTTTGGTTAGGTGTTCAGGGACTGGATTTGAATTGATTGAGGTAATTTTGTTTGGGTGATTGTTTTACCTTTTGGGTCATTACATATGGTCTTTTGGGCTACTACTTATGACAAAAGTTTGGTTAGGTCTATTTCATCATCATCTGAGCTGTCACATATATCAGTCCAGGATTTTTTGTGAAGTTTTGAAAGGCCTACATCCTGTAAGGCCAACAAGGTTTGGATTAGGAGAGCATAGTCTGTCTTTGTTTATTTTGCTGTTTGGCTACTTGGAGGTTGAGTAGATGACTCAACTATATTTTTTGTGATCTGAGTAGATGACTCAGTTGGCTCTTGGGTTATTGGGATAGGTTGTTGGGTAGATGACCCGGTTGGGATGCTTGACCCTGATTTTTTACTTGGCTCTGGTAGGGCTAGGCGGATGCCTCTGCCTCTTACAGAGGCTAATGTTGCCTTTTTAGGCATGTGGTGGCTTTCCCTGCAAATATTCACGGGTAAGGTAATCAGGGAGAGAGTTTGAGATTCCTTGAATGTATTCAATTTCAAAATAAAAAATGCTTAAAATTGCTTGCCAGCGAACAAAAATGTGTTTAGATGCAAGATTTTTTACATCTTTTTGTAAAATTCTTCGCCAGATTTACAATCTACTTTGACTAGAAATTTTTGGTTTAATAAATCATATTGGAATTTTGAAATACACAAAACAATTGCTAAAACCTCTTTTTTATGGTTGAATAATTTTGTTGGGAGGTATTCCAATGCTTTAATGTAAATGAAATGATACATTCTTTATTATTAAGTTTTTGATTTAGGATGCCACCATAATCCAGATCTAAATCATCCGTCTCAACAATTTTGAAAGCCTGTGGAATAGGGAGGTAAAGACAAGGGAGTTCCTTGACGCTGAGTTTGAGTTTTTTGACAATCTTAGTATGGGTATTTGTCCAAGGAGGGGTTTTTTTTCCCCAGACGCTCATGGAGAGGTTTGATAAGGGTGCTTAGATTTAGAATAAAATCTGCTACATAATTTATGCAGCCAAGGAACCTTTGGAGGAGTAGGAATGTTCAAACCCATCAAACCCAAATAACATCAACAATTCTCAATAACATCATTAATTAATATCCATCTCATACAACATAAATCCACATATAATTTAGCATACATCAACATTATTCAATCCTATCTTAGGGTCTACTAGCCTAAGTTTCATGAAACATTATATACTACACAAAGAAAACCAAAACGATACATTGGCCAATTATCCTCCTCGCACAAAACCACCAAAAAGCCAAGACAACTCCAAAAAGTACTAAACCTCAAACTAACAACACATATATTACCACAATCAAAACCTAAAAACCACAACATACAAAACTACAAAGGTATATGAGAGACTTTACCTTGTCCATAGAAATTGGGGATGAAACCCAACAATTCCTCATTAAAGGTTGGTACCTAAACAACCAAAACACAAAAATCTACTCAAAACTCAAGCTTCAAATTTTGAATTTCTTAGGACAGAGGAAAGGAGTAAGAAATTCGAAATCTTACCTACAAGGCTTAGCTAGAATAAACGGGTTCGACAAGAGCTTCGCGTAGCAACTGAGGGCACACGAATCGGAGCATTGTAACTCGAGATACAAGCGAAAGAAGAGGGAGATGAATAGTAACCCTTCTCTTCTCCTCTCTCTCAACCCAGTTGCAAAAAAGGTGTGTTATGTTATTTTATGAGGCTGATTGACCTCATTTAGGGTACTTTTATATGTTGGGTTTGGGCCCAACTTGGGCCCGGTCCAACTGCGTTGCGTTTTTGGTTTGTTTGGCCTAATTTTGGGCCAAACCTTTAAGATAAGTGCCCGGTTTGCTATTTCAAATACTTTTCTAAGGTTTTCTACTATTTTACACTCTCTCACGTAGTACTGGACAGACTTAAGTCGGTGTGGCTGGCTAATCTATCGGTACGCGTTGTTACGTGAAAATTTTCAAAATATAACATTTTTCCACTCAGAAAAATTCACTGAATCCAAATCTCACATTTATATTTTAAGAAAAATATTTTTATATTTTTGAACCTATTCCGAGCAATTCAATTATTCTATTCTACTTTTGCAGTTTTACGCAAAAATTCTTGTTCTTACACACCAACATAGGTAAAACTTTCTCTCTTTCCTGATTTTTAGTAAAAGCAAATTCCTTTCCAAAAACGAATTCTTTCTGCGTCGCTTCCTTCTCAGTCGTATCTCCCATCGGAATATCATTTTCCGGTGTCTAGATTACACCCTTTTCCAAATTAACTGCTGTCTTTCTCATGCAGTCAATAGATATATGGCCATAACACTTGCTAGTGTCATAGATGAGCTCTATATATTCATATTCTATCATATAAACCATTTCATTGATTTCGATCTCATCAATCACTGGCACACCTAGGTCTATTTGCACACAAGCGCATGCAAATTTTTCTCTTTTCGCCTCTTTAGTAGCAACTTCCACTTTTATCGGATTACCAATCGCTGTCATAATACGTTGCATAACTTTCTCGAGGTAATAAAGAATCTTTAAACCAGTCATATGAGTCCAGACTAGAGTGGATTCAAAAAATTCTTCAGCAGAGGATGAAAATCAAATGATTATGGTTTTATGGCTAAATAGAAACCATCAATCATCCAAGGTCCTCTAAGAAGAATTTTCTTATGATCCTCCTTTAAATCATACATAACGAGGAAGTATCCATTCCCAATATCCAAAAGTTCATATCCCCTTTTAACTTCCATATGAATTTCAATCTATGTGACAAAGCCGTGTAGCTAAGATGTTTGCCAAGAACCTTTACCACAATGAAGTCTTTTAGGGTTCCACAAATTAAACACCCTTTTCCCTTTCTTGAAAAGGTGATCTTGGATCTAGATGAGCTCCCATGTCTCTCTATCATCACAACCAAGCGATCTCTATCTAAGGACTCATCCATAACCAAGGGTTTCGCTGCCGATTCTCATACCATATATCCCTGAAAGAGACTTTTGTCATAGAGACTCCTGACATGTCCGAATCACCCCACCATGATCAACTCCTCCTCTTGCATCCTTTTGTATGTCTGCTGTGTTCTTGGTCATTGTTAATTCGCTCTCTCCTGCTCTTGCCCTCTCTCGCCATTAACAACTAATAGTACTAATTCTGTTTATTTAATAAATGTAAAATAAAATGCATTAAAAACTTAAATCTTTTATATTTTTAGTAAAAGCTTTTTTAATTTATAAACTTAACAAGTGCATTTAGAACACAAGATAGATAAATTTTTATTTTTTTTTTATATGTTAATCTTAATTTATATTTTTAATGGGCTAACTTCTTATTTACAAGTTAATATTTCATAAAGTGGCACTAAACATAGCAAAAAAAAAAGGCATGATAGGTTATTCTTCGTGTTCTTCTTATTATTTTTTTTACTATGAACAGGTCCAATCTTATTATTTGATTTTTGAATATAGTTATAGGATTCTAAATATAATTATAAGGATAATTTAAAATTAAAATGACTTATTAATAATTATGTTAAATGTGAAATTTTAATGAAACTTTGAGTTGTATTATAACTAAATTATTAATTTTAAATATTTTAAATTTTATATTAATAATTTAAATAATTTTATTAATACAATTAATATTTAGCTAACATGTATTTTAAGAACATATGATAAATTTTTTTAGTAAAAAATATAAAATAAATATATTAAAAATTTAAGTTTTTTCTATTTCTAATAAAAAAATTAATTTATAAATTTAATATGTGTCTTTAGAGTTTAGAATATAAGATAGATAAATCCGTACAATTATATTTAAACTACTTTTGAATCATTAAATCTCTGAATTAATTCATCGACCGATTTATTGAATTTATTTGTGCGCTATTTTTAAAAAATATATTTTTTTAAATTATATGTTTAAAAATTTTTTTTATAAAAATAAAAATGATTTTATGTTTAGATATCTCATGTAAAAAGATTGTTTTATCTATCAATTCTATATATTTAGGTAAAATAGGATAAAAGTATTTTTTTGTTTATTTATTATGTAAAAAATATATTTTTTTTAAAAAAAAATCTATTAAAAAAATGAAATTATAACTTTTTAAAAAAATATTTTTTATTTTTTTAGTATTTTTATTTTTACTATTAAAAATTTGACAAACACAAAGATAAACATATTAACCCGTGGTCCCGTCCAGTTTTCAGAAACTAAGGTGAAAATTCACCACTGCAGCCTGTAGTCTTGGATTGGAAAACAACAAAGCAATCAATTGAAAAGCACAAATCCGATCCCCAATAATTGAGAATTGTTCTGCATGTAGCATGTGGGATCTCTCCACTAATCCGGCACTGTTTTCGACCGTTTCAACTTTCAAGAATCAACATTCCTTTGCTAGCTGCTTGTGGGTGGTCACCGCTTGAACCACTCTTTCTTTCATTACTGTTGATTTATTTGATAGAAAATGTTATATACCTAATGATATAAGTCTATAACTTTAGAATGATACATTGATACACAATAATATTTAGTTCTTAACTTCTTATAAAAACATTAGGACACGAATATTAAATATAAGATATTTTTTATTTATAATTTCGTTTTTTTAAGATTTTATTATTCTACCTTTTAATTTCGTCATTTTTATTATTAACAACAGTAAAAATTAATTTTTAACGATAAATATGTTTATTTTTTGTTAGTCTTAATAAATGAAAGAGATTATATATGGCTAAAAAATTAGAATAATAGTAAGCTTAATGGTGTATTTATTAAAAAGAGAATTAATTACGTGAATTACAAATATATAATAACACATCATTAAGACATACTAATAAATAATTTTAGCTCAAAATTATGCAATGTTCTATTTTAATTTTCCTTATAAATATGTCTGATCCTAAATAATTTTATATAAATCGAATCAATTATATTTAATTTATATTTTTTAATGTAAATCAAATAAATTGAATTTAACATAATATGTGGTAACAATTCAATTTACTACTAGACAATATATATATACAGTAATTTGATTTATTATTTATAATATATTATTGATATTTACTACTTTATATATATGTCAATAATATGTTATAAGTAGTAAATCGAACAGTAATAAATCGAATTAACTAGATTCGATTTACTATTGATACAGTATATATAATAAATCGAATCCAATTAATTCGATTTATATTAAAAAAGTATAAATTAAATTTAATTAATTTAATTTACATAGAACTACATTAAGACATACATATAATCTATTTTATTTTAAAAGATTGGTTTAATATTAATCTCTATTTAATTTATTTGTGTGATGTACCCATCATTTAGTTGGAGTTGGAATACAAGTATATATTTTATGGAAAAAATATTTTTTTCTTTTTATTTGGGACGAAATGTATAGCACTAAATTCCTAAAATTTTAAACAGAAAAGAACTTTTAAAAAGTATTCGAAAATTGAGAAAAGATCTATTTAATTCTAATGAAAAATAATTATTTAAGAGTCATTCTGATAAAAACGTCTAAAACATTTTTTTTTAAAGATATTTTTAATAATTAAAATTTAACACATATAATCGTTTAAATCGTGTTATTTTTGTCAAAATTAGGTCAAACAAATTAATTTAACCGAAAAATGATGAATTAAATTTTAAATTGGTCTAAATTAATATTTTTTTAATAAAAAATTACTACAGTACTTCTATTATAAAGAATAACTAAAATACTCTTATTATATATATTAATTTTGAGAATTCTAAATTCTATCATTTTTTTTTACTGTCGTCATAGGGTTAGGATTTAGAGTTTTTAAAATTAATATATATATATTTAATAAGAGTATTTTAATTATTTTTTATAATAAAAATATTATAATAATTTTTTATAAAAAATATTAATTTATATCAGTTTAAAATATAATTTATTAAATTTTTGACCAAACTAATTTATCTAGTCTAATTTTAATAAAAATATCACAATTTAATTAAATTTAATTAATTATATGTATTAACTTTTAATTTTTAAAAACATCTTTAAAAAAAATATTTTTACCATAATAAGTGGCTCCCTAATTATTTTAGTACCAAGCAAAGTTATTATTCATATCTCAGCATTGTACCATTGCTAACAACGTTTTATAATATACTATTATTTGAGTCATTTAAAAAATAGTGAATATATAATGATAGGGGATGAAAGAGTGTAAAAAGAAAAAATGAACTATATTTCAAAATTCAAATGAAATAAAAGCATTAATCATTTATATTTAAGCCATTAACTTCATCAATGTCTACAACCAAGTGACCAACCATCATCAACCTACTAGCAATCACTCATCCTGATCCCTTCATCTTTCGCCGATTTATTATATATTTATTAAGAAAATAAAATATTTAATAAAAATAATATTATCATAGTGGAATGCTAGAACCTGAAAGTGGTAATAGATAAAGACATCTCAGTTCAGGGGACATGTAGTAAACTAGTAATGGTTATTGGCTATTAAAGAAAAAAACACCGAGTTTTTTCTTAAGAAACCTTAATGCTTCCTTTTTGTTCTTCTTAACATGGTTTTAAGTAACAAAATTACTATTTAGGTGAATATTTCAGCATGCAGTTTGGAGTGTAAAACGACAAAGCAATGAAAAGCAGTGTCCAACAATAATTGAGAGTTGGGACACACCTAGCACTAGTCTCCAGTGTTTTTGACTGTTTCAAGATTATCTCTTAGCTGGGTGTCGGTTGTTGCCACTTGATGACTTTTGAACGACTCTTTCTTTCATACTTTCATCACTATTGATTCATGTCGTATCAAATTAATAATTAAGAATTATTAAATAATAATTTAATAAAATTTGGGATATTATTTAACGATTCTATTCTTATGAAGAGAAATTATACGTGGGCTTTTTATCTTATTCAAAAGAAAATGTTATATGCATAGGAACCATGTTTTGTTGATGGAGGTGCAAATTTTAAAATGATAATATATAATGATATCTAAGATTGGTAAAAAAATTATAATAAAAATATTAAAGCTAAAATATAAATTTTTATTATATATATATTTTTAAAATATTTATTATTTCACTTTTTAACTTGGTCATCTTCATCACTAATAATAACGACTAAGATAAAATTATTTTTTAACAGAAATAATGTTTATTTTTTTAATTTAATTAATAAATCAATTTTTATAGTTAATACTAACTAATCTAAATTATAAATTTTAATTCTAAATCTTAAATCTTTCTAAAAATAAGGATTAATTTTTTATATTTTTATTATTGTTTTAATAAATAAATAAAACACATTATATATAAAAGATATTAAAAATAATATTTTTAATATAAAAAAGAAAAAACAAAATAAAAAATTGACTAATATAAATTTGATTATAAAAATTATAAAAATGACTAATAAAAATTTATCAAAAAAAATTTAATAAAAAATAGAAATTATAGTTATATTTTAAAAAGAATATGTATTGTACATAATACTTTTAATTTTTAATTTTTTATTATAAAAAAAAGTATATTATTCACTTTTCACCCAACTTTTCTCTTAACTGTATTATTACCCATTTGGTGGTGGAATATGCAATAGCATCTCCTTTCGCATAAATATTATGCCCATCCACAAACAAGAATTCATTTCAGATCAAAACATGAGCTACTCATCAACTGAGCCCTGAGGTCTGATTTCCTTTTAACTTCTATCTTATTATTATCATTATTTGTGTTGCTTTTTTTAATTAACCTTTTCTTGAACGAAAAACTATGTCACTTCCATTTGCAGCTACCTTCAATTACCAGAGACAAGCCACCATTAACTACTTCATCAATGTCTACAACCCAACCATCATCAACCTAATAGCAACCACTCATCCAGATCCCTTCATTATTCGCCGCCACAAAATCTACGCTTTCATTCTTTTTGCACTCCTAGCATTTCTTCAGATCCAGAACACCGGAAGCACACCATCACCGTTCCATGATCACCCTGTCACAACCCAAGCTTGTTTTCTTGCCATTTTTTGTTACTTCCTAGCCTTCATGGCCTCGCTGCGTTTGCCTCAGTATTCTTCTCAGTTAAGCACAGCCATGGCGGCTTTCGGTTCGTTCTCCTCGGCTACCTTGGTAACACTGCTTATTCCTGAATCTTGGTGGAACTTTAGATATGTTTTTTATGTTTTAGTTGGCATGGTTGAGTTGCATCCACTTCTAACTGTGCTCTATGACAGGTACATTCTGAGATCTGTCTTGAGAATGAGGAGATCGTGGCAGCGAAATTCCCAAAGGCAACAACAACTCTTGCCACTGAGATACATGGATCTGATGAGTAGAGAGCACCGTAATAATAATGTGTACTTGATGGAAGCACCAATGGAAGTTACTGTCGTAGATTCGTATGTTGTTCCATTTTGAGGGTAATTCTCTTTGCGGGATCTTCTTTTATTTAGAGAGGGCTGGAAGAAAATAAGTAACTGCCACTCGAAGCTACCAAGTTCCTCTATCTTGTTACATATTGTAGAGTTATATTTCCGTTACCGTTGTTATTATTTTTACTTTGCAGGTTTTCTTTCAGTTCATGGGAGTTGCTGTACCAATGTTATTCAGTAATGAGTTAATGAAGTATATATAACTTTCAGCCTTCAGTCTTCTTCTCTCTCACCTCGAAGCTCGGGATCAAGGATTTATACATCATCATTCATTCATCAGTGCTGCAATTTTCTTTGATTCGCGGGCGGTAAGAGAAATCTTTAGTTGTCATTCCTCGCCATGTTGACTGATCTATATCACTACCACAAAGATAAAATTTAGCCACTAAATTTTAACCACGAAACATTAAATTGTGAAAAAAAATAAATGAACATATCTTTTATTTATCACAAAACATTGATTATAATGGCTAAAAATTAACTTTTTGCCATAAATGATATTTTTCTTAGTCTTTGAATTCCAAGGTTATATTTCTAAAACTCTGCTTCTTCTTTACGAGTCATAGTAGTCCTATGTTGAATAAATTTATTTTTTAAATAAATTTATTAATTTATAATATTATTTTTTAAAATAATTTTTTAAATAAATTTATTAATTTATAATATTATTTTTTTTAAATATTTTAACATTAATACAAATTTATGAAATTAAATTTAAAAATATAAAAAAATAAATTTAAATAAAATAAAAAATTATAAAAATAAAGATAATATTCTAATATTTGAATTAATTATAAAGATAAAATTTATTTAGTTAAAATAATATAATTTGAATAAATAATAAAATATTCAATAATTTTTAGTAAAAAATATTTTTAGTGAATTGTTTACTAAAAATAAATTATTTTATCATTTGTTGAATTTAAAAAAAAATAAAAAAAAAATAAAAAAATAGTTTTTATATACTAATTTAGTACTCATTATGTATCTTTGTGAGTACTGTATTCTAATTATATGTATAATTATCTTTTTAAAAATTATTTTATAAAATTATAAATTAATTTTTTTATTTATACTATTATTTAATTGATATATACTATTAATTAATTATTTTATTATATTATTTATACTATATATACTATTATTTTTTATTTATACTATTACTGAATTGAGATATACTATTAATTAATTATTTATACTATTTAATTATTTTTTAGATAATTTCTTGTCGAGTTGATAATTAAAAGTTCGTTAAATAATTTGATAGGTTTGATTAAATTCTCAATTTTGTTAGGTAGATAATGACTTTTGTAAATAATGTGAATAATGGACTCTAAAATTATCCCAATAAAATAAAAAAATACTCCACCCAAAATTACTTTTTAACCCTTAATATTAAAATAACCATATGCACAACTAGTGAATTGAATATTGAGTCATTGTTAACTATGCATGAATAAATCAAATCAAAAGAAATAACCATCCAATTAAACATAATCAACATAATCATCTGCATACTTATTGAATTGAACATCCGACATATCCATTGTTTATATTGTTTAGTATTCTCATTGTCTTCCTATACTTTTTTTTTTAATTATTATTTAATAATTTTCAACTATCGACTTCATATACAATTAACTAATAAATGCTTACTATATTTCAAAAAAATAATACTAATAAATTAATATTTTTAATTAATATCAATTAATTTTTTGAAAAATTTTTGTTTATTTTAAATTCTAATTCCTAACAAAAAATAATTAATTTTAAATTTTAATATGTTTTGTATTGCACGGAATAATTAATAAAAATATATAAAATTTTTTATTAAAAAATTAAACAAAAAATATATATAATAATTATTACTATAAATATTTTATAAAATTATAATTAAAATCAAAATTTAATGATTTTAATGTTAAAAATAACTCGTATTTATATTAACTAATTTGGATTGGTTGAGTGATCATCTCACTTCTCTACTTAAACAAGTATTAGGATTTCGAATCCGTTTTGTAAATGTAACAACTTTTTATTTACTAGTACAGTAGATCCTTAATAAATGGAGTTTCAATTCGTGATAGATTTATTCTGAGCCTATCGGGTTAGAAAATAGGTAAAAAAAAATAGTATTTATCTTGAAAATAGAACAATTCTCATTGATATATAACAATAATTATGGAGATTTATCTTTGTTGAAATTTAACTATGACAATTTTATTTGTTGGTATCATATTTCTTCATAAAGTCAATACAATATGATAAGTGTTGTTACTAGTTAAAATTTCATATTTTATGACATGATTTTCAAGTTTTCAAACTTATAGACTTATATCATTACAAAAATTATTAAATTGATTAATATTCTTTGATAATATTATCAAAATACCATCATTGTATTAATTTGTGTGAAAAGAAGTCATAATCATTTTTGTTATTCAATATATAATTTATTCTATTGAAAAATGAATTATCATTCCTAAATTAGTAAACACATTTTTTTCATATTTTATACTATTTTATTTGGCAGTAATTGCCGTTAAAAAAAATAAATAACTACACTATCTTATAATATAATGTATAAAGTAATTTTTTATTTTAAAATAAATTTTGGTAAGTAAGGTAAAACTTAAAATAAGTTTTTTACACAAATTTAAATTTGAATTTAAAATTGATTAACAACTCACCTTTTTTAAATTTTAATAACAAAAACAAAATTAGTTCGATACAAATTAAAATATTCAGCATTAAATAATTTTAATCATTTAAATTTTAATTACCAAAAATTGAATTTAAAATTAATTATAACTTAATAATTGATAATACACACACACACATATATATATATATATATATATATATATATATATATATATATATATATATATATATATATATATATATATATATATATTAGTACACAAAAAATAATATCTAATATATAATTCTTTTTGATATAGCTAATAATTTATTGAGAATTGATTTATTGTCCAAATTTATTTTAATAAATTTTATAGTATGTGATAGTGATATTATTTTTATTATTATTTAAGAAATTATTCATATTTTTTATTATATATAATTAACTTAATTAATAATTTTTATTATTATTTTTCTACCCAAAAGATCATGTTTATACTATTTATATATTTTTTCAATGCTAATAAATAAATAAGTATTTGTATTATTATGTTTATTATCCTGTATAATAGCTTAAGTTGTTTATTTTGTATGTTAAATAATATAAATTATATTTTGTATATTAAATGTATTAATTTATTCATATTAAAAAGAAAAAATTATGCAATTAATCATGTTTAGTTGATTTACATAAATTATCTTTATAAAGAATAAAAAAATAATTTAACATATCTAATAATTTTTTATATACGTGATATCATATATATATTAAGATGATTTATTTTAATTATGTAAGTGATTCTTATTATTATTCACTTTTTATTACATTAGTAAATAATATTTAAAACTGAAAAAGAGAAAAAAGATAATTATAATTTTTTTTTAGTTTGATTAAAAAATTTCTTATAAGTATATCCAACTTTTATATATACTAAATGTAATAATATAGTATTTGTTACAACATTGACTCAAAACATTAAGTGAGTAAGATCAGCCTAGATCCATTGTTAGGATCCCAAATTCGAATTAGGTTCATTATCTTAGGATCCAATGCAGATGAAGTCACATATTTCATCTCAAATCGGCTCAAATTGAATTTTTGTTATTAGTTAGAGATGGTAATGGATACTCCTGTGGACGTGACGAACCCCTTTTCACGTCCTTCACTTCCGTTTTAAAAAAATACCTCCATCCCATCTCTATCTTCATCACAAATTTTTATTTAATTATCTCCTTAGGAAATGCAGATACCATAATTATTTATGGCTATTCTTTTGAAATTTAAAAAAAAATTAACAAAAAAAATTATAATATAATAATCATAAAATAATCAATTCAATATAATTCAATACAATTCATAATATATTTACTATAAAAAATAATATTTTAAAAGAAAAAATATATATATATATATATATATATATATATATATATATATATATATATATACCAGTTGGCCCTTGAAAAGAGATCTAGGAGGGAAAAGGGGAAGAAGGTGGCAAAAGCAAAAGTCAGAAAAATGAATGCAGACGCAAGAACAAGGAAATAAATATGAAGTTAGATGCGGCAATAGTCTGCACGCATATGCAGGTTAGATATGAGGTTAGATATGGCGGTAGTCCGCACACATATGCAGATGCAGAAAAGTAAATATGAAAACACAAAAATGAAGAACTGAAGTTTTATTGAATGATTGGAAAAGAAAGAAGAGGGAAGAAGAAGAGTTGGAGAGCTTACAAGGGAACTCTCAAAGCTTCTCTCACTAACTTTTCTCTATGTGTTTATAAACTAAAGGGTGTCTTACAATGAGAACAAGGCCTCCTTTTATAATTGAAGATACTACTGTGTCTACAGTACGTGTGAAGATGACCGGTACTATTTCTACAGTACAGGTTGATATGATTTTGAATTTAGTGATTACATAAATTTTGAGATTAAAGGCTAATCTTCTCCGAGGTTAATTCCAAAGCAGTCATCTTCATTTTAATTATAACTGCTTGAGGATTTTGCTGACGAAGTAGGATTTTCTTTGTGTTTTTCATCTTCTTCGATCATCTGCATGATTTGTTGAAGGTGTTTTACCAAGGATTCTTTTGATTGAGCTCCTGCAAGGACTGCAGCTATTTGAGCTTTCTGATTGAGAAACGAAGCTGTTTTTGGATCTGAAATCTTCTGACTGTGTGCATTATTTTTGAATCATTCTCTGACCTTATCTGGATAGGCCATTGATGAATCAAATTGAGACCACCATTTTACGTAACCATGTCTTTGTAGGATTGGAAGTGATTTGCAGTGGTCTGATTTTGCATATTGTATTGCCAGGAAAATACCCATGCTAGTGAAACATTTGAGAAAAATTTTAACATTACAGGAATACATGATTCCTGCCTGTTAAATTTTGATTGAAAAAGTTTATACCCTTCATCTGTTGGTGAAGGTAGAATTTCAGGGATTGGCCCAAAGAAGTCCCACCATTGGTAGAACCAATTTGAAAAAATATAATTGGTTTTTCTTTTAAAATAGATTAACCATGAATGTCTGTACTGAGTATTTTGAAACCAAAATACTTTAGTCCAGACATTCTAATACTCAGTACAAACATTCATGGTTAATCTATTTTAAAAGAAAAACCAATTATATTTTTTCAAATTGGTTCTACCAATGGTGGGACTTCTTTGGGCCAATCCCTGAAATTCTACCCTCACCAACAGATGAATGGTATAAACTTTTTCAATCAAAATTTAACAGCCAGGAATCATGTATTCCTGTAATGTTAAAATTTTTCTCAAATTTTTCACTAGCATGGGTATTTTCCTGGTAATACAAATATGCAAAATCAGACCACTGCAAATCACTTCCAATCCTACAAAGGCATGGTTACGTAAAATGGTGGTCTCAATTTGATTCATCAATGGCCTATCCAGATAAGGTCAGAGAATGGTTCAAAAATAATGCACACAGTCAGAAGATTTCAGATCCAGAAATGGCTTCGTTTCTCAATCAGAAAGCTCAAATAGTTGCAGCCCTTGCAGGAGCTCAATCAAAAGAATCCTTGGCAAAACACCTTCAGCAAATCATACAGATGATCGAAAAAGATGAAAAATACAAAGAAAATCCTACTTCGTCAGTAGAATCCTCAAGCGGTTATAATCAAAATGAAGATGACTGCTTTGAAATTGACCTCAGAGAGGATTAGCCTTTAATCTCAAAATTTATGTAATCACTAAATTCAAAATCATATCAACCTGTACTGTAGAAATAGTACCGGTCATCTTCACCTGTACTGTAGACACAGTAGTATCTTCAATTATAAAAGGAGGCCTTGTTCTCATTGTAAGGCACCCTTTAGTCTAGAAACACATAGAGAGAAGTTAGTGAGAGAAGCTCTGAGAGTTCCCTTGTAAGCTTTCCAGCTCTTTTTCTTCTCTCTTCTTTCTTTTCCAATCATTCAATAAAACTTCAGTTCTTCATTTTTGTGTTTTCATATTTACTTTTCTGCATCTGCATATGTGTGCGGACTACCGCCACATCTAACCTCATACCTAACCTGCATATGCGTATGGACTACCGCCACATCTAACTTCATATTTATTTCATTGTTCTTGCATTTGCATTCATTTTTCTGACTTTTGCTTTTGCCACCTTCTTCTCCTTTTCCCTCCTAGATCCCTTTTCAAGGGTCAACTGGTATATATATATATATATAAAAGATAAAATAAAAGCAATTGAAGAAAAAATTAAGAAAGAATTATGTAGTCTAAACCCCACAGATTTTCAGCATAGAAAATTACATGAAATATCTTTACCATATGAAGATGGGTTTAATGAAAAAAATATACCAACAAAGGCAAAATCGATACATATGAACAAAGAGTATCTAGAATATTGTAAAAAAGAAATACAAGAATATCTGGATAAGGGACTAATAAGGCCTTCAAAATCACCCTGGAGTTGTACATGGTTCTATGTGATGAAAGCATCTGAAATAGAAAGAGGTGCTCCAAGATTAGTTATTAATTATAAACCTCTAAACAAGGTATTAAAATGGATTATGCGTCCCCTACCAAATAAAAGTGATTTAATTAAAAGATTAAATAAAGCAAATATCTTTTCAAAATTTAATTTAAAATCAGGATATTATCAAATCGCAGTAAAAGAAGAAGAAAGATATAAAACAGCTTTTATAATACCTTTTGGACATTATGAATGGAATGTAATACCTCAAGGATTAAAAAATGCTCCAAGGAATTCCAAAAAATAATGAATAATATATTTTACCCGCATATAGAATTTACTATAGTATATCTTTTTGACGTATTAGTATACTCAAAAAGAATAAAGCAGCATATATATTATCTAGAAAAATTTATGGATATTATAAAAGAACAAGGATTAGTTTTATCAGAAAAGAAAATGAAAATTTTTACAATTAAAGTAAGGTTTTTAGGATATGAAATTTTTCAAGGAACTATAGTACCTATTAAAAGAGCTATTGAATTTTCAGATACATTTCCAAATGAAATAACTGACAAAAAACAACTACAAAGGTTTTTGGGATGTTTAAATTATGTAGCACAATTCTTACCTGGAATCAGAGTTACATGCGAACCTCTTTATAAGAGATTAAGAAAAAATCCACCTCCATGGACAAAAGAAATGACTTCTATAATAATAAAGATAAAAAATGCAATAAAAGAAATACCTTGTATAAGTATACTAGACTCATCGGCTAAATTAATTATAGAAACAGATGCATCAAAATTAGGATATGGAGGAATTCTTAAACAAATACCTCCTAATAGCTCAAAAGAACAAATAGTAAAATATCATTCAGGAATTTGGAACCAGGCTCAAAAGAATTACTCAACAGTCAAAAAAGAAATACTTGCCATAGTATTATGTGTTTCAAAATTTAAAGAAGATTTATTTAATAAAACCTTCTTAATAAGAACTGATTATTTGGTTTCAAAACAAATATTTGCAAGATGTCAAGCTATTTTATCATGTTTCGATTTTACTATTAAATATATAAAAGGAGAACTAAATTCACTCTTCGACTTTCTTACTAGAGAATTTTTGCAGGAAAAGAATGGAACAAAAAGCAGCCTCCAGTGAAGATTATGGTCAACCTTTTGACCAAATAAATGAAATGAAATTACCTATTACTGTTGTACCAGTAAAACAATTATCTTTAAGACCTATGACAATGTCACAGGTTCTAAAAGCTGCACCATCATCGTCATCACCTTCTAAGATCCCTTTAATTACTACCAATAATAAATTCACATTATTACAACCATCTGACCTCTATAACACTCAACCCCTGAAAGAACAATTTCTAAACTATGAAAAATCCAATCCTATAAAAATATTAACCATCGAGAAAGAGTGGTTCAAAAAAGATAGGAAAACCCTATATAAGACTATTTTCCTAAATACTTTCCATTATATTCCTATTAATCCACAAAAAATTAAAAAGTTCTTTGAATTCATATTAGTAGACACCGGATCAATTGAATTAACCCATTATAGGGATTTGAACACCAAACAGCCTATTTATTCAAAGATAAAAATCTTAAAAATATTATCTTTACAAGAGTGAGAAATACCTCCATATCAGTCTAAGAGTTTCTCACTAAAATTCAAACCCCAGAACTATACCTACTATGATTATCAAGAAGCCTGGAATCATATGTTATTTCTATCACTAAGTTCCCATTCTTGGTTCATTTGGTTTAGAAAGCGGATATCATTACAATTTTCCAAATGGTTCTAAGCATAATTCCAAAATTTTGGACCAATGAAAGCTTTCTTCCTAAAAGAAGCCAGTATGGCATATGAATATTTTAGAAGCAAGTCATCATTTTTACAAGAATACGAATTCATTTCATTCATAGCAGCCATGGAAATAAGCTGGATTATGACATTGGAATATGATTCAGCAGCATATGAAGAATCTCCAAGCATACAATATTTAGTAAGAGTAATAAAAATAAAATGGTGGAACAAATATGATATAAATTTACTAAGAAGAGCAGCTATAGATCAATGGTTAACAACATCACAAAAGCGTCCAGCAATAACAGCCTCAAGCACCACCAATGAACAAATAACTTATAAAAAAGAGACTCAATTCTTAGCACAGAAACGACAAATTATGGCAGCCCTAGTGACAGCAACCTCAGAGGAAGATATCCAAAGCTCTCTACAAGCAATACAAATAGTACCTCTTGGAAAAGACGAGGAAGTCCAGTCCAGCCCAGCTCGTTACTATCAAGACTCTCAAGATCCATTTGAAATGTAGTAAGAATTGTATGTAAAATTAATGTAAAAGCCCAATCATAAAGAAAAATGATCTTAGTAAAAAAAAGGGGGAAAAAAGTAAAAAGTAAAAATTAAAAAGTAAATAGTAAGTGTTGGCAAACAGTAAAAGCAAACAGTAAATGTCGGAAAAACAGTAAATGTTGGCAAACAGAAAAAGCAAATAGTACTGTCGACAAATAGTACCCAAATAGTAACCATTTGGGGTCTATAAATTCCAAGGACCTCACTCATTCAAAGGCATCAAATACTTGAAAGCTCAAGAAACCTCTCTACTCTTATATCTTCTTACTTCATATATTCTCCAAATACTTGTAATCATCTTCAAGAATTGTATCAACTTTGCAAGCTATAATAGTACAAGTCCATTTCTGTAAGCATTATTCATCCTTTAAATCTCTTTATTATTATAATATTTTATTTTCTTTATATAATGTCAATATTGCATAAAAGGCTTAAATCTTTAAAGTTACTTAGAAGAAATATGAAAATTAGAGTATTAGCATTAGCAAGAAGATACATGAAAATAATAGCTGAATCTTTTGAATTAAATCAAGAAATAGAAAAATTAAATAAAAAAATAATAAAGATTAGAAGATTGTCAAAAAATATTAAAGCAGTAAGATCCGTAAAAAGCCTAAAAGAAAATATTAAAAATAAAGGGATTCATCAGTTTCAAAGATTGCATTATCTTCATAGACAAAATATGATAACGTTATAATAAATGGGTCAACCTTTACCATACAAACTCCTATCCAAGCTCAGCCTATACTATATATATATATATATATATATATATATATATATATATATATATATATATATATATATATATATATATATATCAAGGAGGGAAAGGGGAAGAGGGCGTTGGAAGAAAATGAAGGTGTCAGATGAATGCGGATGTAAGAACAAGAAGGTAAATATGAAGTTAGATGCGGCGGTAGTCCACACGCATATACAGGTTAGTATGGTGTTAGATGTGGCGGTAGTCCACACACATATGCAGATGCAGAAATGTAAATATAAAAACACGAAAATGAAGAATTGAATAAAAGTTTTATTGAATGATTGGAAAAGAAAGAAGAGGGAAGAAGAAGAGCTGGAGAGCTTACAAGGGATCTCTCAGAGCATCTCTCACTAACTTCTCTCTATGTTTGTAAAACTGAAGGGTGCCTCCTAATGGGAACGAGGCCTTCTTTTATGATTGGATATTTTACTGTTTCTACAGTACAGGTTATGGTAATCAGTACTATTTCTACAGTACAAGTGGATACAATTTTGATTTTCATAAATTTTGATATTAGAATCCAATCCTCCCCTAGGTTGATCCCAAAACAATCATCTTCATTTTGATTATAATCACTTGAGGACTTTGCTGACGAAGTAGGATCTTCTTTCTGTGATTTATCTTCTTCAATCATCTGCATGATTTGTTGGAGGTGTTTTTCTAAGGTTTCCTTGGATTGGGCTTCTGCGAGGGCTGCAGCAATTTGGGCTTTTTGGTTGAGGAATATTGACTCTTCATGGCCAAATGGTTTGGTGAACTTGGGGTGTTCGTTGAACCATTTTCGAACTTTGTCCAGATGAGCCATGGTTGCATCGAACTGAGACCACCATTTGACATAGGTATTTTTTTGAAGCATCGGTGGTGCCTTCGGATATTCTTGTTTGCCATACCTGTACTGCCATGAGAATACCCAGGCCAGTGAGAAGGCTGAGAAAAATTAAAGATCTGCGAGAATGCTTGTTTCCTGCTGATCAAATTTTTTGATAAAAATTTTGAACCCCTCATCAGCAGGTGGGGGCAAGATCTCTGGTAAAGGGCCAAAGTAATCCCACCATTGGGTAAACCAATTTGGGAAGAGATAAGTAGTATTTTTCTTGAAGTAGATGAGCCAGGAATGTCTGTTCTGATTATTTTGTAACCAAAATACTCTTGTCCAGGTGTCCACATAATCCCAATAAGAATATCCTATTGGTTCAAAAGGTTGGAAAAATTTCTTAGTATTGTTTGGATTTTTTCCAAATTGGGTAGGGGTAAGTACCTTTAGGATTTGAATGGTTGAATGAGTTATGTTGGCTGTATCTTTGGGGTCTTTGTAGTATTTTATCGAGACCGAATCTGAGTCTACGAGTATGAATTCATAAAATTGTCTGTTCTTGTTTATGGCTGTTGGTCTAAAATGGAATCCTGGTGGAAAGATTTTAGGGATTGCCTTGAAAGGTGATTTTTCCCAGAATTCTGGTTCCATTAAGAGGACAGATGAGAACTTGTTTTTTGAAACGTATGTGAATTGTTGTTTTGGTTGGGTGTTTAATTGCTGGGTTTGGATTGATTGGGGTAGTTTTACTTGCATAATTGTTTTACCTTTTGGGTCATTACAAATGGTTTTTTGAGCTGCCATTTGTGATATAAGCTTGGTTAGGTCTATTTCATCCTCATCTGAGCTGTTACATATGTCAGCCCAGGATTTTTTATGGAGTTTGGAAAGGCCTGCATCTTGTAAGGTCAACAAGGTTTGGATTGGCAGGGCATAATATGCTTTTATTTGTTTGGCTATTTGGCTACTTGAGGGTTGAGTAGATGACTCAACAATATTTTTCGTGATCTGAATAGATGACTTAGTTGGCTCTTGGGTTATAGGGGTAGGATGTTGGGTAGATGACCCAGTTGGGGTGCTTGACCCCGATCTTTTAGTTGGCCCTGGTAGGGCTAGGCAAATGCTTTTGCCTCTTACAGAGGCTAAAGTTGCCTTTTTAGGCATCTTGTCCTTGTTTGTTTCCCTACAAATATTCACGTGTGAGAAAGTCAGGAAGAGAGTTTGAGTTACCCTTGATGTGCTCAATATTGAAATCAAAGACACTTAAGATTGCTTGCCATCTGGAAAAAATTTTGTTTTGATGCAAGATTCTTAACATCATTTTGTAAAACTTCTTTAGCCGATTTGCGATCAACACGAACTAAAATTTCCGTGTTGATTGTAAATCGGCTAAAGAAGTTTTACAAAATGATGTTAGGAATCTTACATCAAAACAAATGTTTGCCAGATGGCAAGCAATCTTAAGTGTCTTTGATTTCGATATTGAGCACATCAAGGGTAACTCAAACTCTCTCCCTGACTTTCTCACACGTGAATATTTGCAGGAAAACAAACAAGGCCAAGATGCCTAAAAAGGCAACTTTAGCCTCTGTAAGAGGCAGAGGCATTCGCCTATCCCTACCAAGGCCAATTAAAAAATCGGGGTCAAGCACCCCAACTGGGTCATCTACCTAACAACCTATCCCTATAACCCAAGAGCCAACTGAGTCATCTACTCAGATCATGAAAAATATTGTTGAGTCATCTACTCAACCCTCAAGTAGCCAAACAGCCAAACAAACAAAGGCAGATTATGCCCTGCCAATCCAAACCTTGTTGGCCTTACAAGATGCAGGCCTTTCCAAACTCCATAAAAAAATCATGGGCTGACATATATGACAACTCAGATGAGGATGAAATAGACCTAACCAAACTTATATCACAAATGGCAGCTCAAAAAACCATTTGTAATGACCCAAAAGGTAAAACAATTACCCAAGCAAAACAACCTCAATCAATCCAAACCCAGCCCCTAAACACCCAACCAAAACAGCAATCCACATACATTTCAAAAAATAAGTTCTCATCTGTCCTCTTAATGGAACCAGCATTCTGAGAAACATCACCTTTCAAGGCAATCCCTAAAATCTTTCCCCCAGGATTCTATTTTCGACCAACAGCCATAAACAAGACCAGACAATTTTATGAATTCATACTCGTAGACTCAGATTCGGTCTCAATAAAACACTACAAAGACCCCAAAGATACAGCCAACATAACTCATTCAACCATTCAAATCCTAAAGGTACTTACCCCTACCCAATTTGGAAAAAAACCCAAACAATACTAAGAAATTTTCCCAACTTTTTGACCCAATAGGATATTCTTATTGGGATTATGTGGACGCCTGGCCAAGAGTATTTTGGTTACAAAATAATCAGAACAGACATTCCTGGCTCATCTACTTCAAGAAAAATACTACTTATCTCTTCCCAAATTGGTTTACCCAATAGTGGGATTACTTTGGCCCTTTACCAGAGATCTTGCCCCCACCTGCCGATGAGGGGTTCAAAATTTTCATCAAAAAATTTGATCAGCAGGAAACAAGCATTCCCACAGATCTTCAATTTTTCTCTGCCTTCTCACTGGCCTGGGTATTCTCTTGGCAGTACAGATATGGCAAACAAGAATACCCAAAGGCACCAGCAATGCTTCAAAGAAACGCCTATGTCAAATGGTGGTCTCAGTTCAATGCAACCATGGCTCATCCGGACAAAGTTTGAAAATGGTTCAATGAACACCCCAAGTTCACCAAATCATTTGGCCATGAAGAGTCAATATTCCTCAACCAGAAAGCCCAAATTGTTGCAGCCTTCGCAGGAGCCCAATCCAAGGAAACCTTAGCAAAACACCTCCAACAAATCATGCAGATGATTGAAGAAGATAAAGCACAGAAAGAAGATTCTACTTCGTCAGCAGAGTCCTCAAGTGATTATAATCAAAATGAAGATGATTGCTTTGGGATCAACCTAGGGGATGATTAGATTCTAATCTCAAAATGTATGAAAATCAAAATTGTATCCACTTGTACTGTAGAAATAGTATCGATTAACATAACCTGTATTGTAGAAATAGTAAAATATCCAATTATAAAAGGAGGCCTCGTTCCCATTAGGAGGCACCCTTCAGTTTTACAAACATAGAGAGAAGTTAGTGAAAGAAGCTCTCTCTCTCTCTCTCTCTCTCTCTCTCTCTCTCTCTCTTTATATATATATATATATATATATATATATATATATACACATTTATAAAGAAATTATTTTTAACTGGATTTTTGTTACAAGTCTTCTTGATAAACCAAAAAATTTTATAGTTACAACTTTGGAAGTAGCAGTGAGAACTGTTAATACGTTGGTCAGCCCAGATTGTAGTCCCGGTTGTAAGTCCTAGAACGGCAGTAAATCCGTTGGTTAACGAGGGTGGTCCCGTAGCTCACAAAGTTCTAACCATAAAATGGCTAGTTTATTGAGAACGATGAGTAGTCTAAATCTAGGGAAAAATAATTCTTTAGTGATAAAAACAGATAATGATGAAGCTTCCACCTCTGGAACTAAAAATGAATTAGAAATAGCTAAGTTAGAAGAAAGTTTTCATAATTGGAATATACCTATAATAGATAAAGATAAAGTGTATAAAAAGAGAAACTTCTGGGAAGGAAGAAATTATGAAATTCATATGTTAGAATATTGTAAACCAGGAACAAGTAATAATAAAATTATTACCATCTTAGAAGAGGATAAATTGAAAGAACATAGTAGTAAAGGATATAACTTCATCCATATAGGATTAATACAAGTAGCAGTAAAACCTAATTTTAGAATAGGAATTAATCCGCCTATATTATTAACTTTAAGAGATACCAGATTCCAAAATTTTAGTGACTCATTAATAGGAATATTAGAAAGTAACTGTCATGATGGACCAGTTTTCTTTAATTGTTATCCAAATTATGCTATGAATTTAAAAAATGAATACACATGGCAAGCGTTAAAATTACAAGTAAGATCTGATGAGACAATTATAAATGAGAAATATGATCCATTCGAAATAATCTATAGAATATATTATAAAATTACTAAGGTTAATTATGACTTTAAAGCATTAAGACAATCCTCAAAAGAAGAAACAATAATCATGCATGCAAATCTAAAAAGATCTAATATACAAACACCTAGAAGATTAAGACATGAAGAATTAAAAAGTAGAATGCCTGAAGAATGGATAATACCTGATGGTATTGAAGAACCACAAATACAAAATACTAGGATAAGAGAAATAATAAGAGAAGGACCTGATATTAGAATCAGGATGAATAGATCCCAATCATTAAGAATTCCTGATAATGTTGAAACTATTAGCCATAGAAATTCTATAGATAATTCGTCAATAGGAAATATCGATGATATTGTAGGAATTGACAACAGAAGGCCACATATAGCCACTGCTGTATATAAATCACCGTCAGAATTTGATCCAAGAGAATCACAAGTTTTATCAGTAATTATAAAGGAAGAACCATTTGAGATTGATAAAGAGTGGATAAGACAAGATTTTAATGCTGATTATAATAAACCACAAAGAGATTGGTATTTTACCAACCATTCAGAAAATGAAGTCATTAGTCTAAGAGAACTATTTTATGATTTTATGAAAGAAAATAGAATTAGTTTATACTTCTTTGACTGGTACGTTAATTATTACTCCAAACCCGATAAGAAATTATGTCCTTTAATAAAACCAACTGTTGTTTGGAAAATAAGCTCAGGATCAGTAATAGAATCTGAATACCCTCCTAAAGAAACTATTAAAATACCAATTGGAAAAGACCTAGAAGTTGAAGCAACACCCTATAAAGATAGCAATGCAGATGGAAATATAGAAAAAAGAGATATTAAGAAATTACATCAACAATTAAACTTTACTAATACCATGTTAGATATAATGAAAAATCAATTAGGAAGAATGGAAAATATGGAAAAAGTCCTTAAGGTGGAAAAACCCATACCCATAGAAAAACCTATATATAAATTACAAAGTTTAGATAATATTAGCTTAAAATCCAAAGTAGAAACAGAAGTTGAAGAACTAAAAGAAAAACTCAGAAGTATTAGTCTAGGAAAATTGACAATTAATACATTACAAAAGGAAGAAGAATTAGAACTAAATAAAATATCCTATAAAAGAGATTATCCTAAAACCAAAAATTATTATCCTAGACCATCACCAGTAGATGTAGGTCTAGAAGAGCGAACACAATTAGTACAAAATAGTTTTTCAGGATCAGACTTAGTAGAATGGAATATAGATGGATTAAGTGAACAAGCCATTTTAGATCAAATGTGTAATATGACTATGGCTGCAACTGCCTATAAGATGAGAAAAGCCTCTGATAAAGAAGCAGCGATTATGATAACCCAAGGATTTACAGGACAATTAAAAGGTTGGTGGGATAATTTTCTCAGCATCCAAGAAAAAGAATTAATTATTAATAGTATTAAACAAGAAGATCAGTCATCAGACGCTATATCCACATTAATATATACTATTATTAAAAATTTTGTAGGAGATCCCAGTATTTTTAAAGATAGGATACATACTCAATTAATGAATTTAAGATGTCCAACCATGTCTGATTATAGATGGTATAAAGATGTTTTTATGTCAAAAGTTATGATAAGAGATGATGCACATGCGCCTTTCTGGAAAGAAAGATTCGTAGCAGCCTTACCAAAATTATTCTCTGAAAAAGTATTACAAAAACTACAAACACAGTTTGGGACCCAGATTCCCTATAATTCATTAACTTTTGGACAATTGCATAATATAATAGTACAAACAGGTATAGAAGTATGCACAGATACCAAGATACAACAGAAAATAAAACAAGAAAGTATCACGGGTAAAAAAGAGCTTGGCACTTTTTGTTATCAATATGGAATAACTCCTGAAAAAGCACCTAGTGGACAGCATAAAGTTAAAAAGAGAAAATTTTATAAAAAGCCTAAATATAATATAGACAAACCCTTTTATTATGAACAGAAATATCATAAAAAATTCCATAAAACCCCTAAAGGAAAACCTAAATTTTCTAATAAGAAAAAACCAGTAACATGCTGGAAGTGTAAAAAACAAGGACATTATGCTAATAAGTGTACGACAGAACAAAAAATAAACAAAATAGAAAATAAAGAAATTAAGCATGCTTTGACAGCTATACTAATTAATTCAGAGTCAGAAGAAGAATCAAGTTATGAGGATTCTTCTGAAACTGAAGACTATTTTATACAACAATTAGACTTTATGTCAGAAGAAGAGAGCTCAGGAGGAAATAGCGGAAAGGAGGAACAGGATAATAATAATTGTTTAGGAATAGGATTATGTAATTGTAGAAACTGTGAAAAAACTGTAAATGTTCTAACTAAAGAACAAACCTCTACACTAGTCAAAATAATTGACAAGTTAGAGGATACACCATTAAGGGATGAGTTTATAAGACAATTAGCTGAATTAGTTAAAAAAGAAGAAGAAAGTAAGCAAGAAATAAGACCAATAGAAATAAAAGAAATTTATAATCGTTTTAAAAACCCACAAGAAGAAGTTTCCCTTAATTCTCTCAAAGAAGAGATAAAAAAGTTAAAGAGAGAAGTTTCAGAATTAAAACAACAAAATATTAATATGGACTACAGATTACTAAAAATAGAAGGAGAAAACATAATAAAAATCCAAGAACAATCTTTGCAAAATAATGAAGGGACTAGTAATATAACAATTCCCGAGAATTATATTAACCTAGGTACAGAAAATTATATAAATATTTTAACATTATTAGTAAGTCAAAAATGGTTCACTACGATAACTTTGATAGTAGGAGAAGAAAAATTTGATTTAATAGCTATGGTAGATTCAGGAGCAGATGTTAATTGTATACAAGAAGGATTAATACCCACAAAATATTATGAGAAAACTACAGAAAGAGTCTTAATGGCAGAAAATGACAAAATGACTATAGACTATAAGTTATCTAAAGCAAAAATTTGTAAAAATAGGGTATGCTTTGCCACTACATTCTTTTTAGCAAGGAATATATCTCATCAAGTTATATTAGGAAATCCTTTTACTTTATTATTATATCCCTTTAATGTCGACATCGACGGAATAACTTGTACAAGAATCCCTAATCATCCTGTCTATTTTGAATTTCTCACAAGACCAAAGCAGCATGAACTCAATATGTTACAACACCTATCTACACATGTTAATGTAATGGAAACAGAAGTAAAACAAATTAATTGTTTGAGCCTAGAGAAAATTTTACAACAATTACCGCGTCAAGTTAATATTATAGAAAGAAAAACAAGACAAATTAACTACTTAAACCAAGAAGTTACACATAAAAGAATAGAAGAACAATTACAAACTCCAGAAATACAAGATAAAATAAAAGCAATTGAAGAAAAATTAAAAAGAATTATGTAGTCTAAACCCCACAGCTTTTCAGCATAGAAAATTACATGAAATATCTTTACCATATGAAGATGGGTTTAATGAAAAAGATATACCAACAAAGGCAAAACCGATACATATGAACAAAGAGTATTTAGAATATTGTAAAAGAGAAATACAAGAATATCTAGATAAAGGACTAATAAGGCCTTCAAAATCACCCTGGAGCTGTACAGGTTTCTATGTAATGAAAGCATCTGAAATAGAAAGAGGTGCTCCAAGATTAGTTATCAATTATAAACCTCTAAACAAGGTATTAAAATGGATTAGGTATCCTTTACCAAATAAAAGTGATTTAATTAAAAGATTAAATAAAGCAAATATCTTTTCAAAATTTGATTTAAAATCAGGATATTATCAAATTGCAGTAAAAGAGGAAGATAGATATAAAACAGCTTTTATAGTACCCTTTGGACATTACGAATGGAATGTTATGCCTCAAGGATTAAAAAATGCCCCAAGCGAATTCCAAGAAATAATGAATAATATATTTTATCCGCATATAGAATTTACTATAGTATATCTTGATGACGTATTAGTATACTCAAAAGGAATAAAGCAACATATATATCATCTAGAAAAATTCATGAATATTATAAAAGAACAAGGATTAGTTTTATCAGAAAAGAAAATGAAAATTTTTACAACTAAAGTAAGGTTCTTAGGATATGAAATTTATCAAGGAACCATAGTACCTATTAAAAGAGCCATTGAATTTGCAGATAAATTTCCAAATGAAATAACTGACAAAAAACAACTACAAAGATTTTTGAGATGTTTAAATTATGTAGCAGAATTCTTACCTGGAATAAGAGTTACATGCGAACCTCTTTATAAGAGACTAAGAAAAAATCCACCTCCATGGACGAAAGAAATGACTTCTATAATAATAAAAATAAGAAATGCAGTAAAGGAAATACCTTGCATAAGTATACTAGACCCATCAGCTAAATTAATTGTAGAAACAGACGCATCAGAATTAGGATATGGAGGAATTCTTAAACAAATACCTCCTAATAGCTCAAAAGAACAAATAGTAAAATATCATTCAGGAATTTGGAACCAAGCCCAAAAGAACTACCCCACAGTTAAAAAAGAAATACTTGCCATAGTATTATGTGTTTCAAAATTTCAAGAAGATTTATTTAATAAAACCTTCTTAATAAGAACTGATTGTAAAGCAGCCCCAAATGTTTTAGAGAATGATGTAAAAAATTTGGTTTCAAAACAAATATTTGCAAGATGGCAAGCTATTTTATCATGTTTCGATTTTACTATTGAACATATAAAAGGAGAACTAAATTCACTCCCTGACTTTCTTACTAGAGAATTTTTGCAAGGAAAGAATGGAGCAAAAACCAGCCTCCAGTGAAGATTATGGTCAACCTTTTGACCAAGTAAAAGAAACAAAATTACCTATTATCCCTGTACCAGCAAAACCATTATCATTAAGACCTATGACAATGTCACAGGTTGTAAAAGCATCATCATCATCATTACCTTCTAAGAGCCCTTCAATTACTACTAATAATAAATTCACATTATTACAACCATCAGATCTCTACAACACCCAACCTTTGAAAGAACAGTTCCCTTACTATGAAAAGCCTAATCCTATTAAAATATTAACCATTGAAAAAGAATGGTTCAAAAAAGACAGAAAAACCCTATACAAAACCATTTTCCCAAACACTTTCCATTACATTCCTATTAACCCACAAAAAACCCAAAAATTCTATGAATTCATACTAGTAGACACTGGATCTATTGAATTAACACATTATAAAGACTCCAATACCAAACAACCTATTTATTCAAAAATAAAAATCATGAAAGTATTATCTCTACAAGAATGGGAATTACCCCCATATCAAGCTAAAAACTTCTCTTTAAAGTTTGAACCTCAAAGCTATACCTATTATGATTACCAAGAAGCATGGAACCATATTTTATTCCTATCACCAAGTCCCCATTCTTGGTTCATATGATTCAGGAAGGGGATATCATTACAATTTCCCAAATGGTTCCAATCATGGTTCCAGAATTTCGGACCAATAGAAGCCTTCTTCCCGAAAGAAGCCAGCATGGCGTATGAATACTTCAAAAGCAAGTCATCATTTCTACAAGAGTACAAATTCATTTCATTTATAGCAGCTATGGGAATAAGCTGGATTATGACTTGGGAATATGATTCAGATGTGCAAGCATACAATATTTAGTAAGAATAATAAAAATTAAGTGGTGGAACAAATATGATATAAATCTGCTAAGTAAAAGAGCTATTGATCAATGGTTAACAACATCACAAAAGCGTCCGGCATTAACAGCCTCAAGCACCAACAATGAACAAATAGCATATAAAAAAGAGACCCAATTCTTAGCACAGAAGCGACAAATTATGGCAGCACTAGCAGCAGCAACCTCAGAAGAAGATATCCAGAGCTCTCTGCAAGCAATACAAACAGTACCTCTTGGAGAAGACGAAGAGGTGCAATCCAGCCCAGCTCATTATTATCAAGACTCTCAAGACCCATTTGAGATGTAAAAAGTATTGTATATGCAATAAATGTAAAAGCCCAATCATAAAGAAAAATGATCTCTGTAAAAAAAAAGTATAAAAAAGTAAAAAGTAAAAGCAAACAGTGAATGTCGGCAAACAGTAAAAGCAAACAGTGAATGTCGGCAAACAGTAAAAGCAAACAGTACTCAAATAGTCATCATTTGGGGTCTATAAATACCAAAGGCCTCACTCATCCAAGATAATAAAAAACTTGAAAGTTCAAGAAATCTCTCTACTCTTATATCTTCTTACTTTATAAATTCTCCAAGTATTTGTAATCATCTTCAAGAAGTGTATCAAGTTTGCAAGCAATAAAAGTACAAGTTCATCTCTGTAAGCTTACTATCTTTCTTTTCTTTATTTTCTTAGTTATTGTTCTTATAATATGAAAGAATTTCTTAAAAGGCTTAAATCTTTAACATTAGTTAGAAGAAATATGAAAACAAGAGTAATGGCAATAGATAGAAAAATAAGAGAACTAATAACTGAATCTTCGGAATTAAAAGTAGAAATAAAAAAGATGGACAAGAAAATAATCAAAACCAAAAGGCTTCTACAACAAATTAAAACCAAAAAATCAGTAAAAACCGCTAGACAAACTATTAAGAATAAACGCATTCTTTATGTTAGAAGGATGCATTATTTACATGTACAAAGCATGAGACAACTTTTAGAAATAGAATCAAGAATACATGTATATAATGTTCAAAGAATAGATGGCAATCCCCAACCTACAGTACCCGTACAAGAAACAAATCAACCTTTACAAGTCCAACCTCTACAAGTGGTATTGTAGATGTTGGACTTGTAAAGGTTGATTTGTTTCTTGTACGGGTACTGTAGGTTGGGGATTGCCATCTATTCTTTGAACGTTATATACATGTATTCTTGATTCTATTTCTAAAAGTTGTCTCATGCTTTGTACATGTAAATAATGCATCCTTCTAACATAATGAATGCGTTTATTCTTAATAGTTTGTCTAGCGGTTTTTACTGATTTTTTGGTTTTAATTTGTTGTAGAAGCCTTTTGGTTCTGATTATTTTCTTGTCCATCTTTTTTATTTCTACTTTTAATTCCGAAGATTCAGTTATTAGTTCTCTTATTTTTCTATCTATTGCCATTACTCTTGTTTTCATATTTCTTCTAACTAATGTTAAAGATTTAAGCCTTTTAAGAAATTCTTTCATATTATAAGAACAATAACTAAGAAAATAAAGAAAAGAAAGATAGTAAGCTTACAGAGATGAACTTGTACTTTTATTGCTTGCAAACTTGATACACTTCTTGAAGATGATTACAAATACTTGGAGAATTTAGTAAGAAGATATAAGAGTAGAGAGATTTCTTGAACTTTCAAGTTTTTGATGATCTTGGATGAGTGAGGCCTTTGGTATTTATAGACCCCAAATGATGACTATTTGAGTACTGTTTGCCGACAGTACTGTTTGCTTTTACTGTTTGCCGACATTCACTGTTTGCTTTTACTTTTTACTTTTTATACTTTTTTTTTTTACAGAGATCATTTTTCTTTATGATTGGGCTTTTACATTTATTGCATATACAATACTTTTTACATCTCAAATAGGTCTTGAGAGTCTTGATAATAATGAGCTGGGTTGGATTGCACCTCTTCGTCTTCTCCAAGAGGTACTGTTTGTATTGCTTGCAGAGAGCTCTGGATATCTTCTTCTGAGGTTGCTGCTGCTAGTGCTGCCATAATTTGTCGCTTCTGTGCTAAGAATTGGGTCTATTTTTTATATGCTATTTGTTCATTGTTGGTGCTTGAGGCTGTTAATGCCGGACGCTTTTGTGATGTTGTTAACCATTGATCAATAGCTCTTTTACTTAGCAGATTTATATCATATTTGTTCCACCACTTAATTTTTATTATTCTTACTAAATATTGTATGCTTGCACATCTGAATCATATTCCCAAGTCATAATCCAGCTTATTCCCATAGCTGCTATAAATGAAATGAATTTGTACTCTTGTAGAAATGATGACTTGCTTTTGAAGTATTCATACGCCATGCTGGCTTCTTTCGGGAAGAAGGCTTCTATTGGTCCGAAATTCTGGAACCATGATTGGAACCATTTGGGAAATTGTAATGATATCCCCTTCCTGAACCATATGAACCAAGAATGGGGACTTGGTGATAGGAATAAAATATGGTTCCATGCTTCTTGGTAATCATAATAGGTATAGCTTTGAGGTTCAAACTTTAAAGAGAAGTTTTTAGCTTGATATGGGGGTAATTCCCATTCTTGTAGAGATAATACTTTCATGATTTTTATTTTTGAATAAATAGGTTGTTTGGTATTGGAGTCTTTATAATGTGTTAATTCAATAGATCCAGTGTCTACTAGTATGAATTCATAGAATTTTTAGGTTTTTTGTGGGTTAATAGGAATGTAATGGAAAGTGTTTGGGAAAATGGTTTTGTATAGGGTTTTTCTGTCTTTTTTGAACCATTCTTTTTCAATGGTTAATATTTTAATAGGATTAGGCTTTTCATAGTAAGGGAACTGTTCTTTCAAAGGTTGGGTGTTGTAGAGATCTGATGGTTGTAATAATGTGAATTTATTATTAGTAGTAATTGAAGGGCTCTTAGAAGGTAATGATTGTAACACCCTAACTACCAAAGCTCACGCTTCCGGCTGCGCAACTCTGATAGCTCGGACATTACGACGACACTTATACTATTTAATACTAAAATATGAGCCTGTTTAAAAACTTTAAACCGCAATGCCATTCCCAAAAATACTTTCGCCGTACAACGTACGTCCATACATACCATACAACTTACAGAAACTCATAAAGAGTACATCCATATATATATACATACATATATATAAATAATATTACAAACATTATCCAGTACAATTCCTATCCCTTTCACAAAATATATTAAGATAAGGGCGAGGGTACAAAAATAATAATCTAAAGCAATACAGAGCATCTCAATAACAAATAATTAAACTCTTCATAACTTCTGCGCCCAAATCCTGAAAGGGGAAAAATGTAAGGGGTGAGAACATCATCCTCGAAAGGGTTCTCAGTAGGGGGTTTTTGGGAATTACTGTAATAGGATACATGAAGGTAAACCGTACCAGTGATTAATAACCGTCTTATGCCTATTTTCAAAAACAACAGTTTACAATAAAAGTAAAGTCGAAAATCTTTTCTGAAAGAGGAACCGTTCAATTCTCAAAATATCAAAGCCTTTCAAAATGGTTTATCTATACTGAACCAAAGTAGCCTTTCATATTTTATTCCAAACCAGAAACACAAAACCGAAATCAACCATCGGTTCATCTCATTCCAACCACGGCCCTAGGCCCAATCAATCCAACCACAGCCCTAGGCCCAAACAATCCAACCACGGCCCTAGGCCCAAACAATCCAACCTTCAACCAAATCACCACAATCCAACAGAGTTCCAGTTGCAAACACAGATAGGAAGATGCAAGCACAAACAAACAGTTATTGCAAGTAGAACAATTAGCAATTAATCACATAGGCAAAACAAGTACAATATGCACACCCAAACAATGTCACATAGATGCATATGATGCATGCCAGTCCCTAGTGGCTGATGATATCATCTGTCGATTATAGAGCCAACCCGACAAGTCCTGGTAGCTAACCATTGGACTGTCCCTCTGTCGCGCATCCCCAACTCGAGTTATACTCATCATAAACTTGATCATAAACATGATCCATATCCATCACCCTCACTGGTGAATATTTCGGGGGCGAGCTCATCCGGGACTTTCACAGTGCCCGGCCACACTTACGACATAGGGTCAACAGAGTATCAAGTCTCAACCTGGAGCACATGGTGGCTAGCCACTGCTACTACCCAGGGAAACCCGTATCTCAGATAGTGGAAGTGCAACATTCACATTTATCAATGATTCAGCATAAACATGCATTCAATCTCATCCATGGATCACCATCCATCTCAGCCATCCGGCTCACGGTTCATTCCAGAACCAGCCAATATTCATATCATACACAGCCATTCCGGCTCATGGTTCAATCCAGAACCAATCAATATGTATAAACATACACAGCCATTCCGGCTCTCAACAAAACAGCACTTCCACATTCAAAATCATCAAATTCATGAAATCGGCATTCAAGCCATAAATCATTTTCTCAATTCATTTCACCTTGAAATCAAGTTTCGACTCTTTTTAACCTTGGCTTTTAGAAATCTCATTTCTCAAATCATCTCACGCTCATAAGCCAAATTTACTCAAAGTGAGTTTCCTTTTTAAAACAGAGCCACTCTCGGCATTCTCTTTCCAAACTTCCAAACCATGGCAAGTTAAGAATTTATTTCAAAGCATTCAAAATCACCCATCCAACAATGGGACTTTATAACAAAAGTTTCGCGGCAGAGTCCCAAGTCTTTAGGGAAGGTCAACCTATATCAATTCCTTAAAAATTCATTGAAACTCTTAAAATCATAGATTTCTCGGTTCAAGTAAATAAAACTGAATTTACTATAAAACCGGCCATACAAAATCACAAGTTCCAACCCGGTCCAAAAATCAACTCATTTGAAACGGAACCGGTTCATTTGAATCAAACCACTTTCAAGTTTCTTTTTAGAACCCATTTTTCTAACTCTTCCAAAATGCCTCAAACTTGATTAATCAATCAAAAGTCTAGATTCCTTTGAAATCACTAAAAACTCCTTTTTATATTAAAATCAATATTGGAGCATCATTCTTTCCTTTGGTGATTCAAACGGTAAAAAAAATAGTTCAATTCTAAATAAGCCGAACTCAACGTATAAGGTTCATTAAATAAATTACGCTTGAAAACATAAACATCCTCTTAATAAATCAAATAATACAATTTCTCAAATCTAACCCTTTTTAAATAACTTTTCAAACAAGACTAGGATTTTGCAGAAATTTCAGCAGCACCTCCCCTAAAACTTGGACTTTTGCCACCCGGTTCGGATCCCAACTAAACCATTTCTCATTCCTTTTCAACAGCTCAAAACCAGAAATCAATTTAAAGCAAGCTAAATCCAACAATCGCCTCAGTGGCGCATCTCAAGGAAATCATTTCAAAATCAACTCAATATCAATCAATATAACTCATTTCCAAAGCTTTAAAGAAACGGTTCAATAACAAATCATTTGTCCAAAACCAAATCAATTAAAATAAACCAAGTTGAATTCAAAAGTGCATTCGACTTTCCACATCATTAAAATAATTGGCTCAAATCAAATCAATCCTCAACGGATTAAACTCAGATTCAGATCTTTAAAGAATCAACTTCAAACATTACATTTCACAAGCCGCACAACAAGTTCAGCCAAACCAACATCCATAATCATTCGAGTCAATCAAATAATACATAAGGCAGATACAATCACTAAATACACAATATCTCACATCAGTATCCATATGTAATAATTCCAATACATAAAACATAGTTTTTGGAAAGCGCCCCTACCTCAAAACGCAATTCCATAACCCAAACGCGTCATAGAGTCCTTTCCGCCTCAACCCGAAATCAATAACAACCGCAACCTCAGCTTCAAGCCACATTCGCAATAACCATAGCAACACTAATTGCAACATACAATAATCAGGACTCGACCCCACGCTATCAGAATTCATATTCATTAACCATACACAACAAAATACTAACGCGAGGCTTTTCGAAACATAATCTCTTACCGAAACTAAGAAAGGACGGCTGAACCGAAACAGCGGCGGTCTCCGAACCGGCTCGGCGGCAACCCGGCAGCCACCTCAAGCGGCAGCGACAACCGGACTCCGGCAGTGGTGCCTGGAACCCACATACAGAGACGATAAAGCTTACAGAATCTTAAACGAATGAAAACCAAATCCAAAACCCTTACCGGCAGAGTTTTCCGGCGACGGCAGCGGGTTTTTCTGACGGCAGAGGCAACTTCGACCCCTCTTTCACCCACAATCAGCCACGTCGGAGGTAAGAGCTGGTAGCGACGGTGGCGGTTCTGACGTAGGCGGCGCCAGCGCGTGAGCGGCAGCTGGTTGCGGCGGTTGGACCCCCATCTCAGCCGCAGCTCTTTCTGTCTCTCCTGCTCGGTGTGACTAGACGGTCTTTCTCCCAACGGCACGGCGGCGGCAAGCTCTAGCAGGGACGAGTCCTCCGGCTCGTGCAGCGGCGCCGTTGGAGGACAGAGACGCAGCAGCGGTCTTCCCTGGATGACAGTGGCGGCTTCTTTGGTTGCGCCAGGGAGCGACGGCGATGCACGAAGCATCTCCAGTGACGACAACGGCGCGGTGGCGGCTTCCTCGCAACGGTGACGGGCTGGGATAAACGGGTCGACGGCGACGGGTCAGACCCGCGTTTCCCCTTCCCGCGGCCGAGCTCTCCCTCACGCTCGTTCTTCCTCTCTCTTCCTCAGCCTGGTTCGGCGGCCTCATGGTGGCAGGGACGGCAGGACACGGTGGTGCGGCACAGTTAGGCCGCAGCAGAAATGCACAGTGGCGGCGGCGAGTTCCTAGGCGGTGGATCGACGGTGACAAGGCCTCCCCTGTTTTGTGTGTGTGCTTTTCATTTGGGGGGGGGGGGAAGAAGGGGCTTGCGGCTGCTACTGCAGCTTCTAATGGGAAACGGTAATGGGTTAGGGTTTTTAGGGTTAGGATTTTATTTTCAAAAATTAGGGTTAGGGGCATTTTAGTAATTTCACTTAAAAATAGGGATAATATAGTAATTAGAAATGAGTTCTAATCCAACAATAATAGTGTATAAAAATACTATTTGCTCATCAATCATACAAATTATTTTTCAATAAAATGCCCAAATCAAATAATTAGAAATAATATACTTAATTTCTTCATTTTCCAAAATAGCAATATTAATATTTAAAACATTACTTATTTAATCCAAATCATATAAAATCTTTATTATTTCATAACTATCAACTTTATAATTTAAATATAGAAAATAATCCAATAATTATAAAATTGGATAATAATTACAACTTATCTCAAATCCAATAAATCAAAACTTGCCTTAATTATCTTTAACAAAATAATCTATGAAATTAAGGCTATAAATAACTGTAGGATTTGAGACTTGATCATAATAAGACTTTTCAAAGATTCTGGGTCTTACATTCTACCCACCTTATAAAAATTTTTGCCCTCGAAAATTGATACAAAACGAAAGAAATTTCATATCAGTTCACCTTTAAACACATTTAAGGAAAAAGCAAAAATATCTCAAAATATAAACATATATACGGTTTTCAAATACTTGGATGGTCGTATGCATAAAGATACAAAGGTAGGAGTGTGATTGCAAAGCAAACGTTACAAGGTAGGCTCAATGCAAAAGTTAACATGGGTCAATCATGTGATAGAAGGGCAAAGCATCAAAGGCTATAAAACAGGATGGAGTTAAAACGATGTGCTTAACCTCCGCACACTAATCTCATATCAACCTCAAAGTTTTAACTTTCCAACTCCATCAAGCACTTTACAAACCCCAAATTCGATCATTAGCCTGACAACCACAAACCCATCCGCAAGGAACAAAACGCCCACAATTCATACGTTGCACACCTACCGCTTCAACTTCCGTATACACATCACATCTTAAAGAACTACGTATCGCGTTACTACGTCTACAAGTTGCACGTGATATCAAAACAATTCTCGAGTCTACTCAGAAGGATACAAGATTTAAAAAGGAGAGTCAAATGTCAAGGATAGTACTCAAAGATTTGAGAGAATGTATTCAACTCCAAATAAACAAGGACACTCAAGCAATGAAGTTTGCTAAACTCAATTCAATTGACAACTTCAAGATAACCCTTGGATCAAGGAAATCCAATAGGATCAATAAGAAGAAAATCAGTGCATTATTTTGAAACAAATTCAAGCTGAGTCGAAGAAGTATGAGGTTTACAGAAAAGAATATCCCAGACCCAAGACAAAACTCATAGAACTCAAGAGCACGATTAGAAATACTCCCGAACACATTGTTCATAAAAGAACCGAAAACTTGCGGAAAAAATCACTTCGCAGTTTAGAAGAAAGTCAAGTAATAAACATTCTTCAATAGAGTAGCCAAAAGCATAAATGTGGTTTTACTCCAATACAATTTCATGTCGAAGTAGACCATGTAGAGTTTTAAAAACAAAATACACACAAGTTTGGCTAAGAGCTAAAATATTTCCTCAAATATTTTAGAAAGATAGTTAGGTGCACAATCTTAACCAAGAGTAGTTCAGAAGACTCGGAAGAAAAATCAAATGCTTGTTCAAAAATCTCCGACGTCCATATTCAAACAAGCGTGTATAAAATTCTTAGCAAGATCGAAAGAGAAAGTTAAGCTCTATTTGGAAAAGAAGATCCGAGGTAAAAGTTTAGTTGTAAATTGGTAAAGGAAACAAGTGGTGCGTTACAAACGAATCGGTTTCCACTAAACAAGGAAACTTCTCAAAACTTCATTTAAAATAGCGCATGTCAACTTTAAATTAATTTTGTCAAAATTGAACAATGGTTTCAATCTCAATCTCAATCTCGCAACAGAAAATAAATTCCGTTTAGAATTTCTTCAAAGAGGATTCAAAACTTCTTTAAAAGTTCAAAACAAGACTCCAAAAGTGTTCTTGAAATCATCATCTCGAAAGGATATTCAAGGAGATTAGAATGTACTTAAAAGGAGTCAAGCCATAAAAGAATGAATCTTAAATCAAAATAGCTAAAACAAGATCCACTAGGCGTGAGACATCAAACCAGCTTTCAATTGATTCAAAAGAATACAAAAATCATAGGGAAAGACAACTCCATCATTAGTAACTTCTCAAAATTAAATCTTTGACTAAAAACTCTTGTAGAGATAATGAGAGAATAAACGATGCACTAATTTGAAACGAATCAAACCGACTCACATAAGGATGAAATTCACAGGAAGGACAAACCAAGATTAATGATAATTTCACAAGATATAAAAGATTAGTTAAAAACAGAATCACGTATGACATTCATAGAGGTGAAAAGCTTAAGAAGAAACGAATCCGTTCAAAAGAAGAAAGCTATGAGTCCAACATTTTCAAAAGAACAATAATGGCATAAACCCTATAGCATGCTGAATCAAACTCAATTCAAAATGAATTAAGTAAAGTTTATCAAACGAAACTCAACGGGGATAAAAATGAAAAATTCTTTCTTTCCAAAATTTTGAAAAATATCCAAATACATAATCAAATGAAAATGTGCATTGGAACTATAGTAAAATTACTAGAAAGTCAAATTATAATTTTAAAATAAATGCAGTTCCGTAAACCAGTAAAAGTACAGGCAAGGTATTAGAAATAAATAGTTGTCAAACTGTGTAAGAAATCTTCAAGTTTCATATATAGATAAGTATACATCTATTCAACAGCAATTTTCATAAAAGTCTCAAAACTAGCTGTAATCACTGTCAAATAAGAGGAAAAACTGAATCAACAAATTCTTTAAGAATGAATTCGGAACCCGGAGTTAAAAGTCACAGCACGTCAAGACAAGTTCAAAGCTATATCAAGGAATATTGGAATCAGGAAGGACTCAAACAGAGAAAGACAGATGCAACAAAGATTCCAAACAAGCATATGCAATTGAGATCAAACAAGAATGCATATGAATAGAGAAATAGAGTGGAAACATCAAATTACTTTTCGAAAGGAGTAGCAAACAAGAACTTCAAATTATGATATGAAAGAACAGGTCGAATCGAATAGAATTTCAAGACACACAACTGAATAGCCTCGAGAAATAGTTTCTAACGTTCCCAAAACCCGCGATTCGCTTTACTCGAAACTCATATTATCTATGATAACCCATCAGTGCTTTCATATACATAATTCACTAGTATTAAGCCGGCCAAACTTAATATCAGAAATTATGCAATGCAAGACTAATGGCGTTAATCAATAGATCGTCATGTGCATAAAGCTCTAATCCTTGTCATTTGACAAGGCCTAATACATGACAAACGCTCAGAGTATGCAATTGAAGCATAGTCAGTCCATTCCTCAGGCTCTACAGGAAGAACTGCTTTGATACCATAATGTAACACCCTAACTACCAAAGCTCACGCTTCTGGCTGCGCAACTCTGATAGCTCGGACATTACGACGACACTTATACTATTTAATACTAAAATATGAGCCTGTTTAAAAACTTTAAACCGCAATGCCATTCCCAAAAATACTTTCGCCGTACAACGTACGTCCATACATACCATACAACTTACAGAAACTCATAAAGAGTACATCCATATATATATACATACATATATATAAATAATATTACAAACATTATCCAGTACAATTCCTATCCCTCTCACAGAATATATTAAGATAAGGGCGAGGGTACAAAAATAATAATCTAAAGCAATACAGAACATCTCAATAACAAATAATTAAACTCTTCATAACTTCTGCGCCCAAATCCTGAAAGGGGAAAAATGTAAGGGGTGAGAACATCATCCTCGAAAGGATTCTCAGTAGGGGGTTTTTGGGAATTACTGTAATAGGATACATGAAGGTAAACCGTACCAGTGATTAATAACCGTCTTATGCCTCTTTTCAAAAACAACAGTTTACAATAAAAGTAAAGTCAAAAATCTTTTCTGAAAGAGGAACCGTTCAATTCTCAAAATATCAAAGCCTTTCAAAATGGTTTATCTATACTGAACCAAAGTAGCCTTTCATATTTTATTCCAAACCAGAAACACAAAACCGAAATCAACCATCGGTTCATCTCATTCCAACCACGGCCCTAGGCCCAATCAATCCAACCACAGCCCTAGGCCCAAACAATCCAACCACAGCCCTAGGCCCAAACAATCCAACCTTCAACCAAATCACCACAATCCAACAGAGTTCCAGTTGCAAACACAGATAGGAAGATGCAAGCACAAACAAACAGTTATTGCAAGTAGAACAATTAGCAATTAATCACATAGGCAAAACAAGTACAATATGCACACCCAAACAATGTCACATAGATGCATATAATGCATGCCTGTCCCTAGTGGCTGATGATATCATCTGTCGGTTATAGAGCCAACCCGACAAGTCCTGGTAGCTAACCATTGGACTGTCCCTCTGTCGCGCATCCCCAACTCGAGTTATACTCATCATAAACTTGATCATAAACATGATCCATATCCATCACCCTCACTGGTGAATATTTCGGGGCGAGCTCATCCGGGACTTTCACAGTGCCCGGCCACACTTACGACATAGGGTCAACAGAGTATCAAGTCTCAACCTGGAGCACATGGTGGCTAGCCACTGCTACTACCCAGGGAAACCCGTATCTCAGATAGTGGAAGTGCAACATTCACATTTATCAATGATTCAGCATAAACATGCATTCAATCTCATCCATGGATCACCATCCATCTCAGCCATCCGGCTCACGGTTCATTCCAGAACCAGCCAATATTCATATCATACACAGCCATTCCGGCTCACGGTTCAATCCAGAACCAATCAATATGTATAAACATACACAGCCATTCCGGCTCTCAACAAAACAGCACTTCCACATTCAAAATCATCAAATTCATGAAATCGGCATTCAAGCCATAAATCATTTTCTCAATTCATTTCACCTTGAAATCAAGTTTCGACTCTTTTTAACCTTGGCTTTTAGAAATCTCATTTCTCAAATCATCTCAGGCTCATAAGCCAAATTTACTCAAAGTGAGTTTCCTTTTTAAAACAAAGCCACTCTCGGCATTCTCTTTCCAAACTTCCAAACCATGGCAAGTTAAGAATTTATTTCAAAGCATTCAAAATCACCCATCCAACAATGGGACTTTATAACAAAAGTTTCGCGGCAGAGTCCCAAGTCTTTAGGGAAGGTCAACCTATATCAATTCCTTAAAAATTCATTGAAACTCTTAAAATCATAGATTTCTTGGTTCAAGTAAATAAAACTGAATTTACTATAAAACCGGCCATACAAAATCACAAGTTCCAACCCGGTCCAAAAATCAACTCATTTGAAACGGAACCGGTTCATTTGAATCAAACCACTTTCAAGTTTCTTTTTAGAACCCATTTTTCTAACTCTTCCAAAATGCCTCAAACTTGATTAATCAATCAAAAGTCTAGATTCCTTTGAAATCACTAAAAACTCCTTTTTATATTAAAATCAATATTGGAGCATCATTCTTTCCTTTGGTGATTCAAACGGTAAAAAAAATAGTTCAATTCTAAATAAGCCGAACTCAACGTATAAGGTTCATTAAATAAATTACGCTTGAAAACATAAACATCCTCTTAATAAATCAAATAATACAATTTCTCAAATCTAACCCTTTTTAAACAACTTTTCAAACAAGACTAGGATTTTGCAGAAATTTCAGCAGCACCTCCCCTAAAACTTGGACTTTTTCCACCCGGTTCGGGTCCCAACTAAACCATTTCTCATTCCTTTTCAACAGCTCAAAACCAGAAATCAATTTAAAGCAAGCTAAATCCAACAATCGCCTCAGTGGCGTATCTCAAGGAAATCATTTCAAAATCAACTCAATATCAATCAATATAACTCATTTCCAAAGCTTTAAAGAAACGGTTCAATAACAAATCATTTGTCCAAAACCAAATCAATTAAAATAAACCAAGTTGAATTCAAAAGTGCATTCGACTTTCCACATCATTAAAATAATTGGCTCAAATCAAATCAATCCTCAACGGATTAAACTCAGATTCAGATCTTTAAAGAATCAACTTCAAACATTACATTTCACAAGCCGCACAACAAGTTCAGCCAAACCAACATCCATAATCATTCGAGTCAATCAAATAATACATAAGGCAGATACAATCACTAAATACACAATATCTCACATCAGTATCCATATGTAATAATTCCAATACATAAAACATAGTTTTTGGAAAGCGCCCCTACCTCAAAACGCAATTCCATAACCCAAACGAGTCATAGAGTCCTTTCCGCCTCAACCCAAAATCAATAACAACCGCAACCTCAGCTTCAAGCCACATTCGCAATAACCATAGCAACACTAATCGCAACATACAATAATCAGGACTCGACCCCACGCTATCATAATTCATATTCATTAACCATACACAACAAAATACTAACGCGAGGCTTTTCGAAACATAATCTCTTACCGAAACTAAGAAAGGACGGCTGAACCGAAACAGCGGCGGTCTCCGAACCGGCTCGGCGGCAACCCGGCAGCCACCTCAAGCGGCAGCGACAACCGGACTCCGGCAGTGGTGCCTGGAACCCACATACAGAGACGATAAAGCTTACAGAATCTTAAACGAATGAAAACCAAATCCAAAACCCTTACCGGCAGAGTTTTCCGGCGACGGCAGCGGGTTTTTCTGACGGCAGAGGCAACTTCGACCCCTCTTTCACCCACAATCAGCCACGTCGGAGGTAAGAGCTGGTAGCGACGGTGGCGGTTCTGACGTAGGCGGCGCCAGCGACGTGAGCGGCAGCTGGTTGCGGCGGTTGGACCCCCATCTCAGCCGCAGCTCTTTCTGTCTCTCCTGCTCGGTGTGACTAGACGGTCTTTCTCCCAACGGCACGGCGGCGGCAAGCTCTAGCAGGGACGAGTCCTCCGGCTCGTGCAGCGGCGCCGTTGGAGGACAGAGACGCAGCAGCGGTCTTCCCTGGATGACAGTGGCGGCTTCTTTGGTTGCGCCAGGGAGCGACGGCGATGCACGAAGCATCTCCAGTGACGACAACGGCGCGGTGGCGGCTTCCTCGCAACGGTGACGGGCTGGGACAAACGGGTCGACGGCGACGGGTCAGACCCGCGTTTCCCCTTCCCGCGGCCGAGCTCTCCCTCACGCTCGTTCTTCCTCTCTCTTCCTCAGCCTGGTTCGGCGGCCTCATGGTGGCAGGGACGGCAGGACACGGTGGTGCGGCACAGTTAGGCCGCAGCAGAAATGCACAGTGGCGGCGGCGAGTTCCTAGGCGGTGGATCGACGGTGACAAGGCCTCCCCTGTTTTGTGTGTGTGCTTTTCATTTGGGGGGGGGGAAGAAGGGGCTTGCGGCTGCTACTGCAGCTTCTGATGGGAAACGGTAATGGGTTAGGGTTTTTAGGGTTAGGATTTTATTTTCAAAAATTAGGGTTAGGGGCATTTTAGTAATTTCACTTAAAAATAGGGATAATATAGTAATTAGAAATGAGTTCTAATCAATCCAACCATTAGTAGTAATAATGTGAATTTATTATTAGTAGTAATTGAAGGGCTCTTAGAAGGTAATGATGATGATGCTTTTACAACCTGTGACATTGTCATAGGTCTTAATGATAATGGTTTTGCTGGTACAGGGATAATAGGTAATTTTGTTTCTTTTACTTGGTCAAAAGGTTGACCATAATCTTCACTGGAGGCTGGTTTTTGCTCCATTCTTTCCCTGCAAAAATTCTCTAGTAAGAAAGTCAGGGAGTGAATTTAGTTCTCCTTTTATATTTCAATAGTAAAATCGAAACATGATAAAATAGCTTGCCATCTTGCAAATATTTGTTTTGAAACCAAATTTTTTACATCATTCTCTAAAACATTTGGGGCTGCTTTACAATCAGTTCTTATTAAGAAGGTTTTATTAAATAAATCTTCTTGAAATTTTGAAACACATAATACTATGGCAAGTATTTCTTTTTTAACTGTGGGGTAGTTCTTTTGGGCTTGGTTCCAAATTCCTGAATGATATTTTACTATTTGTTCTTTTGAGCTATTAGGAGGTATTTGTTTAAGAATTCCTCCATATCCTAATTCTGATGCGTCTGTTTCTACAATTAATTTAGCTGATGGGTCTAGTATACTTATGCAAGGTATTTCCTTTACTGCATTTCTTATTTTTATTATTATAGAAGTCATTTCTTTCGTCCATGGAGGTGGATTTTTTCTTAGTCTCTTATAAAGAGGTTCGCATGTAACTCTTATTCCAGGTAAGAATTCTGCTACATAATTTAAACATCCCAAAAATCTTTGTAGTTGTTTTTTGTCAGTTATTTCATTTGGAAATTTATCTGCAAATTCAATGGCTCTTTTAATAGGTACTATGGTTCCTTGATAAATTTCATATCCTAAGAACCTTACTTTAGTTGTAAAAATTTTCATTTTCTTTTCTGATAAAACTAATCCTTGTTCTTTTATAATATTCATGAATTTTTCTAGATGATATATATGTTGCTTTATTCCTTTTGAGTATACTAATACGTCATCAAGATATACTATAGTAAATTCTATATGCGGATAAAATATATTATTCATTATTTCTTGGAATTCGCTTGGGGCATTTTTTAATCCTTGAGGCATAACATTCCATTCGTAATGTCCAAAGGGTACTATAAAAGCTGTTTTATATCTATCTTCCTCTTTTACTGCAATTTGATAATATCCTGATTTTAAATCAAATTTTGAAAAGATATTTGCTTTATTTAATCTTTTAATTAAATCACTTTTATTTGGTAAAGGATACCTAATCCATTTTAATACCTTGTTTAGAGGTTTATAATTGATAACTAATCTTGGAGCACCTCTTTCTATTTCAGATGCTTTCATTACATAGAAACCTGTACAGCTCCAGGGTGATTTTGAAGGCCTTATTAGTCCTTTATCTAGATATTCTTGTATTTCTCTTTTACAATATTCTAAATACTCTTTGTTCATATGTATCGGTTTTGCCTTTGTTGGTATATCTTTTTCATTAAACCCATCTTCATATGGTAAAGATATTTCATGTAATTTTCTATGCTGAAAAGCTGTGGGGTTTAGACTACATAATTCTTTTTTAATTTTTTCTTCAATTGCTTTTATTTTATCTTGTATTTCTGGAGTTTGTAATTGTTCTTCTATTCTTTTATGTGTAACTTCTTGGTTTAAGTAGTTAATTTGTCTTGTTTTTCTTTCTATAATATTAACTTGACGCGGTAATTGTTGTAAAATTTTCTCTAGGCTCAAACAATTAATTTGTTTTACTTCTGTTTCCATTACATTAACATGTGTAGATAGGTGTTGTAACATATTGAGTTCATGCTGCTTTGGTCTTGTGAGAAATTCAAAATGGACAGGATGATTAGGGATTCTTGTACAAGTTATTCCGTCGATGTCGACATTAAAGGGATATAATAATAAAGTAAAAGGATTTCCTAATATAACTTGATGAGATATATTCCTTGCTAAAAGAATGTAGTGGTAAAGCATACCCTATTTTACAAATTTTTGCTTTAGATAACTTATAGTCTATAGTCATTTTGTCATTTTCTGCCATTAAGACTCTTCTGTAGTTTTCTCATAATATTTTGTGGGTATTAATCCTTCTTGTATACAATTAACATCTGCTCCTGAATCTACCATAGCTATTAAATCAAATTTTTCTTCTCCTACTATCAAAGTTATCGTAGTGAACCATTTTTGACTTACTAATAATGTTAAAATATTTATATAATTTTCTGTACCTAGGTTAATATAATTCTCGGGAATTGTTATATTACTAGTCCTTTCATTATTTTGCAAAGATTGTTCTTGGATTTTTATTATGTTTTCTCCTTCTATTTTTAGTAATCTGTAGTCCATATTAATATTTTGTTGTTTTAATTCTGAAACTTCTCTCTTTAACTTTTTTATCTCTTCTTTGAGAGAATTAAGGGAAACTTCTTCTTGTGGGTTTTTAAAACGATTATAAATTTCTTTTATTTCTATTGGTCTTATTTCTTGCTTACTTTCTTCTTCTTTTTTAACTAATTTAGCTAATTGTCTTATAAACTCATCCCTTAATGGTGTATCCTCTGACTTGTCAATTATTTTGACTAGTGTAGAGGTTTGTTCTTTAGTTAGAACATTTACAGTTTTTTCACAGTTTCTACAATTACATAATCCTATTCCTAAACAATTATTATTATCCTGTTCCTCCTTTCCGCTATTTCCTCCTGATCTCTCTTCTTCTGACATAAAGTCTAATTGTTGTATAAAATAGTCTTCAGTTTCAGAAGAATCCTCATAACTTGATTCTTCTTCTGACTCTGAATTAATTAGTATAGCTGTCAAAGCATGCTTAATTTCTTTATTTTCTATTTTGTTTATTTTTTGTTCTGTCGTACACTTATTAGCATAATGTCCTTGTTTTTTACACTTCCAGCATGTTACTGGTTTTTTCTTATTAGAAAATTTAGGTTTTCCTTTAGGGGTTTTATGGAATTTTTTATGATATTTCTGTTCATAATAAAAGGGTTTGTCTATATTATATTTAGGCTTTTTATAAAATTTTCTCTTTTTAACTTTATGCTGTCCACTAGGTGCTTTTTCAGGAGTTATTCCATATTGATAACAAAAAGTGCCAAGCTCTTTTTTACCCGTGATACTTTCTTGTTTTATTTTCTGTTGTATCTTGGTATCTGTGCATACTTCTATATCTGTTTGTACTATTATATTATGCAATTGTCCAAAAGTTAATGAATTATAGGGAATCTGGGTCCCAAACTGTGTTTGTAGTTTTTGTAATACTTTTTCAGAGAATAATTTTGGTAAGGCTGCTACGAATCTTTCTTTCCAGAAAGGTGCATGTGCATCATCTCTTATCATAACTTTTGACATAAAAACATCTTTATACCATCTATAATCAGACATGGTTGGACATCTTAAATTCATTAATTGAGTATGTATCCTATCTTTAAAAATACTGGGATCTCCTACAAAATTTTTAATAATAGTATATTAATGTGGATGTAGCGTCTGATGACTGATCTTCTTGTTTAATACTATTAATAATTAATTCTTTTTCTTGGATGCTGAGAAAATTATCCCACCAACCTTTTAATTGTCCTGTAAATCCTTGGGTTATCATAATCGCTGCTTCTTTATCAGAGGCTTTTCTCATCTTATAGGCAGTTGCAGCCATAGTCATATTACACATTTGATCTAAAATGGCTTGTTCACTTAATCCATTTATATTCCATTTTACTAAGTCTGATCCTGAAAAACTATTTTGTACTAATTGTGTTCGCTCTTCTAGACCTACATCTACTGGTGATGGTCTAGGATAATAATTTCTGGTTTTAGGATAATCTCTTTTATAGGATATTTTATTTAGTTCTAATTCTTCTTCCTTTTGTAATGTATTAATTGTCAATTTTCCTAGACTAATACTTCTGAGTTTTTCTTTTAGTTCTTCAACTTCTGTTTCTACTTTGGATTTTAAGCTAATATTATCTAAACTTTGTAATTTATATATAGGTTTTTCTATGGGTATGGGTTTTTCCACCTTAAGGACTTTTTCCATATTTTCCATTCTTCCTAATTGATTTTTCATTATATCTAACATGGTATTAGTAAAGTTTAATTGTTGATGTAATTTCTTAATATCTCTTTTTTCCATATTTCCATCTGCATTGCTATCTTTATAGGGTGTTGCTTCAACTTCTAGGTCTTTTCCAATTGGTATTTTAATAGTTTCTTTAGGAGGGTATTCAGATTCTATTACTGATCCTGAGCTTGTTTTCCAAACAACAGTTGGTTTTATTAAAGGACATAATTTCTTATCGGATTTGGAGTAATAATTAACGTACCAGTCAAAGAAGTATAAACTAATTCTATTTTCTTTCATAAAATCATAAAATAGTTCTCTGATGAGCGGATAATTTGTATACTTTTTGGCATTGTTTTTAGTATGTTTTTAGTATCTTTTAGTTAGTTTTTAGTATATTTTTATTAGTTTTTAATTAAAATTCACTTTTCTGGACTTTACTATGAGTTTGTGTGTTTTTCTGTGATTTCAGGTATTTTCTGACTGAAATTGAAGGTTCTGAGCAAAAATCTGATCCAGAGACTGAAAAGGACTGCAGATGCTGTTGGATTCTGACCTCCCTGCACTCGAAGCGGATTTTCTGGAGCTACAGAAGCCCAATTGGCGCGCTCTCAACGGCGTTGGAAAGTAGACATCCAGGGCTTTCCAGCAATATATAATAGTCCATACTTTGCCCAAGATTTGATGGCCCAAACCCGCGTAGCAAACCGGCCTCAGAAATTCCAGCGTTAAACGCCGGAACTGGCATAAAACTTGGAGTTAAACGCCCAAACTGGCATGAGAACTGGCGTTTAACTCCAGAAAACGTCTCTACACATAAAAGCTTCAATGCTCAGCCCAAGCACACACCAAGTGGGCCCGGAAGTGGATTTTTCTGTCATTTACTCATTTCTGTAAATCTTAGGATACTAGTTTACTACTTATAGGACCTTTTGACTTTGTAATCAGTACCTTATGACCTCATAACATTTTGTACACGTTTCTTTCCACAGTATGAGCCTCTAAACCCCATGGTTGGGGGTGAGGAGCTCTGCTGTGTCTTGATGGATTAATGCAATTACTACTGTTTCTTATTCAATCATGCTTGCTTCCATTCTAAGATAACACTTGTTCTAAATCCGGATGAATGTGATGATCCGTGACAATCATCATCATTCTCAACTATGAACACGTGCCTGACAACCACCTCTGTTCTATCTTAGATTGAGTAGTTATCTCTTGGGTTTTTTTAATCGGAATCTTCGTGGTATAGGCAGGACCTGATGGCAGCATTCAAGAGAATCCGGAAGGTCTAAACCTTGTCTGTGGTATTCTAAGTAGGATTCAATGATTGAATGACTGTGACGTGCTTCAAACCTGTAACCTACTGGGCGTTAGTGACAGACGCAAAAGAGTGATTCTATTCCGGTAGGGGAGGAAACCAAACCGGTGATTGGCAGTACTGTGACAGAGTGCGTGCATTAGCTTTCACTGCGCGGATGGGAGGTAGCTGCTGACAACAGTGAGACCCTATACGAGCTTGCCATGGAAGGGGACTTGCGTGTTTGATGAAGAAGACAGTAGGAAAGCAGAGATTCAGAAGATGGAGCATCTCCAAACCTCAACCCATTCTCCATTACTGCAATACAAGTAACCATTTCATGTTCTTTTGCTTTTTACAATCAATCCTGATAATTTCTGATATCCTGACTAAGATTTACAAGATAACCATAGCTTGCTTCAAGCCGACAATCTCCGTGGGATCGACCCTTGCTCACGCAAGGTATTACTTGGACGACCCAGTGCACTTGCTGGTTAGTTGTGCGGGATTGCAAAAGTGTTATTGCAATTTCGTGCACCAAGTTTTTGGCGCCGTTGCCGGGGATTGTTCGAGTTTGGACAACTAACGGTTTATTTTGTTGCTTAGATTAGGACTGTTTTCTTTTGTTGGTTTAGAGCCTTTTTGTTGAGTCTAGTTTTATATTCTAAGTTTGGTGTCAATTGCATGCTTTTTGTTTTTCTTCTTTTAATTTTCGAATTTTTCTGGTTCTTAGTCTCTTTTTGATTCATAAAAGTTCTAAGTTTGGTGTCTTCTTTGTGTTCTTCTCTTTAAAATTTTCGAAAAAATTAGTGTTTGATTTTCTAAAATTTTAAGTTTGGTGTCTTTTTGTGTTTTTCTCTTTCCTCTTTTTAAGAATCAAATCTCTCTCATAAAATTTTTTTCAATCATATCTTCTTAATTGCTGTTTTCAAAATCTTTTTCTCTACTAATTGATTCAGTTCTCAATTTGTTTTGATCTTATTTTATTTTTAATTTTCGAATTTTATTTTATTTTTCTTTTATCTTATTTTATTTTATTTTAAATTTCTTTTTTTTCGGTTACTTCAAAAAAAAAAATAATAAACAAAATTTATCTCTTTGCAATTATTATCATTTCCCTTTTGTCCATTATGGACTTAAGTGGAATTAACCAGTCTAGAAGGACTCTGGGGTCCTATGCCAACCCCAGTACAGCTGCATATGGGAGTAGCATCTGTGTACCTCCCATCAAAGCAAGCAGCTTTGAGCTAAACCCTCAACTCATTATCATAGTGCAGCAAAATTGCCAGTATTCCGGTCTTCCAGAGGAAGAACCTACTGAGTTTCTGGCACAGTTCTTACAAATTGCTGACACAATACATGATAAAGAGGTAGATCAGGATGTCTACAGACTGTTACTGTTTCCATTTGCTGTAAAAGATCAAGCAAAAAGGTGGTTGAATAACCAACCTACAGCAAGCATAAAGACATGGAAACAGTTATCAGAAAAATTCCTGAATCATTTTTACCCTCCAAAAAGGATGACACAGCTAAGGCTGGACATCCAAGGCTTTAAACAAGAGGATAATGAATCCCTTTATGATGCCTGGGAGAGGTATAGAGGTATGCTCAGAAAATGCCCCTCTGAAATGTTTTCAGAGTGGGTACAGTTAGACATCTTCTACTATGGGCTTACAGAAAAAGCTCAGATGTCTTTAGACCACTCAGCTGGTGGATCTATACACATGAGAAAGACAATTGAAGAAGCTCAAGAGCTTATAGACATTGTTGCTAGAAACCAATACTTATATTCTAGCAAGGAATTCGTTCCACAAGAAGAGGTCATGGCAGTGGTCAATGATCCTGATCCTCAAGAACAGATGAATGAGCTTAATCAACAATTGCTCCTGATGACAGAACAGTTAGCAGAATTTAAAGAAATGCTCCATGATACTAAGGTTGCTAACAAGAGCATAGAACTGCAGTTGAATCAAGCAAAACAGCAAATATCTAAACAAATAACAGAAGAATGTCAAGCAGTTCAACTGAGGAGTGGGAAAACACTGAATGCCACTGCTCAAAAGAGCAAGAAGTCAATTAAGGAACAGTTGACAGAGGATGACCAAGCCACTGTTCAAAATCCCTCTGAGGACAGTAAGAGCCCAGAGAGGAATATTATTGGCGTTCAAACGCCAGAAAGGGAAGGAAAGCTGGCGTTAAACGCCCATTCCTTACCCAATACTGGCGTTCAAACGCCAGAACAGGGAGGAAAGCTGGCGTTAAACGCCCATTCCCTGCCCAGTTCTGGCGTTCAAACGCCAGAAAAGGGGGAGAAGTTGGCGTTTAACGCCCAAACTTCATCCACTCCTGGCGTTCAAACGCCCAAGGAGAATCAGGCACCTGAGAGTTCTGATGATTATCCCCCTAACAAGGCCTCTTCAACCATTTCTGTAAGGAATAAACCTGCAGCATCTAAGGTTGAAGAATATCAAGCCAAGATGCCTTATCCTCAGAAACTCCGCAAAGCGGAACAGGATAAGCAATTTGCCCGCTTTGCAGACTATCTAAGGACTCTTGAAATAAAGATTCCGTTTGCAGAGGCACTTGAGCAAATACCCTCTTATGCTAAGTTCATGAAAGAGATCTTAAGCCATAAGAAGAATTGGAGAGAAACTGAAAAAGTGTTTCTCACTGAAGAATGCAGTGCAGTCATCTTGAAAAGCTTACCAGAAAAGCTTCAAGATCCTGGAAGCTTTATGATACCCTGCACATTAGAAGGCGCCTGCACCAAGATAGCCCTATGTGATCTTGGAGCAAGCATCAATCTAATACCTGCATCCACTATCAGAAAGCTTGGGTTGACTGGAGAAGTCAAACCAACCAGGATATGCCTCCAACTTGCTGATGGTTCCATTAAACACCCATCAGGCATAATAGAGGACATGATTGTCAAGGTTGGGCCATTTGCCTTTCCAACTGACTTTGTGGTGCTGGAAATGGAGGAGCACAAAAGTGCAACTCTCATTCTAGGAAGACCTTTCCTAGCAACTGGACGAACTCTCATTGATGTACATAAAGGGGAAGTAACCCTGAGAGTCAATGAGGATGAGTTCAAGTTGAATGCTGTGAAAGCTATGCAGCATCCAGACACACCAGAAGACTGCATGGACGTTGACATTATTGATTCTCTGGTAGAAGAGATCAATATGGCTGAAAGCCTAGAATCAGAGCTTGAGGACATCTTCAAAGATGCTCAACCTGATCAAGAAGAACTAAAGGAAGTAAAGGAATTTTCGAAAATTCCTCAGGAGGAGGATAAGCCTCCTAAGCCTGAACTCAAACCACTACCATCATCCCTGAAATATGCATTTCTGGGAGAGGGTGACACTTTTCCAGTGATTATAAGCTCAGCTTTAAATCCACAGGAAGAGGAAGCACTGATTCAAGTGCTAAGGACACACAAGACAGCTCTTGGGTGGTCCATAAGTGATCTCAAGGGCATTAGCCCAGCTAGATGCATGCACAAGATCCTATTGGAGGATAATGCCAAACCAGTGGTTCAACCACAGAGGAGGCTAAATCCAGCCATGAAGGAGGTGGTGCAGAAAGAGGTCACTAAATTACTAGAGGCTGGGATTATTTATCCTATTTCTGATAGCCCCTGGGTGAGCCCTGTCCAAGTTGTTCCCAAAAGGGAGGCATGACAGTGGTTCATAATGAAAAAATGAACTGGTTCCTACAAGGACAGTCACAGGGTGGCGCATGTGTATTGACTACAGGAGGCTCAATACAGCCACCAGAAAGGATCATTTTCCTTTACCATTCATAGACCAAATGCTAGAAAGACTAGCTGGCCATGATTATTACTGCTTTTTGGATGGCTATTCAGGCTACAACCAAATTGCAGTAGACCCTCAGGACCAAGAGAAAACAGCATTCACCTGCCCTTCAGGCGTGTTTGCCTATAGGAGAATGCCTTTTGGTCTGTGCAATGCACCTGCAACCTTCCAAAGGTGCATGCTCTCTATCTTCTCAGATATGGTAGAGAAATTTCTGGAAGTCTTCATGGATGACTTCTCAGTATATGGAGACTCATTTAGCTCCTGTCTTAACCACCTATCACTTGTCCTGAAAAGATGCCAAGAGACTAACCTGGTTTTAAATTGGGAGAAATGTCACTTTATGGTGACTGAAGGAATTGTCCTTGGGCACAAAATTTCAAGCAGGGGAATAGAGGTGGATAAGGCAAAGGTAGAGGTAATTGAAAAATTACCACCACCTGCCAATGTTAAGGCAATCAGAAGCTTTCTGGGACATGCAGGATTTTACAGAAGGTTTATCAAGGATTTTTCGAAAATTGCCAAACCTTTGAGTAATCTGCTAGCTGCTGACACTCCATTTATCTTTGATAATGAGTGTCTGCAGGCATTTGAGACCCTGAAAGCTAAACTGGTCACAGCACCAGTCATCTCTGCACCAGATTGGGCATTACCATTTGAATTAATGTGTGATGCCAGTGATCATGCCATTGGTGCAGTGTTGGGACAGAGGCATAACAAACTTCTGCATGTCATTTATTATGCTAGCCGTGTTCTAAATGATGCACAGAAGAATTACACAACCACAGAAAAAGAATTACTTGCAGTGGTCTATGCCATTGACAAGTTTAGATCCTACTTAGTGGGATCAAAAGTGATTGTGTACACTGACCATGCTGCTCTTAAATACTTACTCACAAAGCAGGATTCAAAACCCAGGCTTATCAGATGGGTGTTGCTTCTGCAAGAGTTTGATATAGAAATAAGAGACAGAAAAGGGACAGAGAATCAGGTAGTTGATCATCTGTCCAGAATAGAACCAGTAGCTGGGGCGTCCCTCCCTTCTACTGAGATCTCTGAGACTTTCCCAGATGAGCAACTCTTTGCCATCCAGGAAGCTCCATGGTTTGCAGACATTGCAAATTATAAAGCTGTAAGGTTCATACCCAAGGAGTACAGCAGTGTGCAAAGAAAAAAATTAATTTCAGATGCCAAATACTACCTTTGGGATGAACCATATCTCTTTAAGAGATGTGCTGACGGAGTGATCCGCAGGTGTGTACCCAGAGAGGAAGCACGAAGGATCCTATGGCACTGCCATGGATCACAGTATGGAGGACATTTTGGAAGTGAGCGAACAGCCACTAAAGTCCTCCAATGTGGCTTCTACTGGCCTACTCTCTATAAAGATTCCCGAGAGTTTGTGCGTAACTGTGACAGTTGCCAAAGAGCTGGTAACCTGCCTCATGGATATGCCATGCCTCAACAAGGGATATTAGAGATAGAGCTGTTTGATGTATGGGGAATTGACTTCATGGGGCCATTCCCACCGTCATATTCAAACACTTACATTCTGGTGGTAGTGGACTATGTATCTAAGTGGGTAGAAGCAAATGCTACACCCACTAATGATACTAAGACCGTACTGAAATTCCTCCAGAAGAACATTTTCAGCAGATTTGGCGTTCCCAGAGTGCTAATCAGTGATGGGGGCACTCATTTCTGCAATAAACAACTATACTCTGCTATGGTCAGATATGGAATTAGCCACAAAGTGGCAACTCCGTATCATCCACAGACAAATGGGCAAGCAGAGGTCTCTAACAGAGAACTAAAAAGAATCCTAGAACGGACTGTAATGGCCCGAAGAAAGGATTGGGCAAAGAGCTTGGATGATGCTCTGTGGGCATACAGAACAGCATTCAAGACTCCTATAGGCACCTCTCCATACCAATTGGTGTATGGGAAGGCCTGTCATTTGCCTGTGGAACTGGAGCATAAAGCCTACTGGGCAACCAGATTCCTAAACATGGATGCACAGTTAGCTGGTGAGAAAAGACTGCTCCAGCTAAATGAGCTAGAGGAGTTCAGACTCAATGCCTTTGAAAATGCAAAAATTTATAAGGAAAAGGCAAAGAAATGGCATGACAGGAAATTGTCAACCAGAGTCTTTGAGCCAGGACAAAAAGTTCTGCTCTTCAACTCTAGGCTCAAACTGTTTCCAGGAAAACTCAAATCCCGTTGGGGGGTCCATATGTGATTACAGGAGTGTCACCATATGGATATGTTGAGCTTCAGGATATTGATTCTGATAAGAAGTTCATTGTTAATGGACAGAGAATCAAACATTATCTTGAAGGAAACTTTGAGCAGGAGTGCTCAAAACTGAGACTAGAGTGATTCTCAGTGAAAGTCCAGCTAAAGACAGTAAAGAAGCGCTTACTGGGAGGCAACCCAGTCATTAGTAGGTTGTATGATTTGTTCTTACAGAGGCAAATATCAAAAAAATGAAGGAATTCACAGAGTTACAGAAGGATTCAGCTCAAAAAGCAGAGAAAATGAGCTTACTGGCGAAAAAACGCTAGTAAGGTGCATTTTGGGCGTTAAACGCCAGAATGGGTACCATTCTGGGCGTTTAACGCCAGTAATGGTATCATTTTGGGCGTTAAACGCCAGAATGGGTACCATTCTGGGCGTTTAACGCCAGGTGTGCAGCATCACTGGGCGTTCAGAAAAACGCCCAGTGAGGAAGGTTTTCTGGCGTTTAACGCCAGCCAGGGTACCTGGCTGGGCGTTAAACGCCCAAAAAGGGTGCTAAGTGGGCGTTAAACGCCAGAATGGGTGCCATTCTGGGCGTTTAACGCCAGAAAGGTGGGGGGACCACATTTTTGTTTTCAACTCAATTTTTTTAAACTTTCCTCTTTTTAACCATACTCTTCTACATAAATGCACTTCAATCTTTCATCAATCACTTTCAAATCTTCACAAATCAAAACCATTCTTCAAATTTATTTCAAATCAATCTCAAATCTTCTTCAAAAACTCACCCTTTTTCCAAATTTTTTTCAAAATCTTTTCAAATTTCCTTTCAAATCTCTCTTTTGTTTTCGAAATTCTCCTCCCCCCACTCTATAAATGAACGTTCCTCACCCCTCCTTCCTCACACCATTCGAATTTCCTCTCTCTCTCTTCTCTTCTTTCTTTTCTTTTTGCTTGAGGACAAGCAAAACCTCTAAGTTTGGTGTGCTTTTCCGTGATCACTAAGCTAAGATCTATCAAGATCATGGCTCCCAAGGGAAAACAAACCAACTCAAGAGGAAAGAAAGAGACTAATCCAAAGAATCTTTGGAATGAAGAGAAGTTCTTAACCAAAGAACATGAAGACCATTATCACAAAATAATGGGTCTGAGGTCAGTGATCCCGGAAGTTAAATTTGATCTGAAAGAAGATGAATATCCGGAGATCCAAGAGCAAATTCGAAACAGAGGTTGGGAAGTTCTGACCAATCCTGAGACAAAGGTTGGAAGGAACATGGTTCAGGAATTCTACTCAAATCTGTGGCTAACAGATAAGCAAAGAATGACTGGAACCGCTTACCATACCCACAGAACCAAGGTCAGAGGGAAAGTTATGTACTTCCATCTGGACAAAATAAGAGAAATCTTCAAACTACCTCAACTACAAGATGATCCTGATTCCTTCAATAGGAGGATGGTGAGAGTAGATAAAGGGTTGGATCAAGTTCTAGAGGACATCTGCCTCCCTGGGACTAAGTGGATAACCAATTCAAAGGGTGTCCCAAACCAACTCAAGAGGGGAGACCTCAAGCCAATTGCAAGAGGTTGGCTAGACTTTATTGGGCGTTCCATATTGCCCACTAGCAACCGTTCTGAGGTCACCATCAAGAGAGCAGTGATGATTCACTGCATTATGCTTGGAAAAGAAGTGGAGGTTCATCATGTGATTGCTTGTGAGATCTACACCATTGCAAATAAGAATTCCACTGAGGCCAAACTGGCTTACCCAAGCTTGATTTCCTTGCTCTGTAAAGAGGCTGGGGTGAAGATGGGAGTAGATGAGTTCATACCCATTGAACACCCAATCACCAAGAAGTCAATGGAAGGACAAGCTGCAAGAGACTATGGAGCAACTGAAGGAAGAACAGCAGAATCAGAATTGCATGCTCTGCAAATTGCCGAAGGAACAAGAGAAGCAGGGGCGTGAACTCCAAGAGTTGAAACGCCAAAAGCTCTCCTCTCAAGCTGAGGGAGCATCCACTTCTCAAAATCAAGGTTGTTGAGTCCTAACTCTGTGAAAACCTCTATCATTAGGAGCCTCTGTTTTTCGTTTTTTATTTTCCTTTATTTTGTTTTTATTTTTCGTTTTTCTAGTCTCAT